>NC_090951.1:8630264-8961186 GCF_040807025.1 Struthio camelus
GGTTCCTCACTGTGGCAGTCCGTGGTTTGTAGAAATTTCTCTGTAGCCCACAGCTCAGGTCCTCCAAGTATGGACTTCAAGCAAGTTTAGCCCAGCCACAGGCTCAAAAGGTACTGTAGAGCAAACAGCCAATTCTGAATCAAAATTGAAAAAACACTCAACAAAAATGTATTTATTTGTTCCGTACCAGGCAGAATCAAATCTTAAGCTCTGCCCTCCTTGAGGCTGAAGCACTACTAGAAAATGCCTAGGTACCTATTGCTGTGATAAAGAAAAGGAGGCTGGGAAACTGCAGAAGGGATGAAGAATGAAATCAAGGAATGCCCACGATACTGCTGTGACCCTGTACCTTTGCAGAGCCTCAGGAACCAGCAGCAGCAGCAGCAGCTGAGACGAGCAGTCGTACAGGGAGGAATCAGTAGACCGGGCAATGGCTGCGCTGGGTGCAATTCGACCGCAGAGCTCCGTACCCGGTTCCAGTAACCTCCGTAGGGTTTCACCCCCTGCCAGTAGAGGCTTTGGCCCATTTTTGCAGGGGTATGCGTGCACACATTTTTCACAGAGCTGCAGCTCGGACAGCAGTATGGATTTTCAGGCTCCTCAAGCAGCAGGCAAACAAGGTGAGCCAAAACCAAATCTCCACCTGTCTGAGTCAGGAAGGAGTGGAGCTAGGCATATTTTAACTCCAAGTTGCTCTTTGCTTGTCACACGCAGTGATTTATGAAGGTAATTGCTTCAGTGTGCATTTAATTACAGTATTGTAATTAGCAGGTTGCAAGAGCAGATGCAGAGGGTCTTTGCATAGAGCAGACTCTGCTAGGCCATGAAAACATCTCAAAAAGAAAAGGGCAGAGCAATGTCACATTGTAATGCAGCTCTTTGTGCCTGGAAAGAGGGTTAATTAGCTGATTGCTCCACTATTCTTCTTCCTTTCTTACGGTGGGGTGGGTGGGGAGGGAGGGGAGGAAGGGGAGCAATTTATCTTCGTGGGTTTTTAAACCAGTGCATAGCACCAAGTGGTGTGGTTGTTCAGCCTGGCACTGCCGCTAGACCTGGCTCTGGGGCAGGGGCGGGAGAGCAAGGGAACAGGACCTCCTTTTAGAAATCCATCCCCTCCGGGGTTGGGGGGGAAAGGAGCGGAGCTGCTCCGGCAGCGCACGGAGCTTGCCATGGCAACGGGAGCAGCGCTCCCCATTGCTCCCAGCAGCCGCCGAGCAGGGATGCTGCTGGGCCGCCGCTGCGTGCCGGCACTCGCCAGCTAGCCGCGCTCCCCGGGGGCCTAGTAACCGCGTGTATTTTTCAGCGTATCCCTTAGTGCTTTGGGGCAGCAAACAGCAGTAGGTTATCCGGCTCCGCGAGGTTTCAGCTGTGGGAAGCTCTTTGAAGGCTTCGAGGGTTGGGCAAGCTCAGAGCTTTGGACAGGGAAATTGTGTCCCTGCCTAATGACAAGCAGGGAGAGGATTTTAGACCAGATTAGATGTGGTTCCAAGTCCTTTAAGAAAACTGTGTTCCCGGTAGCAGCGAGAAAGGAAATACAGCAATGCTCACTTTGCAAAGCAGGTCAAATTTCAATTCAATATTTCAGGAATTGATGTTTTTAGTTTAAAAAAAACAGAGCGATCTAAATGAACCTGTTTCCTGTTCAGGAGCTTCACACCTTGTTGTGTTACCCAAGTTAAGTATTAGTTCCTGGTATTCGTAATTACTGAAGTTATCTACCAAAAGGGATTAAAGTGCATAGTCTTTTTAATTGTGTTTGCAGAAGTCAGGACAAATTGCACATTTAATTATTGTGTACTTAAAATCTGATAATCATAGAAAATCAAATACACAGCTTGGTTGATTCAGAAAGTATTTTTAATAGGGCACTATTAAATTATAGAGTTAAACATTATTAGATATATTTATTCATGAGCGATAATTTGATATGTAACGAAATAAGCCAATACATGGTGTAACCTCTTGCAGTCTAATTTTCATGGATGAGCTCTTGCATATTTAATATCCTTTGAGGATATATTTTAACCTAGACTAATTACTGCTTTCCTCTTATTTCTGTTCAGTTTGACATAGACATTTGGCTAAAATAATCTAATATTGTTATTACTGAACAAATTAAGTAAATCTAGCTTATTTAATTTAGAGCCTTTGTTTATACAGCAAATGGCCTGGTGTAGGTTATGACAACGTGCATCATGCACCCACAAAAATAGCTATGGATGAAAGAAAACTAACATTAAAATCATCTCTAGAAAGAAATTTTATTCGCGTTACATGATGAACAGCATCAGGAATATTTCCCTCCTGTATGAAACAGGCTTATAATATGTTTCACAGATCAGCCTGGCACAGCTATAAAGAGTAGTAAAATAAGAACTTAATGGTGATATAAGTTATTATTACATTAGTGAGACAGTTAAGCATAAAAGTCTATCAGAATAGCTAGGGAGCTTGTCAGAAACTTTCAGTAAAAAATACCTTAGCAGAGAGATTTTTTTTGCTTTAAAGCAGGTTATTTAATTAATTGAGAACCCATGTTGTAGCTTTGATATACACGTTAAATTTCTGTCTGAGAAAATTTTTAATGAGACGTGTCTTAATTTTGTTTCTAATGCAGAGAATGACATCTGTGTATAATGCACTGATAGGTCAGGTTGTATGTTTGTACGTGTCTCTATAACGCCAGTAGTGTCAGCTGGCTTAGACAGATCAGCTTTGCTTCTGCTTGGTTTGTCGACCAAACACTTGGCTACGTTTTGCTTTGTTTGGTTCACCACTTTTTTAAGGTATTAACGTTTTAATAGGTCTTTCTCTTATGCAGTAACGTAATAAAAATATTTTAAAAGAGCTGAAATTCATGTAACTGTAATTCATATTTGATTTTACGGTTATGATGACTGTTACAGGCTGGATGTTTTCTCAGAGAAGAGTGCAGTACAGCAGTTCATCTTTATCTTGAATCAAATTTGATTAGTAAAAGCTGAAATTCTCAGTGCTTTTTGTGAATCTGAAATCCATTTCTTTCCATGTCGAGTCAACTGCAATAAGCAGGTTTGTTATTATTATTATATTTAGATATTTTATATGTTTAACTTTTTCAGCCTTTTTACATGAAAGTAGATAGCTTCGTACTGAAATGAAGTCAGATGAATTTTGGCAGCTCTGAAGGACTTGTGTTTTACCTTTGGAGGTTTCAGAACAAAACTCATAAACAGTTCACAATCGTATAGGAACATGAGGGATGTAAAATATGTTTTTATCATGTCACAATCCTTTCTATTAAACCCTTTCAATTCAAAATAAATAAATTTTCAAATTACCTATTCCCTATTACCAATCATTACAGATATTGGTTGTAATATAAAAATTACTAAAATGTGTTGGAATCCTGGTCAGCCTGTTATGAACACTTGCGATGCTCAACGTCCCGTAACAAGACCTAGACAATGAAAGTTGTGCTCAGCCTTTATCGGAATGAGACATAGAAACATCTGCAAAATCGAAGGGAGTTCTGTCCAGAAAAGGTTTTTATGGGCTCATTCAGACTGAAATGTAATAAGATCTGTGGATCAAAAGAGGAATTGTGTTTGCCAAGACAGTCATCACATTGCCTCTTAAAAATTTGACATTGCTACTCCCAGAGTTCCAGCTAGAGATTGTGCGCTAAAGAACAAGAATATGACTAAATTCAGTCCTTGGATCAGTTCATGCAGGATTTGGCTGTGGTACGAGGCTATGGCAAATATGAACCTTCCAGGTATCTCAACCAAACAGAAATCTTTTTGATAATGAATGTTGACAAGGTAAGTCTTACACCACCACCTTAACCCAGACTGTCTGTATTTTGAAATGTTGTTCTCTACTGTCAAGAATATGTTAAGACTTTTTAAGGCAGAGAACAATAATAACAACAACAAAATGGCCAAATGCATTTGCACATAGTCTTTCAGAATTATCTATGTTAATACAAGGTAAGAAGCTTAAAATCTTGAATTTCAGGAGGATATTTTTGTTAAAGAGCAAAACCACTTTTATTTATACATCAATGTTTACTGCTCCCAGTTATTGTATTTTGACTTTCTGTGACAAGTACTAACGATGTCTTGTTTAATTTATGTTGCCCATACCCAGTTCTTAACATGATGTCTCCAAAGATTTTCCGTTAGTAAACACCTACCAATCTTGTTTCAAGCCATAAATATGTAGCCTCTTTGAATTTATATTTGTGCTTGTGTCAGAAGCCTTGTAAAGAATTAGGATTGCCTGAGCGGTTTTTGGATAAAAGCTACGTATCTAAATAGCTTGCTGTCAAATGAAAGATCAAGAATTTCATCAGATATGTTTCTGATCATTTACCTGGATGCTTACACTTAAAACTATGGCCCTAAAATGGGTGGAAAAAGCTAAGTTTAAGTGAAAATGAACAAAGAATGAAAGAATTAAATGAAAATAAGATAATGGCAGCATTTGATAGAACCCAGGCCTGTGTGCAAGTTCTTATGAAAGATATGTTGCATTAAGAAAAACAGATATTTTGATTTTATTGTTATGATGTGAACATGATACCACTGTAGCGATGAAATAACTTTCTGCACCGTTTATGTCCTGTGATCTCAAGCATACAAAACAAAAGATCATATTTGTTTATATCCAGTGCACCAGTCCTGAAGAGATGTTGTTCCTAAAATGCCTGAAGAGATGTTGTTCCATTACTAGCTATAAATGAAAGTTTTCAAGATTAAACTATGCTAGCAGTATGTACATCCAAAACTCCCATTATTTCCCAGAGGGGACAGAAATTTCTTCCAATAAATAATTAATTCCGGTGACTTTATCACTATGCTCTCCTCACAGAGCTTGGTGGGGAAATCACCTCCGATCCTGGAACACCGAATCTGTTGGATTCCCGGTGCTCTCAGGTTGTTCCAGTTCGGCCATAACAGTAAGAAATACAAGTTCTCAAGTTAGTCAGGTACCCAGAGCTCGTGTGGTCCCTTTTGGGGCTGAGGCCAGTGTACGGTGAGAAATCCCACCACCACACACTGGAGTAACCAAAACAACATCATACCATTTTCACAGATCCAGTCATTAACAATCATTGTATAAATCGGCTTTGGGGCTTAGAAGTAACCCCAGTGAAGAATCCTTCCCATTACCTAAAAATAAGTTTAGTGGAATATACCATAACCTTCTGGGTGAGAGAAAGGCTTATGTGACTCCATTGCTCTGTAGGTGCCCCCGGCAGGAGAAGGGCTGTGCTTTGAGTGCTACCATCCACAAACACGTGCTGAGGATGCGGGTGAACTCAGACCTATGAACTGTCACCAATACCTTCTTTTTTTTCTGTATCATCTACCAGCAATCTAAAACTGCTCCTAATTGAAAAGGATGGCTCTCCCTTTGTTCCCTCAACTGTTTTTTCCGACTGCTCTCGCGATGGATAAACGTGCAAGGAGATGGAAAACATCATCTTTCAACATGAAAGAATACCAATGCACTGTGAAGAACTGTTTCTAGCTCAGTTCTCCTCTCAGGTGGATTCACATGGTTGCTAATTTCCTAAAACTGGCTACCAGGTTAGCTTCCGACTTGTGTGGTGATGCATGTCGTGGTATCTAAAAATGCCCAGCCACCTGCCGTATTCTTTTCTGCAGCTAATTTGAATCACATTTTAACAGTACTTGCAAGTTTGAGGAACTTTGTATTGCTCTGTTTGCATTACCTGTATGCCTTGTTCAAAGCACACGCCGTTTCCTCACAAAGCAACTAAGCTGGTAATATATGCATTATTCAGTGGGATACCACTATGGATCTTTTGGGACCAGGTTCAACTCTTGATAATTGTTGGGGTATTTTTAGTACTATTAGTCACCAGCCATTAAAGATGAAAAACCAAGCTTATTTTAGGTCATTTCATTGACACCTTGCATGAAGCAATGTCAAAATATGGGAATATTTGGTAACCTTCTCTTGTGAGTATTTGGCACCTGGTTTTATGAATTAGTATACTTAGCAAGTCATTTTTCTTCATATCTACTAAAAATAACAACGCGAACTCTAAGAGGTTGTCAACGTATTACTTCCCAGGGGAGAATTTTGCTCTTCTCTCTCATTTATCTAGGCATGTGTAGAGGCTTTTGACCCATTTAGCATAGATAAATGACCCATGATGTGAAATTTCCCAACAGTTTAATAATGCATTTAACTCAAAGTGACACTTGCTTGCAGCTGCCTTAAAGCAGTTTCCAGGCTATATATGTCTCTTTGAAATGATGTATGACAAGTAGGAAAGCTTCCCTGATAGAACCCCAAATCCCATGGGTGAGTAGCAAGAAAATCCTTTTTAGATTGCCAACAGCAAATTTATACTTCGCAAGTCTTTATTTAATTTTATCTATTTTTCAATATCATTTACAGATATGACCATTAGTCTAAATCTCAGAGTAACCTCCATACGAATTATTTTTTCTCACAGTAATGCATTGTAAAGTCTTCTATTGATTCCGCTTTCCCCAAAATGCCAGAAGTAAAACCCTTGTCTTAGCGCTGAAAATGTTTTCGTAATCCTTATACTAACTTATCTGTATCAAAATTATATTACTTTTGAAACTCATGACAGAAAACTACATTGCGTGTCAGTTTAAGATCAAGAAACTTTATTAACAAAATTCCCTTACATATTTGAAGACAGAAATGTGAATGATGGTTCTTAATTTTTTCCCTGTATAATTTAAAAGCAGTCATTTTTGAGTCTGTGGAAAGATTTTTATTAAATCTGCTTCTAGCGCAGTGAACAATTTCCCATGATACCTGTTCATGTTATTACCAAGGAAGATTTACGAGAGCAAGAGAGGAACATTAGACTTGAGGAGAAAAAAAAAATCTAAGTAGACGTAATCAAACTTAACAATTATTATTTAATAACATTTATTTCTAATGTTAAAATAGAAGTCAACATAAAATAGAATCCTGTAGTGTCCTGATAGTCTGCAAAGGAAAAACTCAGTTCCTGTCATATCCCCCTCCCCAAAAAGGAAAAATTAAACGGAAAAAGAATCATGTCCACAAGAAAAGGTTAACGTGGGCAGGGGCAGAAGAGGCAGGGAAAAGAGGCACAAGCCAGATGATTGGAACAGAAACGCAGAGTTCACAGGATGTTTGTTACCGGGCACTCGCATCATTTTCCTGCTCTTCTGCTTCCTTTTTCCTCCAGCTTTCATCTGGCTTGTTTACCTCGGCCCCAGTGGCGTTCGCCTTGCGTCGTTTCCCTTGCAGCATCCCCAAACTCGTCAAGGTACAGGCTGTTTAGTGATGCTTTTTGCTAAGTGTTGCTGCAGCATGCAGCAGAACTGGGCCCGGGCTCGCAATGTGTGATACAAATATGAAATAGTGGCGCTTGGAAGTTCACTCCAGAGAACTGGTCAAACATGATACGAGGTCTAATCCTACGTAATGCTCAGTCTGAAGATACTATGGATGTTTTATCACTATATATCTGGCATTCAGCATTTTGCAGAAATAATTTAAAGAGAAATAGTTTATTAAAAAAATAAATTGAACAGTGATACCTCGGAAGAAAAGTTCCCGTATCCCAAATAAAGCCTGATTCTGTACAAATTTACAAGTATAATTAAAATCCCTCGATTCAGCAATATACATAACTTTCACATAAGCCTACATCTTTTCAGGGACAAAGAATAATTTTTCCTTAGAAACTGATCAGCTCCTGGCATGTACTTTAACTCCACTGTAAGGCAAGATTTTATGAGGGAATGTCTTTTTGGGTCCTTAACTTGAAACTCCTAAAATGAGCCTAAGGTGAGAAGCACTGAAAATCACTCTTTTGAAGTTTGTAACGTTGGACAATAAAGAATCGGAATAACCACAAATGGAGAATCACTTTGGCACTGCTATTATTACAGTAGATTTACGGTTTTTGTCTTTCTTTACCCTTTTTTGTGCCTGCAACAATTTATTGTTATTGTAACATCCCATGGCAAACGTGCAATGGGTATGAGAACACTGTTCACTTCTTAATGCTGCAGCATCACTCTCTAGCAATTATTTGCTTTTTAAAAATGCAGACTTAGTAATGGCAATATATCATCCTTCCCTGTGATTTCGTGAGTATTAATGATTGCTGTTTTGTCTTGGGATCCACAATGAAAGGGCTATTTGTTGTTTAATAATCAGACAAAAGAGTATCATTCTATATGACAGAGCAGTTCAGGAACAGAGGAATTAATTAGACCCAGAGAAATTCATCACTGAAATGACTTTTCATTTGGCCATTTTGAACGCCATTCGTTTGGCTGCTTTGAATGATTTCTAGAGTTTTGATTGCTCTATCAATGTCATGCTACTTAAATACTTCGTATTGCGAAGGCAGTACACAGTATACAGGCCAGCGTTGTTGTTACTGAGGTTTAGTTCACGTCTGACGCTGGAAATAACATTTCCTTGCTTCACACTGACTCCAGAATCGGCCGACACGCTGCTGTTGCTGGCGCGTGTATTCCTGTCAGCCTTCCTGACGTACCTAATTCTGCACAGGCAGCCCCGGTGGCAGCTTGGGAAACCTTCGGATGACTAAGGCTCACCCTTAGAGATATCATCCATCATATACCAGAATTTTAGTGGGCCTTTCTTGAGCATTTAATAAATCAACCTCCTTCAGGACTCTCGCTTCCTGTTTGTCACTGACCTCCTCTCCAGCGAACAGGCACGAGGCAGGTATAAGGGCCTAATAATTTTCCCACAGATGATTACTGCGCCCTCTTGGTATTAGTCTGCTGCTTCTGTGCCATGTTTCTGTTCGCCTCTCATTTACGTGGTCTGCAGAACCGCCACTAAGGGTGCTCATCTGCCCTGTGTTCATTGAGCCCTAACCTATGACTTCTCAAACAGTACACCTCTCAGAGTTGTTTTTTTTTTTATTTTATTTTATTCTGGCCCCTCTGCCTGAGGCTGGGAGCGAGCGTGGAGCAGAACACCGGAGAAGAGCCAGCTCCCGCGTGCGGCCCTGCGGCTGTGCCGCTCGTAGCTGCTTTAGCAGTTTAAGTGTCTCTTCTGCTCCATTTCAGTGTAAAGTCAAAGACGTTAGTGTGAATCATGGAGAGCGCTTCCGCTCCAGAGCTAACCAGGGCTCATATTGGAGTCCTGCTGGCTACACGTTAAGAGGCATGTGAGGCATCCTGGCTCGGGTTTATTCAGTGCGGATGGCACACTCGGAAGTGCGCGAGTATGGCGATGGTAGGCTTGTCAATAGCTGTGAAATAATTGGGTACAAACCAACTCAGGCAGCTTTCTAAAGTTAGACATCAGTGGCCATCGGTCCCGGGAAAGAGAAAAGCAATCCAGAGAGCCACTCACTCATCCCGGAGTTGGCCATCTTTCTTTGGACGGGGTGAACGACGTTTTGGAGGTACTGCTCTGCTGATGCTGGCTACAAAAGCAGCCTTCCGCAAGACAAGTAAAGAGCTGAGGTTACTAACTACCTGCCAGGCAGGCAATCCCAGCCCTACCGCAAAGCAGCTCTCAAGGGCAAGAAAACATCCTGCTGCTCACACAGCTTATTTTATTCAGGGAACCAAGCAGCTTTTAAAAGTCATATGAGCAAGCGGGCTCATTGCTGATGTAAAAGACATGGAAGAGGGTTGGCTCACAGAGGCAAATGCTTTCTAGCCTAGGCAAGGTGCCCGTCACCACCAGCAGCGCTCCCAGCGCGCGCCTGGCTGGTGGAAGTGGACTGCAACCACTCCTCGCCTTTGATGTGGAGAGTCTTCCTTGCTGGGATGAGAACAGCTTTTACAGCGTGAGCTTGCCTAAGCCTCCTACAAGGGTGAAGCTGCTGACTACCCTGTAAAGAGATCGGCGCAAGAAACAGCAGAGTGAGGCAGGGAGCCTGTATCAAAGCTAATGAAGAAGGCTCAGGGTCTAAGGAAAGGAGGAAATTCTTCTAGGAGTTTGGGTCTGGATGACCTTGGAGAGATCAATTTGCTGTTGAACCGTTTGAACTGAGCGCCAGAGTTCATTTTGAGAAAGACGTACAAACCAAAGCTTGCACAGCGAGCCGCTCAGATCCGCGTGACCCGAGGAGCAGCGCTCGGCAAGAGGGAGCTCGGAGGCTGCGAGGCACTCCGAGCTCCCGGGGCAGAAGCGAGCTCCTTTTGTAACGCCTCCGCTCTGCGAAAGGCTAGTTTAGAAACTTCCTTCATAGATGGATTAATTAGAAATAGCTTATTTACTAGTAAAAGAGACAGATGCCAGTTCATCTTCTTTTTTGAAATATAAAGTAAGTAAGTGATATTTATGCTTTAGCTTCCTCTTCATAACCCAGATACTGGATTTATAAATATTAATGCACTTGAAAGACGTTAGTACAGCATTTCTCGCAAATTATATCTGTTTTTAAACACTTAGGCCTACCACATTTCTCCAAAATAAATAAAATCAACTCTCCCAATGAAATTTTTTTCAAGCTGCTTCTTTAAAGTGCAAGTTTATTTGATTTAAGCTCCTTCCCCAGTCATTGTTAATGAATAATTATTCAGTTTTTCAAGCTGAAGCAGATAGCTTCATTTAGTATGATTAATGCTGATGTACAACCTCATTTGCATAATTACAAAATATAATAAAATAGATTCCAAATAGGAATCTTTGTTACTTGTGTTACCAAAAGACTGCAGAAAGACATTATTTTCAAAATTATCGCAAGGCACAGTTATAACATTCTGTGACTAAAATTGAAAGGTAAAACGTTTTTCATCACCATGCATTAAAAGGCTTTGGCAAAATAGAAGTTATATCTCTGAGACAGATACAATTCATCTGCTAAAAGTATGTATCTCCTGAAACAGATATTCTTTCCCTGATTTTAAATATTTGGAGCTGTTTTATATGAAAATTAAATAACGTTCTCCATGGAAATAAGAATTGGCTTTTTAGAATTTCTGGAATATTTTTTTGCTTCTTAAAAGCTGCTTTCAAAAGTCATCATTCCCTTTGCAAGCGCTTTTTACAGCTGTAAGGAGAAAGCTCATTCTCCATTACGTGTGCCACTTATTTCAATGCTCTAATTAAGAGACAGTAGACTAGAAAATATAGTCCCTGGTACAGTGTACATTTAATAATCAGTTTCCTTTTTCTGAATTTATTGTTTTGATTCCCACTAAACTAACGTGATATCAGAGCGATTACTACTGGAAGTACACCTTCCTGTAACTTCTGCTGTAGTAGCTGCATTGAAGACAGGTGAAGTTATTCATGCCTCTTAATTAAACCGGAGGTAATATTTGGGCTTTATCAAGACTTAGGAGAAGGCAGATGATACCGCAAAACAAATGAGAAAAGGCTGTCTGGAGAATCAGAGCACTGACCGGGCAATTCCCTGTTCCTGAGGCTCTTTATCTGGTTTTTACTCAAGCAGTCTCTGGAATCGATATAGTCATTTAGCCAGTAATTAACCAATAATTTTTCTAAGGAAGTAGGAGAAAGAACCCCACACGGGAGGGGCAACAACAGTGAACAAATGGCCACAGAAGTAGGAAACAAAATAAAGAACAGTTCTGAGAAGAAGGGTTGAAAATATCTAGGAAGGCAATAAATGTAGGCAGAACGTAGTTGATTTGTTCCTACCTTGAAAAATGACTAAGTGTCCTTTTATATTTGCTCTTGTGTAAGTCAAATAATAGAGGATGTGTTGTATCTCTTTCTGTAGATGAAGTGAGGCTTTTCATCTGTAGGCTGTCAATTTGCACTTTCCTGTAGCATTTAAAAATATAACATTATTTTGATTTTCCAGCATCTACAGCTCCAGAGTCACCCTTCTGCAATAGGGAAAGCTTGATTTTTCCAAGCTATAATGTCAGAATTAATTAGCTCAAATGTTTCAGTACTTAACATATTGAGGAATTCACAGAGGCAAATTGTGTCAGTCCCTGCATGTACATGTGTGACCTTGCATAGGGAGAGAAACTTTTCCGTTGCGTTACGCTATTTGGCAGGGCTTATACAATCCTAATCATTGCACCTAGAGAGCAAAGGATTATTCAAGGCTGGTTTCAGCTGAAGAAGCGCATGACAAATGAGGTAGGATCATACATAGGCCGGTGGCTGTGGTTGCATGCACTGTTTAGGAGAGAAGATACACAATGACAATATAACTAACTGAATTGTGATGATAGGGGAGAGAATGAAAGTCAGTTGAAATGTTTCTAAATCTGCCTTGAAGTTTGAATACTTTCTCTTATGAAAAGTGAAACAGCATAGCGGATGCCCACAAGTGCTCAGGACAGTGGATTTATATCCCAGTAGAGTAAGTGCTTCCTCATGCCCGTCTTTCATGAAGATAAATTATTAAGCAGGGACTCAATATGAATCCTGAATCTCCAGCAATTTTCCCTCCTTTGAAGTAGATACATCCTGCACCCTGTATTCTAATGAGTGTTATTTGTAACATCTGATTAGCACTTTTATGGCTGGCTGACTGTGACAGGGAAGGTGCAAGTACTGTGAAGAGATTTATATCAAGGCTTTCATTAAAAAGGTGAAACTTGCATAGACTTTGTGGTGGGGAGACAGAAAAACGCATACTGAGATGAAGTCCTACAAATGCCATATTGGCTCAGAGCAGGTTAACAAGGGCCAATTAACCCTGTCTTGCTACAGGCATCAAGCCTAGCAAGAGCTAAGCTCAGCTGGCACTGAAAAAGAGGACAATGAAAAAAATCTCCATGGTAGCTGGGGACTGGAAACAGCTGGATGGTTACATGAGCCTCCCGTCAGATGGCTGAGCTCTGGGGAGACAGGCTAAATAACCATTAAATAGAAAATAGGCCCTGGGATCTATCCTTTAGAAAGATTTGCTGCATGACTGTATTTTTAATTTCTTTGTTTTTTTCATTCTTATTCTTGAACTCTGATTCCTCTGCAGAAGTGGAACTAAAGAGCGTTTGAGCAGGAAGGTGAGGATGCCCGTGCACCGGACACTGGGATATGTGGTAGCCAGTCGCTGGAGACTCTGGGGGGAGCCATGGGCTCCCGTGGAGGCAAACACGAGAGCAAATCTCGCCACACAGCTCCTTTCACGTTGCTCATCCCATAAACCTAGGGTTTAGATACTGTATTATTTAGATACTACTTCACGATACTATTAGTTTTCCAATTGAAATGCCTTAAAAAGAAAAAAGAGCATTTTTTTTAAAACTCCCCAAAACGCAAATCAGAGAAAACTCTGCCCTCTGGATGGCTTAAAAGCTGGCTCAGCTGAGCTTTGAAATTTCAGTTTGCAACTCTTAACTATATCCATAACTGTGCAGTGTGGGGGAATGTAGGAGATCTTCAATTGATTTAAAAAGTAAAAGCAACAAAAAGCCTAGAAGTAAAAAGAATGGTATCTGTCTCTATGTAGAGATATTTCAGGTAAGTCTGTCAACATAAAGCCTGCAGTCTGCTCACCAGTGATTCCGAGTTTAAAAGAGTTGTTAACTAATTGCAGGCTGAAAAACAGTAGCTTCCCTGGACGACTACTTTGATGGAAGAATGTGATGATGGTGAACGTATTTAGGTTCCTAAAACAAAATGATTTTATGTAATGGTAAAGCTAGGGTGAACTTCAGTGGTGAGCCACGTGCCCTTTTGTTCTTTACTGTTCTCTCTGCTAATAACTTGAATTCAATGCTGATAAAAGCAGAGGGAGAGAGACTATTATGTAAAAAATGTGAATTAAGATGGGGACAACAAATTGAAAAGTGTTTTGGATCTATATCAGCCAACTGTTAGATCCGACTAGTCTCTCTGCACGTGGTGCAACTCATCCTTCACATCTCCTTCAAAAGCTGGCATGTGGTGTGAGAGCTACAGCACAGCCCTTTCTTGCTCTAGTAACGAGGTCCTGAGGACTTAGCTTGAGGTCTCAGCTCTTCTGTTGCTGAGCTTGGGGCCACTCTGCATCTCTCATTGGATCAGTCCAGCTGCTTCTCACTTATATACGACTTGGGGGCACTGGTAGAGGTTGTATCCAGGATCCTAGTAGCTTATGCTGGGAAAGGGTGAAGATTACCTGTGTTGAGGCCAGCATGCAGAAGGTAAGTGTTTGCTTGGTACTTGTTGTTTAGTGGGATTCTATTAAGTTTCAACTGTTTTTCTATTAAGTTTCAATTGTTTTTGTATCTTCCACAAAATGTAAGCACTCTTACCAAAGCAGAGAATTTCTTTATGTTAAATCCTCTTTCATACTGTGTATTCAATGAGCATTATGTTTCCTTGAAAATACAGAAGATATAAATACAAAAAAACCTTTTCTTAAATGTCACTTATCTTCACCTGTGTCATGGAGCTTAATGATATGATGCCCCTCACCTGATAACTAATCCAAATCATTTAAGGGGAAATGCACAGCATAAGCAATTAGAAGTAGAGGAACTCAATTCACTGTAATTGAGCTGACACTCCACATGTTTCAAGTGATCTGCAGATCACGCTACAGTCTTCACTATCATCCCCAAAACTGTGACTTTAAGCACAAGTAGTTACTCTTGTGAAATCTCTAATATAGTTACTAGAGTATCACCTTTCAGAAGCAGCATATTAAACACTGTTAAAGCAGACCAGTCGATGCTTTTTTTAGTGTGTTTATTTAGCACAGGTATTTTGAGCCTAGGGAGGCTCAAAAGATAAGGCTAGTTCTTAATTGGGCATTTGCCTGTAAAAACCATTAACTAAACTAAATGTGGATTGAGCCTTTGAGATTAAATTGCAAGTATGGAGATCAAGTCTCCATAGGCAAGTTAAAATCTACCAATTATTTAAAGGGTTTAATTAAGTGCAGATCTTCCTGTAGGCTGATTTAAAAGGACATAACCTAACATTTGTAGCCAATAAAATGTAAGGAATAAAAGACTACTTTTTCCATTTATTTCTACCATAAAATGTATGCTGTAAACTATGAGGAACATCTGAAGATATTTCACAAGCAGCACCATCTGTCTTCTTGGCAGACTATGCAAGCAGTGTGGGTGGCTTGGAGTTACTTGCTTATGAATCTGTAGCATCGCTTGCTTAGTCTGCTGGATGGGTCTGCCCTTTCCTTGCCTGGAATGGTTTCAGCAGCTCGTCTTCGGTTCCATAAAACAGTTCTCTTTTTTTATGGGGCTGCTCTGTGCACCTGTATAAACTAGCTGGCAATTTTCTTAGAGAATGCTTATAAAGAAAGGTAGGTCTCTTGGGTAGCGTAAAGACAATACCTCTTGCGCGTGTGCATTTTCTACATAAATCTCTGCAAGTTTTGAAAGTTTATTCACTCACGCCACTCTCTAGTAAAGCAGGGTTATAACAGGCACCGGTACAGAAAATGCATTTCTTCTTCTTTCATCCTGGGGGGAAACTAACTCCTTGGTGAACATGTCTATGTGTTTGATATTAAGCTCTAAACCAAAGCAGTTTTTTTACTACTAACTTAAGTTACCAAATATTTAACTTCTTTGGCCAAAAATTCGAGGCAGGCTTAATCCCACTGACTAAATTAATACATGTATATAGTGGAAAGATTTGTGTTTGGCACATCGTTCGGTGAGATAGTAATGGCCTTTGAGGAAAAGAGTTAAAGGAAAGAAACAGTCTATGTCTTAGAAATGAATGATGTCAGAGATGCATTATTAAATAAGTTCACTTATTAAAGTACCCAATTCTTAGCAGGTCTTCTTGTTGCTATGTGTCATTTTTTTCATATTTTAGTCACTTGTTTTTTAAGCTGTCTGAGTTTTATGCTGTCTATATTGGCCTAAAAAAAAAAAAAAAAAAAGGCCGAAACCAGAGAAGACAGCATTATCTGCACATTGAGAAGAACACAAAAGCTCTAATAGACAAAGAAAAAAATACATATTTTCACTCTGGCTGCCTTTTTCACTCAATTACAAAAAGTAGCAAACAAGGTAGAGCAGAATTGCAATGTTTCCTAAAAACAGCTCCATTTCAACTAACTTCCATGTTACACTGTCCGATGCACTGTATTTCAACAGTGCAGCACACAGAAAACAACTCATGGTGACAAGAATTAGTAAGGGGAAAATATTAGAAATTTCAATATTTTAAAATATTTTAATCTTTTGAAAGGGAGGTCAATAGCAATCTAGTAGCAAGTAAATGCAGTCTTCCATGTTACCAGTATGTGTCAAAAAGAGCTAGTAATTACCTCAGATTCTCATATGATCTGACAGTGGTAAACTTCTGCGTTTATTAGGTTTTCTGGTTTTGGGTTTTTGCTCATAGCGTTAGGGTCACTTTCCTGACTCTTTGGAAGCAGGGGCGATTCTTGGCCTATGTTTCCATGTCACCTAGTAAACTTGCGCCCCAGTACGTGTGCTAGAGCCTCAGATGCTCTTCTGATAAAGGCAGTTAATAATATTTACTTCTTCTTCTTCTTCCTTTTCTTTTTTTTTTTTCCTTTCTGCCTTTTGGAGTTCTTTCTCTACGTACACGTGATCAATCTCTCAGCTGGTGACTTCTGAGACGTCAAACAAAAGACTTTTGTTGGCTGCAGTGAGTGTTAAACTGTATTGAGAGAGTATGAATTTTTGTGTGCTTTTTTGCATATGAAATTTAGTCTCCCTCATGGCTGATACAAACTATTTTCAACTTTGGTATTTTATGTACTACTTCCAGTTTCAGGACAAAACACCCCTGAAGCTACAGTACTTATTTACAGACAAAAAGAGGGACTACAACTATTTATTTCTGTATGTGTCAATATGGTCTACTAGATGGAAATAGGCAGTGCTAAAAGCTACATGTTACTATAACCAAAACCTGCTTTAGAGCATGTATTATATTTCTTCATGTTAAACTAATGAAGTAGATCAATGATTCCCCACCACCACCACATCCACATCTTGTTGCTGAGCGGGGTTTTGTTGTTTTTTATTGTTTTTAATAGAAGTTGAGTTTTGCAACAACAGCTGGTTGCCTTTACAAATAAATTACTCCTAAGGTAAGAACAGAATTTGTTCTTTTCTCAGGAGTGCTCTTCAATCCTAGTAAATACTCATCAAGAATCTACTCAATGACAAGAACGTCATAATGGTATCTCTCTGTCAAGCACAACCAGAATCACGTTCCCAGCTGCACCCCAAGGGAAGGCAGATTGAGTAAAATCCTCCTCAGATGCCTGGATTACCCAGGCTGATACGAAGATGACCGTCTGAGTAGATAAATTATAGCATTTCTCCCAGTCATCCTAGGCAACAGCACTATCACGTTATTGTCACGTCACTGAAATATGTAACTATATCGAGACATAAATGGCAATTCAGATGGCAATGACATGCCCTCTACTATCAGCTATTCCAGGTAAAATCCCTTTATTCAGCCAAGCAGAGTTTCTCCTCCGCTGGCTGCTGCCTGCCCAAGCTTGGATGCAGTAGTAGTGTAACGCGCAGGCTCTGCTCTCCAGCTACTTCCCCCTGCGCAGGAATTGGCAGAGAACGGGCAGAGAATTGGCTCCGCACCACTGCTCACTAATGATCGGAGTAGCTGGCCAGGCACGAGGAGGAATGTCAGCTGCCGTAATTTATTTCCTTCCCTGGAGCACGAGAGGAGCAGGGTGGGCGGCAGAGGAGCGGGGCTCGGAGGCGCGCGGGGCGGCTCGCCGAGCGCCCCTTGCTCGGGGCTGCGCCTGAAGGCACGGGCTAGCGCGGTCTGAGCCACAGACGCTGCAACTTGCTGCTTTAAATGCAACATAGACGTTCCCGTCATTGCTCGTGCAGCACTCGTCAGGCATTTGAATCTGGATAATGAGAAGAATGCATCATCCGCTTGCAGCTCTTTGTTTAAAGTTTTATTTCCTCTCGTGGCTGACATGTGGCTCCAGTTATTCCCTAAGATTGTCGGACTAATGCCACAGCTCTGTTTTCAGGGTAGGAACCTGGCCAGAGTGCGTAGTTCTGAGAACGCATCTCTCTTTTTTTTTTTTTTTAATTTAAATCTTGATTTTTAACAGAAATAACTAAATATCTATCATTTCAGAATGAGAGATAATTATATATATATCACTTACCTCACTCACCATTTCACTTGGAACTTATTTTAGCCCTCTTTATATTGTCATTTCAGTTTCTACTACTCTAAGGCTCGGTTATTAATTCACTGGAAATCATCCTGACACTGGTATATGCGGGATTTAAGTTCATCCTGACAAAGTTAGGACAGCAGCTTGCATTTCAACTTTATTTTGTGCTTTCAGTGTAGTTTAAAAGGTGAATTATTCCTCCTTGATGTTTCACAGAGTCTTACTACCCCTCACCAAGGATATTTATGGAGTAAAGGGCCTTTTGGTGTAAAATATCAACCTCCAGCCGAGTACTAAGTTCCCACTGAGGCGGACACCTATTTGCTATAGTAAATGGCTGGTAACGTATACAGAATGAGTCGGGAGTCGATCTGGGGAAGCTCACATCCCTCCAGCTTGATTTTTGTGGAAACATAAGTGGTACCTTCAGAATTCCTTCAAAATCAGAGCATATATTAAGATGCAACTTTGATGAAAATACACAGTACATCATTAACGACGCAGGCCATGTCAAGCTCAGTCAAACAAAATAGTTCCTGCAACTGTAAAAGGGTGAATTTGAATTAAAAAATAAATCAAAAGAATACTTATTAGAACACATTCTAGTAGATACCTTACTCTTCCTGCTGCTATTCTGCTGATCACTAATACAACATTTATTTAGTATATTTTAACATATTACAGCATTACAAAAACCTGACCAAATCTGGATTTTTTTTCCTGCAGAACTACTTTTTTCTTGACTGTTATGTCTCTTTTTGTCTAGTGCTTCTATCTTCTTTAGCTAGCAGAAAATATTCTGTGAACTGTGCTTCTTAAGAGTGCTAATTCTTTCTGAACAAGAGTGGAAGGCATTAGAGTAGGATTTATCTTCAGTACTTTACATTTTCCCCTTTACTCCCAGGAATCCTTAAATTGCTGAATGTAGGTTTGGGAAAGGACTGAGGGCAGATGAGACGAGACTAGATCCGACTGGCCTGTTATTAATTATCTCTGCCAGAAGCTTTTACTCCATCTCAAACTTTCTTGTACGTCATAGATCCAAGGCTGTTACAACACGTGGTTGTTACAAATGACCATTATCGGTATGGTGTCTTATGCATGCACTTTATTTTCTTTAAGAGACCTCTTTAAATTTGTCATGCTCGTTCAGTGCTCTGGCTTATCCCTGAACCTCTTTTTGTCAGGCGCTGCCTTAGCGAACCCTTCCCCACAATGGACTGTGACTTCTGGGCACTGAGCAAAGTTGCTTATCTCGCAACATCTGAGGAAAGTGGTAGTTCTTAAATGCACCAACAGACACACACATGCCAAAAAGAAAGGGGGGAGGGAGGGAGTTTTTGGTTTTTGATATACTGGAGAACGGTAAGGGCTAGGAGTCCGCAGCAGTTCCTCCTCGAGGTGATAAAGCACTTTGTTTAAAACAAACTATGGAAGCCCTGAACCGAAGACTGAAGAGACTATGGATCACTCCATTCCTTCAGTAGTTCCCTAAATCTACCGATGAGGACTTCACAGTCCAGAATAGAGTACAAAATGCTATTCGCTCTCAGAATACAGGAAAAGCAGCCTAATCTATTACAATGAGACAGTTAATCACCTTTGACAACACACGTTTATGGCTGAAATGAAGCATTCACTGCGTAGCAATGTTTGACACTTCAGTATTAGACTGCTGCTAACGCTGTTATTTGAATCCATGTATAGACAGAGAGAGACGTTTCTTAAAGATTCAAATATTTATCAGAGGCAGCAGAAACTTCAAACCCACTTAAAATGCAGTGAGTTCAGGGTGTTTTTGACAAAATCAAATGGAATCTTTTCAAGCCATGAATTAAAAATCCTGCACAAGATGAGCTCCTGTAGTGTAAAACCATGTGGAATAGGTTCTGATACTGTTTTCCAAAAGCTTAATAGCTAGGTACCTAGTTAGAATAACTAAATACACTCAGTCAGCTCAGGTAGGTTTTCTTTCTGCTGATCTTGCTGCAAGCAGGGGTGAAGCCTGGAACTGGCAGTATCTTGCAGTCCTTGTTCAGTACAAGCATCTGGCAGCTACCAGAATGGATTATGGCTATTCTGGTTCTGTTCACTTGACAAATTAAGGCTGAGTTTTAAGTGGGGAATTTAAAAGGGATCTGGATACGTGATGTTGCTGAATGTTCTGGTCTGACAGGCCTTCTCTAAACATATTTATTCCAAGCCAGTCAGACCAGCTTCTGTATCCAGTATAATAGACCAGTGAGGGAGCATGTAAAAGTTTAAGGTAAAGAAAGCTATACAGATGATGTTCACAATCTTTGCTCCCAGAATAGCTCTGTATTTTATCCCATAAAAAGAAAGAAATCAGGGAGATGAACAAGATATTTTCGCTGCTAAAGAATTGCCCTAGAGGATGGGAAATATAGTCAAAATCCCTCTTCTGTGTCCTTAAAAAGATGAATTTTGTATTATTTTCTGTTGATACACAGGATTTCGAGAGGATGCCACTGCCCTGAATAGCCTGAGTTGGTGGCTAAGGCACTCTCCTGAGAGAAAGAGCTTTGAATGACCTTCCTCAGATTAGGAGCGTGTTTGTCTCCTTGCTTTTGCATTTAAGCATGTGTATGGGAAGTCCCCTCCTGCTATCAGCCTTCTGGGGAGGGACAGAGGAATGGAAGAGATACCGGTACCTTTCCTCAGGAGCAAATTGTAGGTTTCTCCAGGTATCTTATTCTGGCTCTCCTGGCTCTTACTCTGAGGTTTCTGTAATCCTATGACCTCCACGCGGACATGCCTGCGAGCTGAGGCATTAAAATCTGTACTCCAGTCCAGGAGCCAGTGCTAAAACGTGGATACTGCAAGGCCTGACGTCAAGGACCTTCAGTTCTCACTCAGATTTTACTATATATGGGCAGTATTTCAGGACACCTGATGCTGCAAAATCAGTGATTTTCAGTGTAGTACTTCTCAATGCACTAGTCTTTGGAAGTGTTGTGCTTAAGAATCAGGAAGCAAGGCTGGGGGGAGAATTGTGAAGGTGACTGTTACGCTCTGAAGGCAGCCTTTTCCTATTATGAAACCTCCTCCAGTAGCTTTAATTCATCAGATGCTTAAAATAGGCATTAAAAAGTAAGAGTGGAATAGAATATCAACTACAAAGACTCAAACGTTGTTGTACACAGCAGGGATGGAAAAACAGACAAATGAGATGGAAATAGTTCAAAAAAGGGACAAAAGTAGTGCTATTTTTAAAAACTCCTAAAAATGTTGATTGAGGTATAGCAGAAATGCTAACGTTGCTCATTTGATTTCTGCTCCAACATAAGACTATTAGTATATGGGTCAGCCATAAAGGAAGTGAGTAATGCTAGATTTAGGATCAAGTAATACATCAGGTATGATTGATCACAAATGTGAAAGGGAAACCGAGAACCAGTGAATGTATTTTTATTAGGTCAAATGTGAAGACAGGAATGAAAATTAAAGGTAGAAATCTAAAAACATTAATCTTGAGAGAGTCAGACCCTAACATATATGAGTCCCGTCAAACGGGGATGAAATAGTGCAGGCAACTAACTCAAAAGGAAATGAAAGGTGCTTAGGGTGAAATATTCTAAGTGGACAGGCCAAGACAGCGCCTGATCCAACACTGGATGTTCAGAATGGGGAAGTCGGGGTGACAAACAGGACCTGCTCTCCTTTGGGTCTGCCTCAGAGACAAACACAGTATTGATCTTCATAAGCATCTAAAGACTGTGATGCTTATTGAACCCAATTAAACCTTTCTCTGGTTCAGTAACCACTAGACATGGGAATTTACATTCCCTTGTCAAAACACCAAGGTATTGGCAAAACACAGCCACAGTTGCCAGCAGAACTTTTGCTGAGCAGCTTCAGGGAAGGAATGGAAAGTGAGTGACACAGATGATTAATGAGCCTATTAAAGCTGAAAGTCTGACACTGTAAAGATAAGCTGGCAGTGAAAATGACTCCAACCATATATGTATCAAGGGCATCAGAAAGAATATCCTCCATATAATAGCTACCACCATCATTAGTGGCAGGGCATACGTATCTAGCGTGTGTTGCCTCATTGCTATTTAATCTGCTCAAATATTTTGAGGTGAAGGCCCTTGAGCAGTAGTGTGAAGCCTTAGCCAAGCTGGATGAGGTTTTGTTAAAGTCTGATTAGAAAGGACACCCACGCATCATTCAGAAGGGACCTGATCAGACTGAGCGTGGCAGGTGATGGAAGGGAGACGGAGGGAGACGGGGGGGGGGGGGGGGGGGGAAGGCAGATATGTTTTTTTTAACTATGCAGTGGCAGAGCAGGAGGCATAAAAAAGATGAGGGAGAGGTCTGATGGAGGGGAGAAAAAGGCTAAATCCATGCTGACCTCGGGACTCATACTGCATTTATCAGTTGAAGTGTACGTGTGGTGACAGTGGTGGACTGAGTCTTGGGCTTCGTTTCTCTGCCTCCAGCTTCCTGTAAATTCATTCAGATACTCAAAACATTTTTCTGTGCAGGATTTTTCTAACAGAAATACATCCTTGTGCTATACACATGCAGGCATGTTGCATCCAGTGTTCCTGGAAAGTGTCAGATGTACTACTGCGGCACTGCACAGATGGCCTGTGCATGCGCACTCAGGCCGATGCATTCGGACTCCGTCAGACTTAGCAGAAACGTGCAGGCCATCTGTGCACCATGTACACAAAAAGTATGATGCGTGCTTTTGAGAAGTTGCTACACCAGACTTGCTACTGAAGTGCTGTACAGTTGAGATGTACATAGTCAGTAGAAATATGTCTGGGATTTGTGGACTGTCAGCAGTTAGGCCAGGTACTCTGAAATCCTAGACAATTGTGTGCAATCTTCAAATTTCACCCAAGCAAAACTTCTGGATGCAAAAAAAAAAAAAAAAAAAAAAAAAGGATGTTCTAGGAGAACCCAGACTTATTTTAGATACAGTCTGTGGCAGTTATTTTGTGTCAGCTTTCCTTTAAATTTAGACTTAATTTATCCATTGCTAAAAAACAGATATTAATCATGCCTTCTCTTACCTCTGTTGCATCTTTTTGGATATTGAATTACTTACAAAAGTGGATGTGGACATTTCATACTAGAGATGCGCAGAAGCAGTTCAGTATAAACAAGGAATACTATTTTTTAGTCTTTGCCTATACAGGCAGGTGGAACAAAAGGATTCTTACCCTGCAAATTTGGCACTGGATGTTGTCATACTAAAGCACACTCTTCTAGTGCAGTGTTGCTAAAATGTATTTTGCCAGAGTTGCTACTGGAATTCTTGATTTGTTCAAGAGTATTAACTTTTATTGTCACAGTTTACAAATATATCCATCCTTTTCCAGCTTGTCACTGTTGTTATTTCCTTTCATCCTGTGAAGGGAAAAACATCCTGTTGTTTGAGTAGATCCCCATAGTAATCTTCAGTTGCAAGTGCTGTTCTGTCCTTCTCCTCAGGATTAAAACCCACAAAGCACTAAGGCTTCAAAAAGTCTAACAGATGCAGCTCAAATGGAGAGGAATTATTGTACCATGGAAAGGTCTGTTAGACTGATTGTAATCAGCATATAATTTTAAAAGGCATAACCTGAAGATTGCATTTGACTTGTTTTGCAGTAATGCCATGGCGCTCTCAATGTGGTATTGGTGTATTATCAATCACTTCCACTGGTCTTTGGGATATCTCGTACAATGAAAAGATAGTATAATTAGGTGTGGATAAAAGCAGTGATATTATTCACTTTCTATATATATATTTTTTTTAAACCTTACTTGTCAGAGTTGCACTCTAAAAGAAATGTCCAACAAAGCAAATAACTGCAAAATGCTACATTCTGTTTCGTACCTCTTTTTTTTTCCCCCATTTCATACTGTTAAAACCTATGAGAAATATGCTAAATAGATTCTGTTTTTAACTTTACATTTCAACCATCTAATTACAAAAGTTAATTCTTGAAAAATTAAAGGAATTAAAGGCACTGAGTGGGTGGTACTCCTAGTTGGTTTAGGCCCTCTAGAAAGCTAATGTTGCAAATGAGCACTAATCCGAGAACAAAATGAGTCTTGTTGTCTGAAATGCCTGCTGAAACCTATATTGAAAGGTTGGAGCTGCAGCACCTGCTACAGACACAGTCAGAGTGGGCTGTGTGGGAGCTCAACACCAGCTGCCCTTCAGTTGAACGCTGAAGGGCCAGGTCTGGGTCTCGCTACGTAGGCTCAGCGGCAAACCAAAATACCGAAGGATGCCAGGTGCTAGTAACACTGATAACACGTGAAAGTATATTCTATTGACTTCTGCAGTTCTTGCTTTCCATAGATAAAACGCTTAGGAAATAACAGACCCTACCTTTTCTCAGTCTCATTTTATGTTATTCTCAATCATCACCATCCTCCAATAGTCAAGGAAAAGAAAATTTCATATCCAGAATGAAAATTTTTCCGCTTGCTACTATGGCACTTTTATCAATACTGTGTGCACTGATAACAACCCAGAAGTAAGGTTCTTCTCATGAGCTCATTTTAAAATAAATCACAGAATCGTTTAGGTTGGAAGGGACCTCTGGAGATCATCTAGTCCAACCTCCCTGCTCAAGCAGGGTCACCTAGAACATATTTCCCAGACGGGTTTTGAATATCTCCAGGGAAGGAGACTCCACTACCTCTCTGGGCAACCTGTTCCAATGCTCTGTCACCCTCACAGTGAAGAAGTTTTTTCTCAGGTTCAGATGGAACTTCCTGTGGTTCAGTTTCTGCCCATTGCCTCTTGTCCTGTCGCTGGGCACCACGGAGAAGAGGCTGGCCTCATCCTCTTGACACTCCCCCTTCAGATACTTGTACACGTTGATGAGATCCCCTCTCAATCTTCTCTTCTCCAGGCTGAACAGGCCCAGCTCTTGCAGTCTTCCTTCATAGGAGAGGTGCTCCAGCCCTCTAATCATCTTGGTAGCCCTCCGCTGGACTCTCTCCAGGAGTGCCATGTCTCTCTTGTCCTGGGGAGCCCAGAAGTGGACACAGTACTCCAGGTGAGGCCTCACCAGGGCTGAGGAGAGGGGCAGGATCACCTCCCTCCGCCTGCTGGCAACAGTCTGCCTCATGCACCCCAGGATCCCATTGGCCTCCTTGGCCACAAGGGCACACTGCTGGCTCATGGTCAACTTGTGGTCCACCAGCACTCCCAGGTCCTTCTCGGCAGAGCTGCTTTCCAGCAGGTCAACCCCCAGCCTGTGCTGGTGCGTGGGGTGATTCCTCCCCAGGTGCAGGACCCTGCACTTGCCTTTGTGGAACTTCAGGAGGTTCCTCTCCGCCCACCTCTCCAGCCTCTCCTGGTCCCTCTGAATGGCAGCACAGTCTTCTGGTGTGTTAGCCTCTCCTCCCAGTTTAGTATCATCAGCAAACTTGCTGAGGGTGCACTCTGTGCCTTCCTCCAGGTCATTGATGAATATATTGAACAAGACTGAACCCAGGACTGACCCCTGGGGGACACCACTAGCCACAGGCCTCCAACTTGACTCTGCACCATTCACCACAACCCTCTGAGCTCGGCCATCCAGCCAGTTCTCCATCCACCTCACTGCCCACTCATCTAGCCCACACTTCCTGAGCTTACCTAGGAGGATGTGATGGGAGACAGTGTCCAAAGCCTTGCAGAAGTCCAGGCAGACAACATCCACTGCTCTGCCCTCATCTACCCAGCCAGGCATTCCACCAGAGAAGGCTATCCGATTGGTCAAGCATGATTTCCCTTGGGTGAATCCATGCTGACCACTCCTGATCCCCTTCTTGTCCTCCACATGCTTGGTGATGACCTCCAGGAGGAGCTGTTCCATCACCTTTCCAGGGATGGAGGGGAGGCTGACAGGCCTGTAGTTTCCTGGCTCCTCCTTCTTACCCTTTTGGAAGACTGGCGTGACACTGGCTTTCTTCCAGTCCTCAGGCACCTCTCCTGATCTCCAAGACCTTCCCAAGATGATGGAGAGTGGCCTAGCGATAACATCCGCCAGCTCCCTCAGCACTCGTGGGCGCATCCCATCGGGGCCCATGGATTTATGGATGTCAAGTTTGGACAAAAGATCTCTAACCTGATCCTCCTCCACCAAGGGAGAGTCTTCCTTTCTCCAGCCTTCCTCTCTTGTCTCCAAGGTCTGGAATTCCTGAGGACTGGCCTTAGCAGTGAAGACTGAAACAAAGGCAGCATTCAATAACTCTGCCTTCTCTGTATCCTTCGTCACCAGGGCACCCGTCCCATTCAGCAGTGGGCCCAGGTTTTCCCTAGTCTTCCTTTTGCTATTGATGTATTTGAAGAACCCCTTCTTGTTGCCCTTGACATCCCTTGCCAGATTTAATTGCAACTGGGCCTTAGCCTTACTTGTCGCATCCCTGCACACTCTGACAACGTCCCTGTATTCCTCCCAAGTGCCCTGTCCCCTTTTCCACATTCTGTACACTTCCTTCTTCTGCTGGAGTTTTGCCAGGAGTTCCTTGCTCATCCATGCAGGTCTCCTGCCCGCTTTGCTCGACTAATGTTTCAAATGAATTCTTCATAAAATGGCTGTCAATAGTCAGCCCACTTAAGTGTGGGTTAATACATACACACACAAATATGTATGTATTAATATCCTGTAGCAGGAAGTTATTTTTGTAGTAGGTTTGCTTCTTTTTTTTTTTTTTTGGTAGTAGAAATTAATGTATACTTTTATTTAAAAAAAAAAAAAAACTAATAGCATGAAATTCATATTAATGCAAGTGGTCTGCAATGATCCTTATCTACCAATTAGCAATAGAGCAGCATCTATTTTCAGCAAACATTTATATACCTTAACATAAAAGAAAAAAAGCAAGTCTTGTATTAAAATTACATTGGGTCAGCTATGTTTTTCATCAACACACAATGCATGACCCACTCTATTTCTTTTAAGGACCTTCATTAATAACCTTAGTATGGCACACTACACTTTAAAAATCTGTTCCTTCCTGGTATGTAAGCTGAAGTTTTAATAACACCAGTGAAAGAGCATCATGCTTACTAGATTGTTCTGTCCTGCAAGTTGAAAGCAAAATTGATCTGATAGTTTGGAGTTTGGAACCAGCAAAGGGTAAACAGACAACACAGGACAACTATTTTTTATCATATGATGCAGTAAAATCTCTTATCACTTCATGTAGGTTTTCTATCAGTTTGTTATCTTTCTAAGGCCATGTCACTACACAACGGAGTGGGTACAGTTTCCCAAACTACCACTGACCTAAGTTACTGAGTCAACGCGGTGAAGAGCCATACAAACATATTACCTGGGATCTGAAATCAATATAGATAAATAGAGCTTGTTCTAATCTTCTCTGCTAATTCTGAAAGTGCTTGTCTTCCCATCTATCCTGGAAGAAAAGTCCCAGTTCTATATTTTGCTTACACTTCCACCACAACATATGCATTAAGGAAAACAAAGCGTCTTCACCATGTCCCACCCCTGAATTTTCTGCCAGGAGTGACGCTTTTGTGGTGCTATTCAAAAATACCAAATATGCAGCATCAGTAAATTGGGACGTTCTAACTTAGAAAAAATAAAATTGATAGATATGTTATCAGAGATTTTTTGTTTTGTTTTGTTTACTTCATGCCTTCAAATCAGGACACCAAAAATCTATGTTGCTGTGATAATAGTTTTCTGAATGCAATAAAAGAATATTTTAATTGTTTTAACTTGATATGCAGGACTGCAAAATGTTCAGCCTCGCACTGCCTCCGTAAAAAGACACTGAATTTGTATTAATTGGAGCTAATTTAGAATTCTTGACTATATAAAGAAATAAAACAAGTCATCCAGTATACAAATGTTCTAAAACACATGATTAAAACAAATGTTTTGACTTTTTTACTCCTCTAGTTTCTGTGCAAATGTATAGTATTGATAAAATATGTGTATATATAAAAACTTGTTACAGAAAGTAGAAGCTATTACCCAGCAGTACTACAATATAACAATTCAGACTTAATGAAACATTTAAAATATGCTATTACTGATATTGTTCATTTAAATATGCTATTACTGATATTGTTTCATTATGCATTTTCTTGTGCACTGTTTTCATGCTTAAGTGACCTCTAAATTGGACTATTGCAAATCACTACTAATGGGTTTGCAATGAAATACTCGATCTGAGTTTCTACAGGGACAAAATGCAGCTGAGAAGGTACGCTTGTCTCCATTACACTTTATAACACCCTTTGGAAATCAGTAGTACACACAGAATTTCTTAAATTAGGGACCCAGCTCCACTTCTCAGTAGCAAACTACAAATGGTGACAAGTGAGGGAGGGGGGAATGAGTATATTTGTTTTATGGATTCAGCTCGGTTTTACGTTGATGGATAAAAGATGAAGCAGGTTAGAGGCGAAAGAGCTGTTTCCATGGCAAATATTGTAACTATTCTTAAAAGTTTAATGATGACTGTAATACATATTACTAGCAGACTGTATTTATGGTACTGAATGTATCCCATGGTTTGCTATAAACATCATACTGTAATACTGAGGAGAAAAAATTCCATTGTTTTCCACAAAGAAAAATATCACTTGCTAGTTACTGCAATTTAAACATTCAGTCACTGACAACTTGGAGGTACAATATAATGTTTTATTTTAATTTATTAGCCTCCCTCTTTAGAATTGTAGTGAAATTCTGACTCAGACATGCTCTGGCAAGGCACAGAAATGTCTTGGCATGAGCTTTGAATTTCTGATAAATATTATAAAATAAATAGTGTTATTTATTTACCATTAAAACTGTACAGCAGGATCTCTCTTCAACTTTTCTTTCTGCATTTTCATAAAGAAAAACAGTTCTAGCAACTTCCCTACAGCTCCCTCACTACTGAACTGGGGCTGGAAGGGAATAGCTCGCCTTGCCTTCATACCATCTGACAAAAATTGTTTTTCAAGTACAATTAAAAAAAAAAAAAAAGCATATTGAACAATTATACAGAGGCAGTAGCCTCCTCTCTCCTTCCTCTTGTCTACTTTTTCTTTTCCCCACCATCAAAGCAGCAGCAAAAACAGTGTTACTCTGCATCAGCTGAATTGGTGCAATGACAGACGTATTTAGGTCAGGAGGAAGTAATGCAAGGAATAGTCATACCACTTTTGATGATCACAATAGCTAATTCTAATTATCAGGATAGTCAAGTGCCCTGAGAAACCTGACTTTACCAGCTCATGGGAATATGTGCTGCCCAGAATAAATAAGTAGTAACTCCTTGATCTGAGTGGAAATATACTATGAATTATCGTTGCTGTCACTGTAAGTTTATAAAGCGTTTTACAAAGACGTGGTAAGACACACTCCCTTACTCAAAGATCTTATAATCTGATATGAGATAAAAACAAGACAAGACAAGAAACAACAGTTCAGGAGAGATCACTGATTATAAATAAAGGGTAGAAATAATTGTCTGAAGAAATGTTTCTGTAAGGAATTCAAAGGCAGAGAGAGGGTGCCTGCATACAAGATCAGAAGGATCGTTCCAGGCACACACAGCTGAAAATCAGAGGCTGTGATTATAGGACTGGAAAGAGCAGAGGGACAAGAGGCAGGAGGGAATATGATAGTGCAGATCTACTAGAGGCAAAATTGCACAGAGCCGCACAGACATTGGTGAATTTAGCTGTATTGGATGTTACCAAAATCTCCACAACAGTAATTCCGAAGAGCAGAAAGGGAGAAAGATTAAATTAAGAGAGCCTCCATGATGAGATAATAAGTGATAGAGGATTCAGACATGGAGAAGAGGGCATAAGTGAAATATTTTCCAATATTCTGTGGAAATAGATGAATGAAACAGATGCAACTTCATGAACAGCTCTGGTCAACCCACGCATGCAGTTGCCTAGAAATAAAAACTTTGACATAAAATTTTGCCTGCTCTACTTGCTGATCTGTAAAAACAACCATGCTTAAAAAGGAGAAAAAAAAATTTTGTGTTCTAGACCACCTCCGGTGCTTAGAAGCTGGAAGTCCACCAAGCTGATGACAGCAGTCACGGTGCAGTGAGACACCTCTGTTCTCTCCCTCACAGATGGCGGGGCAGCCGAATATATCTGAAAGTAAACAGAGGCCAATGCCTGCTTCTGTCAGACTAACTTCAGAAATTTGACCAAATAATAAACTGATCTCTAACAGTAGAAATTTATAGAAGATAACATACGGTTGGTATCCTACTAGAGGTTTTATATAGAGGGGGCTGCTGTTCACCTTGATTGCACAATGTGAAGAGAAAGGTCAGAACTGGTTTCTCATGTGCTTGGCATGTCACAGGCTTTTATCATGCTGTCAGTTTCTGTCAGGTATTTCTAATGATTTTGTGACAATTTTTAAAAATGTATTTTATATCAGCTATCTTATGTATGCATAAAACCAGGCAAATGTAGAATAGCATTTGTGGTAGGGCTGTATAGAAGTTTACAGAAAAAATACAGCTACGATGTCATATGTTAGCAGAGGTGGCTATTGAATATATCTTTGGCTTATGTAATACTGAGAAAAATCAGACTACAGTAGACACAAACCTACTGTCCTTTCTGAAATGGCTGTAGAGAAATCCCTTTTTTCTGCTGACTTGTAGTCATTCCTCCATGATTATTTCAATCTATCTCACTCCCCACCAAAAATTAAAAGGTAAACATGAACTCTGCCTGTGACTAGTAAATTTATTCTGTCTAGAGCTACCATTTACCTGAGGCAAGACTCACATTTCTATTTTTTTCACATTAAGTGTAAATATTAAATATTTTTCTTACATACTATCTGGCCGTAGATAATTTAGAGCTTTTGAAATTCCATTCTCCACCTGAAGGCAAATGCAAAGTCCTCTCTCCCTGCAGCTGTTTTACTATGTTGAAGATTTGCATTCTTTAATGTCCTTACTGAATGAAGGGGAGATGTACAATTTCTGAATTCTCATCAGCGCAGAAAGCAATATTTATCTCAAAGTGTCAACATAACATGTTCCCTTACTTTTGATCAATGCAATAACTGAACATGGCAGACACACAGAAAGGATTCTGGGAACTATTAACAGCTAAGGTTTTTTGGATTAACAGATTTCAGAAATTTACCTCCTTGTCTTTTGATCAGAAATGAAGACTTGTTGAAAGATAACAACTGTTACACTCACTCCTATTTGGCAAAGGAGTTGTCTTGTTTTGTGGCAAAGCAGCATGTTATAAAACAACTAGTCAAAACTGTTACATTGATTCAGGAGCTGACAGCATTTCTGTTCATTTCTCATCAATGACCTTGTCTGAAGGAAAAACATGGTATATTCCTGATAATGTTTACCCAAGAGGTAAGAAACATTTGCAGCAATTGAATGTAAATTTTATAAAATCTCAGCCTACACAGGCATTAAATTCCATACTCTCTGGCGTTAAGAAAAAGCAGATCCCGAAAAGAGCACATCTTTATTAGTGCTTACAATGCATGAAGAATAATTTTGATAATTTCTTACAGCATTGACTTCATGACTGTATAAATCTGAAACGAGAGTGGGCGTGTATGTGTATGAATGAGAAGTATGGCACACGAAGGCTTTTACTGAAAGCACAGTTGGCACAAAAGGCTTGCGAAGGCAGCTGAAAATCATCAGCTAAAAATTACTCCTGTGCGTCATGGGAGAGTAAGAACAGGCTGACAAACCTGCAGTTGTGGCACAGAAGCCCTGAAGTGACAGTGACATGAAAAGTTTTAGCTAGACCGAGACTAGCACTCAGCTCTCAAGTTTCAAACCAGTTCTTTAATGGCTGGGACACCCTTTCTCCCCTCTCAGTTGCCTTCATGAGAAAACAAACAAGATCCATGTTAAGTGTGGGAAAAATCAAGCTTATGCAGACAGAACAATTAGTCATATTCCTGCAGAAGTACCCATCTCAGTCTTTAAATGTAATTTAATGCAAGTATACGCTCTGAGAGGCTTCTTAGGAGAATATGAAAGCAAACTTGCAAGAGAAACCCATTTAATAATTCAGTCCAGACTCTTCTCTCTCCCACATTTAGATTCACATGGTTACTGTATATGTATCATCTGTCTCTCTCTATATACCTATAGATATCACAAATAGTGTGATATAAAAACATTCAAAGATGCTTAGCTATCTCCTGCCTCATTGTCTAAATTGCTCAAACTGATTATTAGCTGGCATTTGGCTAGTTGCTCATAACTAAACTCAAAATCAAATGGAATTTTTCTCTTTCAGAATTTTGTTGCAAACAGAAAATTCAGTGACAGGCTGGTTAAGGGGGATGAACTGCTCAGATGCACTCTAGTATGACTGGGCTTGGTTTGCCTTCTGAGCAGGGTACAGCTGTGACCCAGGGCAAATCTATGGCTGGAGCTACCAAAGAGCCGGAATAGTGGCAACTGTGTTTTCTCTTGAGCTTTTTGGATCTGTTTGCGCTGATACTCGGACTGATGGTCAGAAAGATATGAATACATTCTGGATAAAATAACAGGCTCTCTAAAAGAAAATATCTACATTTTCTGAATTTCTAGTAAGAAGGAAACAAAGGTTTTGCTTCCATCAGAGCATCTCTGAAATACCAAGTAGTGTTTTACAAAATTGGGCAAGTGGCTTTTCATACTCACATCCAAAAAAATATTGACACCATCAAAAAAAGAAAAAGCACTATATTAATTTTCTACAGCATGGGTTTGTTATTTCCCACTAGTCATAAAACATACAGTACCTCTTCAAGGTATAGACACAGTTATGGAAGATGGATGGTGGAGGACAGTAAAATATAGAGGAACCTGGCTAACTAACTGAGTGCTGCATATCCTTTCATCATCCTTCTCTATCAGGTAGAAGGAGAAGTCTCTGGTTTAAAACCTTTAACTCTTCCATGTGTTTTTGCAAGCATTATCCATTTACTCATTTTATTTATTTCCTGGTCCAAGTACACACATGAGCCGTTGCTGACATCTTTTAATGTAACTCAATCATTCTGAAAACTATACTATAGCCCATAAAGCTGCGTACAGTCTGGTTATACAGCCTCAGTGTAGTGCTCCTAATTAATGAACAAAGCCTCAGTTAGTTGGAAAATTACGATAGCTCAGAATAATTAAGCAACTTGTCCAAGATCATATCAAATCTAACTTACATCACCTGTGCTGGATGGAACTGTTACTAGAATTGAGCAAAGGCAATATCATTCAAAAAACAGTAGTTAACAGTTACTTAAGAAACCCTCTTTCTGCCAGATAGCATCCAGAACTATTGTTATATTTCATGTTTTTTATTTTGAAATAATTATAGACGTCAAAAAGTATTTCAAAGTTCAACTTCTCCAAAATGTAATCTCTGCTTCAAAATATTTGCCTGGTCATCAGGAGGCAAAACCACTTCTTCATATCTTCTTTCATATCCACCTACCCCAGTACAGAGAGAAAAACATGGAAAATGAGGGGATTAGGCATTAAAGTAGACTAGATACTAAATGAGTGCTATAGATTTTCTAATTCAATCATCTGTGCCTCAGTAATCGCACTCTTATTAATGTTTCCTAAGCAGGTAGAGCTCATTGTTTAGAAGTCTTCTGTGGATACTTGTTTTACTCATTTAACTATGAAGGTAGAAAATGAATGTATTCTGATTGACACAATCTCCATGAAAAACAGTACAAAACTTTTCCTTTAAAAATTAAGTAACTTATCTTGGAATCCAAGGAGACAAAGACAACTTCAGAACTGCAGGTTTAAGGTAGGTTGGCTTCATTTTTCTTCCCAAAGAGATTTTCCAGTTTACGATCAGTCATCATTGTTTTTTGCTTTTTTCCCTGAATTAACTGTATTTATTTTGCAGGGTTTATTTCCCAAGGATTTTTTTGTCATTTCTTCCACATAAAGTGAACTTCAAGGTCTTCTGATGAAAAATCAAAATCACAGTAAAAATGTTCCTGTACAATACATACATAATAAATAACCATTGATATTGTAAGCTTAAGAGAGAATTCATTAAGAATCAAATAACAAAAGAGAAACTCAGAAAATAAAATATGAAAAATTAATGGGCTTATTGTACAGGAAAGGAGAGCAAAGAGAATAAAACAAGAGAGCTTACTGTAGGCAAGTATGTTTAATGTTTATTTAAGTAAAAACAAAATGTAAAGAAATTTAGATTAGTGGGTAGATGAAAAAGATATCCAGTGAAGCTAAGAAATAGGAAAATAATAGTTTATTGAATTTTCACAAAATTTCAAATTTGTCTCATTTTCCTTTGTCATTTGTTCTCTTATTTAGAAAAAAATAGAATTAACGGTGATCAGAGGATCCATGTTAGATTCCCCTGTAAGAAAATAAAAAAAATAGTTTGACTTTAAAGTATTCAAATATATTTTACATGAAAGATTAAGACTCTATTGGAGTAAAAAATCAGAAGAAGTGGTATTCTTTCTGTTACTATTGTCAGGATTTTCATAAAGTCACAAATATGCTTTTACTGCCACAATATATCATTTGCTTAGCATTACATCAAGATATTTCAGTCTCCTAAATAACTGCCTCCTGAAACTGTACCCACTCATCTTTTTGGGCACAAAAATAAACATTGATGTTTTATTTTGATGCATGTGAATGTATAAATCAAAGCCATGTGGTTTTCCTGAAGGTTTTATTGGACAAGCAAAGACAATATATTTGAAAATAGACTCCTAACTTTCACACCTATGCGCTCGTTACACTATCTAGACTACCTACAGGTTCGTGACATATGTCATCTATTGGGCAAGGTACAACAAATACTGAGCTAATGTGTCACACAGCAGACTTTTTTTTTAAAGCTGATGCTTTTCATTTCTTCCACAAGCCAGGTTTCTGGATCTGGGTGAGGGAAAACTATTTGCAGAAAATTCATTTGTACAATTAACATATCCACGTATGCAATCATGCAAAATAAAGCTGGCAGTTAGATATGCCTCTCTTCCAAATTATATGTAACGAAATGCTGGGAATAAGGCCATGATTCAGTGAAGGAAGATACCTCATTTACCCTTTCCAGGCTAAGCAGTGGCTCGCAGCGCTAGCACTTCTTTTGGCTTTATTCTTCAGATACCAAAAGAGAAGAGCGGTGATATTCAGGCTGTAACAGACCTAATGGCAAGGTTCACAAATTACAGAGGCATTTTTTAGACACGTAGGAGTTACAAGACAATCTGCAAGTGACATGCCTAAGCCTTTGTCTTTATAGCTGTTTTCACCTACAAGAATCCTTACCACCTGGCAGTGTGAGTGGGGAGCAAGCGGGTCTCTAAAGCAAATGGTCGCAGCTCTCTACTCAGATTCAGAGTTTAGGTAGATGCCTAGGCTATCTCTACCAGACACATTTCGGGAGGGGAGGGGGTGACCTTTAGGCAATGAGTCTCTATAAAAAACAAGTACTCTGAATTTAGAGTGTCAAACTAAAGTAGAAAAACGCTCATTTATAAAGACTGCAATTAGTACTGCTAAGTTTGGGTTGCATCAGCCCAAAGGCTGTGTTAATCAGTGCTATAGAAAGGGTAAACACAAAATAAATATCAGTATTTCTATTGCATCCAAGTTCTTTTAGGAGGCCAGGTGAGCTGGAATATCAGTCAGGCTGATCTACAGGCTAACTACCAATAGCCAAGTCTTTCCCTAGCACACACATAGAGCAAGAGCTTATTTCAATATAAATCAAACAAGTGACTCTGCTAAACTCACCCAAAGTGCTAACATTTCTTTGATAATCAAGGCTTGAAAAAATATACATTTTGACTTTTCTGTTTAAACTTCCTTTTTTTTTTTTAATCTCCTGGATGAGGATGTTTTTTGCTCATTTGTTTATAGACTAAATTGTTCACATCACTGTAAATAGCTTCTGGAATGTTGTTCTCTCAACTGTGTTAAGCTTTAATATAGCATAGTAATGAGTGGGATGTGCAACTTCTGCTTATCTACTCTATTTTGGACAATGCCAGTGGCTCATGTTTATTAAGAATATTGGCAGTGAAACTGAATCTTTGGTTTCCCCCTAGTAGATAAACAGTGTCTGAGCTAACATTCATGAGGATCTTGGAAGACTCATTTAAATACAATGCCTAAGGCTACACATTTTTTCCTGGATTCCAGAGCAGCACATAAAGCTTTTTACTTTTCTGATGTTCTTTTAGAACTGATGCTTATATATTACAAAGTCTGGCCAGGATTTTGTAGAAAGTACCAAGAGTCTATATCTGAATGGAGCGTTCAGGTATTTTTGCATGTTGTTATCACCATTGCAAGGAAGACACTTTTTTTTTTTTGCTGATGACTTAAAGGAAAAGATAAGTGTAATCTCGCCAGTATATTTGTATTTTTCTCAAACGATTCTAGGAAAACTGAGAAAAGTAGTTTTCCTCTTTTTCTGGCACCATAGATCTCTTCCATGTACTCATGTATCGTGTCTCTTTCATGCTACACTAACCTATGAAGTTTCTTCACTTAATCCAAGCATATATTTATTCTACATGTCAATTTTGCATGGATATCCAACTAACACCTTTGTCACTCTGAGAGCATAATCTGTTTGAACCCTTCCTGCTGTTAAAAGAAGGATCATATTTGTCAGCTCTTTAGCCATGAGCCTTTATTTCTTTTTATCTCTACGCTCAATTTCTGATGTGCTGAAAAAATTTGGATATGTTTGGATACCTTTGAGTAGAAAAATGTTGAAAAATAAATGAATAAGTCAGGTATTTGCCTATTTATGGCGTCATTAGTTAATATTGCATGCGTTGATGTGCTTCTGTAACTGTCAGCCGAGCATCACATACAAACAAAACAAAATGTAACAAAATAGCCCATAGAAAAGTGGCATTTTTCATCACTATGGGAGGCTTTGAAAGGGTCAAAGCTTCCTGGAATATTTATGAAGTGGAGGTGCTTGTCATGTAAACGTATCAGGTCAGCGTAACGGTTGCTTTTGTCTGACTGGTGCCTATACAATTTTCTACGCTTGTGCACAAATTGAGCATTTTGTATACAGAAATTCTGTAGGTCTTGTATGTGCTAAACTACAGCAGATGAAGACATCTGCTCCTTTGAAAATCTGGATCATATTATTCTAGGAAAGAAAAGGAAATCTACAATTATACTGCAGAAACCTTTTCAAAAGATGGCAGAAAGCCCCAACTCTGAATCATCCCACCATGAAATATGGGCAGTGGCAATCTGGATGCCGTATCTGGTCTCCTAGAGCTCAGTATGCAGCAGACACTTGGCCCAGTGAAGGGAATGCAGAACTTTATGTTATGGAAGCGGGTTCCTACCATCTTCATCAGGTCCTCTATGCAGCCCAAGGGGAGGGTTGTGTTGCATTCTGAGACTGAAGTAGCCAACAGGCTAAACAGTGGTCCTCCTACAGTCTGAACAATCAAGAGGTACCTTACAGGAAGCTGAAACGCTGACTATTAACCTAATCTGTGTCTTAGTCCTTTCTGGCAACTTCAGGTCTCTAGCAAGTATCCCCTCCTGAAAGCGGGAGCCTATTCCCTTTGAGCAGAGTCCACATTTTTATTTTAAAACACAACTGCAGAAGGAAATACTGAGCCTTTTTTTTCTGTATAATAGCCAAGTGGTAAGAATGCTTGCCCTGTAAAAGGCAAGCACAGCTTCAATTCCCTCTTGTCTGAAACTTCAAACCTAATCTTTTATCTTCCAGATGAGTGCCCAAAACACAAGGCTCACAAGACACAAGGCTACTCAGGAGGTGGGGAATGTTGTTGTTCTTTTAGAGCAGTACCTTTTTACAGAAAAAAGCTGAAAATTCACTAGGTCAGAAGGGGTGAATAACTCAGTAGTTGAGTATTTAAGACACTCATTAGGTCTGGTCCCTGTCTGTTTTTCTTTTCTGCTCTTTTATTCCAAGTTCTGTAGAATGTAAAATTTAGTTACAGTTTCTGTAAAGGAGTTAAGTACAGACCTGTTGCAAATGAGTACTTCAGCTCCTAGGTGACAGAACTCCCCAGCCTTCCACCCAGGAAAACTCTACATCTTATACCTATTTCAATAGCTTAACAATTAAACCAATACATAAAAGAAAAGAAGCAAGTCACTTGAACAAAAGCAGTCAGGTTTTGAAGGAAATCAGAAATAGCCATTGGTGAGAAGCACTTTCCTGTTTTTGAGTGGTAGCCAAGTTTTAAAAATTATCTCTTGGGGAAGGAATATAAATGGAGAAACATCTAGATTCTGGATCTCAGCTGGGCTGAGCTATTAACCTTGTCAAGAGTGATGTAATTTGGAGCTTACACAGAGGTGACTATAAAGCTTCAAGGTCAGGGTAAGATCCTCTGGAAGTTTAGCTTTCTGTAGTTAAGTGCCAGCCTAGTCGAGATTTCTGGGCAGCAATTTTAGACATAACCATTATCTTGTATTTTAGACTTAATGCTCTTCCTAGGAAAATCACAGCTGATATGCAACACTTCAATCGTAGGCCGGGTCAAACCCTTGAGTTTGAGTACAAGATGCTTCAGGGAAATCTGAATTCAATTTCTAATACTGCCCTCACATGCAGCTTTACTAAATATTGGTGCAAGTAGTATAAACTTTTTGAAAAGTAATGAAGAATCTCATGGACAATTTATGACCAATTGCCTGATTGCCTGCTGGTTTTAGGTGCTGCAGCTCTTCTGAAGTCAGTGGAATTATGCCAGCTTGCATCCACAGCCAATGTCACTCAGAATTCAATTGCATCTTTTTTAAGTGCAAAATGTCATTAGTTGTACCAGAAGCTGACATGAAGTAGCATTTCCACCTAATTGTCCTATCCTTTTACTGACAGCTTGCTGTTGCCCTTCTGAAACCTTGTCAGTTGGAATTTTACAAAAAAGTGCATTTGGTACCACATTTGAGCCAGCATTCTCCTTGAAAAGTATTGTCGGAGGAGCAAAGAAGGAACGGGAGGTACACCAGCTATTCTGTGCTACCTAATAACAAGAGTGAAAACCTTTGCCATAAAATCATCTTGATTACAAAGGTCTTCTCCCTTTGTTCTTTTCTTCCCAAAAGATATTAATAGCTTCCTTCCCAGAATTCCTGTTCTTGAGTGTGGCAACCTCTTAGGCTGCCCATTCAGCTGCTATCAATTTCTCCCTCTCACATGGAAAGCTGGTAGCAAAAAATATTTTAATCTGATCTCATTCAATGAGAAAAACATTTTATTTAAATAACCCTTATTCACAAACCCTGGCAAGTGTACTACTGTGAGTATATCCAGTATTGTACACTAAGATCACTCTACTAAAAAGAACGAAGGAACAGTTCCAGATAACTTCAACTAATTGAGAGAAATAAACTTCTGCTGGCAGCACCAGCCAACATCATAATCATGATGTTAATATTTGGTCTTCAAAAAATGATGGAGGCTATAAAATTACTTCATACACTATGAGTAGGTATCAAGTGATGCCTTAGCAGCCTGGAAGCAAAAAAATGAAGATCATAATTGCAAGACCGTAAAATCATCCAATATGAATAATTAAGGATGAGCTTTTCACATCATTGGCTATTGATCTTCTTTTGGAGCTACTAAAATGCTACCTCCTCGAGGTCTTGCCTCCCCAGGCCTGTAAGGACTAAGATCTTACAGCTGATCATTTTCTCGGGTATCAAGGTCGTGTTCAAACACAAAATAAAACTATTCTTCTGTCCCAGACGCTATAGCTATCTAGCTACTACAGCACAAATGTCTTTCCCACTGCAATTTCTCCTGTACGGAGCCAGGGCTTTCCACAGCATCACTCTGAGGAATCAACTGATTTCTTTTTATGTGAGTCAGGTAATGAAACGCTTCAAATCTGCTGCTCACCTGAGCCCTGCATCTGACAGAAGAGTCCTCTTTCTTTTTCAATTCCTTTCTCAGCTTCTAAGTTCAGCTCAACATATGGCTTAAATCAAAATGGGGAAAAGGCAGGAAGAATCTATTCTTACCTGCTTCAGTTTACAAAACACTTCTCAGCTATGACTTGCTCGCTTCCCATTCAAACTGAGTGTAATGGAGGTGAGCCAACTTACATTGCTGAGTTCTGACAATAGGACACTCATCCCAAGAGTCGGAAAACCTAAGATAGGCAACTTGTATCCTGAAGTAATAACTTTTACATTATAAACAGAAAGCTTCCAGCTTAGGGTTGAGACATGGTTTTAGTATTCAAGCTATAGTAGCCAGAACTGGTCTTAAATACGTTGTCTTTAAAAGGGACAGATGACTAATCTTCATGACATATAGCAGCGCTATTTGAAAAAAATTTCACTTCTAACATTTGCAAGACAACACCTTTGAAAGTAAGTAACTGCTATATTTAAAAAGAGCACAACTCTAAACGGTTTCAAAAGATAGGCTCCAAGTGATAACTGACAGTTTTATGTACACTCACATCCAGACTCATTTGAAGTGGAAGAAAATAATCTGTCTGTTTTGGAACATAAAGGAAAAATATATAAGGTCTGAACTTCGAGAAGCAAATCTTGAAAGCCTGAATGATGGGCACAATCAAATGAGATTACAGGAGCCTGTAAAGGAAATGATTATTGTTAAATGCCCATATCGCAAGTCCGACATACATAGTATAAAGTCACCACCTGAAAAATTACAAAGAATTCTTTCTCAGATTTTTGCAAAAGGAAAGAAAAAAGAAGGCAAACTTTAGTAGAAATACAAAAACTCAGAAGACAGCCAAAAGACAATTAAAAGTTAATTATCGCTATGTTGGAAAAGGAACAAACTAATTAGAGCATCAATAACAAGGACATGTGATGAACCAATGGAAAAGTGTACAAGTGATGGATAATGAAAGCAGGGGGACATTTTTGTAGATCAGGAACACTTACTATGGAGTACAACGCTGACAGAAGCTAGCAGCACTGAGAAGAGATGCTGAAAATGCTAGAAGTAGTGAATACAGAGAAGAACAAATGTGACTATGTTAGAATTTAATGGAAAACAGTGTGTATTAATACTTCTATTAAATTAGGGAGAAGAAAGGAGAACAAATAAAAGACTTCATAGGAGAAGAAAATCCCAGATTTAGTCCTGAAGGCTCAGGACCCTGCAAAAGACACAGCTCAGCCATTAGAGATATGGAAAGACTGCAAAGCAGTAGATTGAGACTTCACTGCATTGCAGTACAGGATACAGAATTCTGAAAAGAATAAAGGGATAGCTGGAGAAAAGTGACTTAATTCAGTGTCACAGCACTTAAGAGAACATGAATTTAAACTGAAGAAAGGCTGTACCCTGAAGGAATTTACAGAGAATTCTTTAAAATAGAGAGGGAGAGAAAAGAATGTAGTCCCCCTCAGTAAATAAAACCGTATTAACTAACATATGCTGGCCTTCTGCCATCCTGATATGTCCTGTGCCCTTATGACTGATGCAAAAGTGCACCTTGAGAGGAATGCATTATTCACACAGAACTGCCGTTACAATTTTCACAGTAACATTTTTCACCTACTAATATGCTTTACCTCGTGACTTATTAATACTACATTGGACCGCTGAAAAAGCTACTCCAGCAAAGGATTTCTACCTTTATTTCCTTACACCAGCCTTGCAAATACTCCTCTTCCTAGTCCTTGAACTCCCCAGAGTATGAACTCCTACTGCAAACATGGGCACCTAAAATTCTGTGCCAATTTTAGTGAAGTCTCTTCCTAGATGGATGTTGACTGGATAGAGGGAAACACAGCTGAGATGAAATAAAGTCCTGGAGATTCTGCTTACTCTTGTATGCAAAATGGGAGTTGTAGGGCCATATGATTATTATGGTGGACTGCTTTCCTTCTAGTTAGAATATATCCAGTTATTTTTAAAGCTGTAAAGAGTTTACATTAATATTTTTCTCTATCTATCTTTATTCTTAATTATATTTATGGTTTTAAGGCCTTGATAGCTTTAAAATTGCATACTGTCCTCTGCCAGATAAAGATTGAATCTTAATTCCTCTAGGAATCTGTTGTTATTGGGTTTTTTTATAGCTTTGCTCCAGTTAGGAGAATGATTTAACATTAAACATTAAAGTATTCCCTTTTTGTCTCTCAGAAACAGGCATTTTAATCCTTTAAGAGGCATCATATCACTGTATGGCGAAGCAGTGTCTTGTTCTTGCATTAGTAGATGAGGTGGAATTGTGGTGACAAGTTAGAAATCGGGACCAAAGATGGCATAAGTGAAAAAAAATACATATATATGAAATGATGTTTCATCCCCTGATGTTCAGTTGCAACAGAAAGCAAATCCTGCCGACAACAAAGACATTTATAGAAAAAACATATTTACGCTATGGTAGCATAAATGTGAACTCCAGTTTTTAAAAGCTTGAGTTGAGATGAGAGTAAGCATAGTTTGAGGCAGTTTGCCCTAAACAAAGGCAACTTATCACCTCTAAGCCCTCTGATATTTCTTGTCAATAAAGGAAATTGGAAAGTTATGCCAAACAATGCTGGTAGAGACAGCAAGGGATGATGCTGTCCAGACCGCACCATTTCCTTATGTTTTCACCCTAGGATTAGCAAAGCTTTGAAGCTATTTGGTTGGGGATCTGATTCTCTCCTGCTGGATGATGTGCGTTATAGAGAATTAGAATGCTTGCTTCTGAGGGGATGGTGACTATAAATGAGTGGGAAAAAGAACAGGTTTCTGGGATGTAACCTACCTTCAATAATGCTGAGAGAAGCTGGCAGCTCGCTTGAGACCTCTGGATCCTTAACTGACATTGCAACAGATTAGGATTGAAATCATCCCCAAGAGCTTTGGTATACTCAGAAGAGGAAGAATAGTGAATGACAGGCATAGATATGGTTTCAGATTATTTGTACTCATCAAAGAATTTCCTGACATTGAGAGAACTCATTTGAAGGTGGGGATCCTTTCTGACCTGCCTAATGTGAAGGTGTCCTGATGCTTAAAGTCAAAAACCCTTTGACTCTTGAATGTTTGAAGACTTGAGCTCCAGGGCACAATTTCCTACAATGCAATATACGTATTTAAGGTTATGTATATACACACATTCCCTCCAAAAAATTCCGAGGCATCTAAGAGGAAAACAAATAGCGTTCTCCTTTTCCCAATAATGTTGAAAGTTCAATTTTAAGACGTGACTTACTGAATTCTTTCACAGGAACTGTCACATCTGGAAAACAGTCAGATTCTTCAATACTAAAGCACTGGACCCGACTGTGTCCTAATTTTGCACTTACTATGCATTACGTCCTAATGTTTTGCATTTACTATTTGGCACTACTGACTTAATTCAAGTTATTTGATGCTTGCATCAAAGGTGAAGTATTTACATTTAGTCAGGTACTAGAAATCTTATTAAATCATTCAGTCTGTATCTTTCCCACTGATAAGTGGCTGCATAATATTACTAAACAATGTGTTTACAAAAAGTTTGTACTCCTCCAGTGATCATGTAGAACAAAAAAAATTCCTCTGTAAGATGTGTAGCTATATCCTTAACAATGACTCATTTTTATTTCTTTACGTAGCTTCATGTTATTTGGCTGATACACTTTTCTCCCCGAACCATTCCAAAGAATCACATTTAACAGTGATGCCATTCAAACTTTTGTAAGTCACCTTTAAGATAAGCCATACATATTTATTTATTTCTTTTCTCATTGATTAGCCTTTCCAAGGCCTCAGTCCTGAATGCCCTTTCAGTTTGTCAATACCTTTTTTTTTAACTGAGACACCACCATACAGCTTTTCAAACACTGAATAATTCCAGTGATTCTATGAAAGTATTACCTTCTTGCTCTGCACTCTCACAGTGAGGTATGTGCAGTCCAAAGCAGTATAAATAAATCTTCAGAAAATTTTGTAAGACACTATATCTGAAACTTCAGTCTCTTTTTATCTAACTTGCATCTCTACTGGATCTTACCGATTTTATCTAACTACAATCTTAAAATCTTCTCTACATCTACAATCTTAATAGCTTCTAAGTATCTATAGAATTAAAAATGAAGGACAATAATGATTTTTGTTTTGTGGTAGAATTTTGCTGAAGAATGACAGGAATTATTTTCTTTCCCCTTGTCCAAACAGTAGCCATTCTTTTGTCAACACAGTGTATGCTTCCCTCTCTCCCTCTGCTCTAATTCCAATTCTATCAAAAATCAGAATCCTGTGACTGATGTTCGAAATAAGCTGAGGTGATATTGAGGTTCTGAACTTTATCTGAGCATGTCACTCACTTGAAGGCATTCCAGACCTCAAATGGCTCAGTGCCATTCTTCAGAAATGAGACAGGAACAAGTATTGATTTTTTTTTCTTTTAAACTGAGTACCTAATGAGCAAATGAAGATATGGCTGGTCCTGGATTTATTAGGTGATCTAACAGAGTCTTCTCAGAGTTCAAATATATGGAGAAAAATATATTGCAATCCTACTTTTTTTTTTTTCCCCCTGAGGAAGACTGTTACTGAGATTTGCAGCATAAATTAGATCAATTTTACTATATTGCATTTCCATGGCAAACTGCAAATTCTTGCTCGGTAAAAATATATCCTTTGGACCTGAGAAGAGACTGGTACAGCACTGCGACCTATTCTTGTTGGTAGCTGACAAAGTAAACAAAATTAAAAGACACTGGGAAAATGATATACATTGCTCCCTGGAGGTACCAATGTTTCTTCAAGCTGAAAATTATAGACTTGTAAGAAAAGCCAAGTACTTTACTGAGAAAGTGAAGTGTCTCAGATCTGCTGAATTGAGCTAAACACATTGAACAGATAACTGAATCCAGTGAACAGGTTTTAGGTAAAAGGATACTGTCTTAATAATTACTAGTGAACGGATGGATGGAAAAATCTTCACATCAACTGGAATCAGGAATCATGTAAAAACTTTATAAAATGGGAATCCCTGCCATGGAAAGAGGAGGAAGTTACCCAAATCGTGCAGGGGACAAGACAAGTGGAGACAAAAGCTCAGACCATCAAGCTTGCTGTTTCCGCTGTGACCAGCACTGATGGATAGGATGGAAGTGCTTTCACTGGGAGGGATCACATCTCCTTTCTCTCGTGTTACTAGTTACCAGTCGGTGCTGCTCCTGGGAACTTCCTCCTCAGCAGCAGTAACAGGCCCAGCTTTCCAGGGTGCAAGTATAGGTAAAAACAGGCTGAAAGAAAATGGCTACTTTGCTGTCTGGGAAGTCTGTCCTCACAGTCAAGGGCCTATTCTGTCTGTCCCTAGAACCAGTCCTGACAGAAAGAGCTGAATTAAGTCCGTAGATTTGCAAAAGGAAAATTTATCTGCAGATTTAACATAAAGGTGTTTTTTGGAGTTTGGTGAGAAGCCTGCCTATGTTTTCTGATGTCTAATTACATTTGTAAATCTGGCCTGAAATGTTAGATAAGGATTACCTTCCTAAGCAGTAATAAATAAATAAATAACTCTGTCATTCTTTGAGAACATAAATGGTCTTTGGGCATCCTTCTTTGACTTGCTCATTGTGTTTTCCTTCCTTTCCTAATGTACAAAGATTATCAATTTATTTTAAACATGTAGAAAAATGTTCACCAGCTGTATGTTCCCAGAGTTAATGTAACAAAACTCAAATTGCCTCTTTCAAATTTGTGGTACTAATGATAATTGATATTATTGATTCACTTCATTAAATATGCTTGTTCTATGAAAGAAAGACGTGCTTTACATATGATGTTTTAATGCGTTGTTGCTGGAACGAGGACAGTACAACTCTTGCTTTGAGAGGCAGAGATATGGAGAAGACATTTCCATCTCAGCATGTTCTCTTTGCTTGTCTTTCTCTCAGTTCCTGTGTCCTCTGTTCCTTCCCAGACACGACTTCTTTACAGTACAGGAGAAACCGAACCCTCCTACCAGGTACTATTTACTCTGGAATGAAGAAGCTCTACAAGAACCACAGCACTATGTAAGTGAGCAGAGCTAAAGGGCAAACTTTTTATTAAGAACAAACGCTCTGTATGTCACTGGAAGATTTCCCTGCGTGCTACACAGGGACTTAGTTACAAGTGGTGTGGTGTGATGTTAAGGGAAAATGTCCGGATAGTCTGGGAACAAAAAGTCTGGGAACACTCACTGAGTGTTCCCAGTGGTGCTTACTAATCAGTATGGAAGCAGTACACTGTCATTCCCATGATCACAGTTTCTCCAGACAGCTCTCCTTATGAAGCCAGACCAATTCTTGCAGGGAGAGTGAAGGAATATAGCTAAAGATTTTGTTAAGAAAATGTCTGGAAAACCAAAATAGTTTAACTGTCAAAGTAGGCAGCAAGAGCTCACAATTCGCTACAGCATTTGGGCATGTAAAAACATAATAGAAAAAGCAGGCAAAACCAAACGATGTATGGGAATGTTTTTTCATGATTTCAAAGGAAAGGCTTAGAGATTTGAAAGTGACGGAAATGCTGTAAAAGTACAGTGGCACTCAGCTTATTTATTTTACCTGAAAGAACCAAAGAATTATCTCCATCCATCTTCAGAATGCAAAGTTATATTATGTTAGGCTCAGACGCTATGATGTAACAAATGATATACTGTACTGTAGCAGAATGGAAAGAAAATGCTAAATTTGTATTTTACATACTGCATCAGCATTGACAAGTCTGTCTTTAAGAAAAACACAGTGGATATTGGTGTGAATAATCCACAATCATATTGCAGTTTCAAAGATATGTTTGTGTCTGCCTCCCTGCAGCAGTAATGATTAAATGTAGTAAATCAATGTATAACAATTAGCTTGGGATTACAGAAACCATTTGAATGCCAAGCAATGAGTCTTTATGTTAAGATGGAAAGTCAACTGCCATCCCTTAATTATAAAAGTCTCTCTGAGAAGCTGATCTAATGTAATATGTTGTCCAGAGTAGGTATAATAATCTGAATAGTGCTGCTGAAATTAGATATGGTAGTGTTGATAAGGTAAGTGCATTTCTAGCAGCATATTTTATATGAAGGTTGTTTATTACTAACATTGGCTCATATTCAGCTCTAAAGTACTTCATAAAAATTCCTGGTGTAAAAAAAATGTAATCACTTATTCATCAGTAATTCTTTATTCTCTCATTTTCTCTTGGGAAAGAAAATACGTTGTACCCATCAATCAATTGATCAAAGAATAATGTGAAAATCTTAATCATAGTCAATGCATTTTGAGAATATCAACTTAGGACAGGATCCATCCATTTTTACTGACATAAGCTGGCCTTTCAAAGTCAGTGTGACAATTTACATAAGTAAAGACTGTCCCTCTCACTGAGGGCTTGATGGCCTGATGCTTCAAGTGAGTACAGGGTAATTTTTTGATGCTCCTGTCTAGTTAGCCTAATCTTGCAAGACTAGAGTTAATTAAAGTCAAATCATAATAGAAATTCAGCTTTTGTGCAGGATTTATATTGGTAATTGGTTTCACTTTCCTTTTGGGATTTTCAAGCAGCGTTAACCAGATAGCCTGTCTGACTCTGAATACAGAAAGATCCACTGTGCAAGTAAAAAAGAAAACATGAGCAAATTGGGCTTAAACAGGTAAACAAACATAGATCAGAAGGCCATTAATAAGCTGTCTTCCTGCTAAGCCTCAGTTTCACCCTGTGTTTGCCCCATAGTCTGTGGGATCATGACTTAGGAAAGCAATGCTAGGAGTTAATGCACATTGTAAAGCACGTGTTATCTCTAGCAGAATCTAGGGTGGATTTAAGGATAGATGGCAGTACTAGTAAGTACTAGGAAGTTCTACGCAATGTTTACTGCAAAGACTCCTGCAAGGCTATCTTGAAAGGCAGACAATGAATGTTGAGTCTTAGACAGAGCAGGATCTGACTGGATCCTTTTGAATCACGAGACACAGACGCAGGCCTTTCCAGTCTTTATAGCTTTTACCCTTCCGGAGAGAGCATTATATCTGTGAAAACTTTACAATATTTTTAGGCCTTCCTTTCCCAGTAAAGTTTCTCCAGTAGAGTAGAAAAAGGCTATCAGTGCTTTCAATGTGTGTTTCTGGGCACACAAATCTGTTATTTCTCCTGGACCAACTATGCCTACTGAATCCTGCTTGGATAATCCAAATGTAAAAATATACAAATATTGGCAGCCAATAGGGGGCTTTTCATCTCAAGCAAGAAAACAGAAGTAATTCTGATACCTTTTCCAAGAGATGCCTGGTGGGGCTTATTTGCCAAAGTCTGAATCTGTAATAAACAGCCTACTGCTGTTTCTATTTTGAAGTCTTTATATTTAACGTTCGTTGATGGATTGCCACGCACAGAATGTGCGATGAGAAGAGGCCTGCCTTTAATTCTATGGTTTATGAAATAACTTGGAGCCAATGAAGCGGCATTTATCATTGGAAGCTATGTGCGAACAACATACATCAGTGGGGGAAAAAAAAAACTTTTAAAATGCCACCTCTTTGTAGAAAGGGATAGATGCTTTAGAAGATTCCAGTGTTTTCAGTGAAATTCAAGGCAGAATCTTTCATCCTTATTTTCCTCTCCTTGGAATTTTAATGTCTAGCTCTGCAGGCACAATCCTTCCATTTTTCCGGGAGGCATGAAGAGCTGTGACACAATAATATTACATCTAATTATATATCACAGCTTTAGATTCTGGTTACAGCAGACTTGTATTTGAACTTTATTTATGGTATGGTAGATTTTCTTCTATGTACAGATACCGACATATAGTAGATAATGAAATGCACAGCTGTAAGGTAAACCTGGACAGCTTGAGCAAGCATGAAGACTTTATGGTATCAGTGTAGGACTAGATACAGATAAATTGACACAAATATTCATGAGTTTTCTGGAGGGAAGGACACCAGCAATTACTAAATTTGGGTTGGATTCAGACATTAATTTTGGTGGTAAGAAGAGGAAGAATTTGAAAAAAAGGTTAACGCTTTTAATGACTTCTACTGTTGAAGTAACATTTCTCCTTTGAAAAAAAATGTTTAAAAGTTTGTATACGGATCAAATAACTTTTAAAAGAGTTTGATCCAAAACAAAACCAAATGCTTTGGTTTCTGAATTCCCCAAAATGTGTATTCTTTTTTGTTTTATGTTTCTCCACTAAGTAGAAAGTCTACTCTTTTTACAGCTCTGTTTATATTTTTCACCTATGGTGTGTTGGGGTATTTCCAAATGAGCACCAGACAGCCATACTCATAATCAGGTACTCAGCATATAAGGCGTGACTTAGTACATGTTATAGGTTTTGTTTTCAAAACAAACCTATCCTGGAAATATTTAGAGCAGCAGTTCCTAAGCAGAGCACTTGTTAAGTTTTAGGAAGCTAGGGTACCTGCAACTTTCTCTTTATTCCACCTGCTAAACCGTAATAAAACCTAAAATATGTTACATGCCTTTTCAATAATTTTTCTTGTGTGAACAGAATGCACAACAAATGGGTAGTTTGAACACATGCCAGTATAAGCATACGGGGTGTTAGTGGTGAGAACTTAAAATGCTTTAAGCAGCTTCGTTGCACCAAGAAGGATGCAGAGAAAATCAGTTTTCCCCTTGAAGATGAACTTTGAAAAGTAACAGATAGGTAGACACTTTCCAACACAATATTTCTCTAACTCTATAGCTCCCAAAATTAATATTTGGAGTCAGAATAATGGAACTCAATAAAATTAGCTCCTATAACATAGACTTCCTTACCTCTGGGTAAGAATGATGGTTTCTTATTTGTGTCTTCTTTCTAGTCCCTATTGCTAATACACCAATTTTCTTCTGCAGATATGTAATATACCAAACGGACTCTTCTAGTAACTTATTTAACACACTAGTATCTTGCAGTTCCCTCAGCTCTCCAATGATTTTGTTTTTCCTTAACACCTTAGTCCTAGAACTTTTTTTTGCGGAGGTGGGCTTCCTAATTATGCTAGCAATTTTAATAAAGACTTGCTTCTTAGCATTAGTAAGTTCTTATGTAAATGCTGTAATACACATCCAGACAACCTGTTATGCATGTGAAGAAGTAGATGGAAGGAATATGATCCATGGGGCTTTGGCGGTCAGGTATCGCAAGCAATGTAGTGTAAGAGAAGCTGCTCATCTCCTCTGCTGGTTCTAGGCTGACGATCCCCACTCCCATTTCCACGGAATCCAATAACAAAATTGTCACTATCTTCAAAGATAGCGTACTCCTGCAGAAGCAATTATAACCGTGCCAAGAAATGTCCATCTCTCTGTTCATTCTGCTGTTGAACATAAGAAAAGTAATGAACCAATAAACTCTGGCCCACATAAAGACACTGGCAATATTCACTGGTGTTGGTTCGTCTGAGATTTTTGTCAGCTCTCTTCAGCATCTGTTTAGTATTTTAGCTAATATAGAAAATCGCATCATCTGTCTCAGCCACATTAGTTACAGAATGCAGTATAACTGATTAATAATATAGTTTTTCCTCTTTCTAAACAGATTTTAATCTATTACTTTCAAATACCACAAACATATCACGGTCTATGCACTGCTCTTTGTGTTTCGGTGTCAGTTGGTAAGTTCTGATGTGGTCTTGATCTTTTAAAAGTTGATTACAACTGGTAACAGCCAGTTCTGGGGAGGAAATTGGCTATAATTTACCTTTACTAATCACTTTACATACTTTTTCAACAACAGTGGGTTAATGCGCTGGATGTACATGTTATTAATTATAAAACTGGAGTACACCCTACAGCTGAAATTAATTAATTATGTTCTTTTGGGTGGGAGAAGTCTAGTGTGGCAGTTGAGATATAGGGTCATGATTCCCTGCATCAGTTTTATAGTTGATTGTATTAGATCTGACAAGCTTTGTGCTGAAGCTAGAGTTTTGTTCCTACAATAATGATACGGCTCTTTTCGGATTTTTTTGTGCAACTTACTGAATACTGGAGTCTTTTCAACAGTTTTTCTCATCATTTGTTGGTATGTCTAGACCTTCCTTTTTTAATTATCGTGTATTTCTGAATCCTTTTCTTTTTGCAGCAATTCTGCAACAAGAACCCCTAATAATGTTTATTTTACTTAATTTACAGTTTGAGCATTACATCTACTGTGTACTCTTAGGCCAATTATTTTTTTTTTCAAGGTTTCCAAAGCATGCTGATCTTCTTTGCCCAATACTTGTACCTATGTTGAATTCTTCCACATCTCACAAGATCCTGTGTGCCTGTAAATAGTGTAACGTCTTACTGAAAGTGATGAAGCTCTGCTAAGGTGATGAGCACTACTTAGCAGAATAGTCTGGAGATTTAGGACTACAGGGATGCAAACTGAAAATGAAGAAAACGAGTTAAAAAAGAATTAGAGTAGGAACAGATGCTTTTCCCAACTATCCTTCTAAAATAAACCATTCAAAACATGAAGCTATAAAAGCATGGAATTTGTTGGCCAAGAAACAAAGTGAAGAATAATATCAGTTTGCTCACTTACTTTAAACAATAAAATATACCATCTTAGGCTTTTTCTCCACAGCTTTTGCTTTTCTCTAATCCTGCTGATTTAGAAGCCAACACAGCTAAAATACAGAAGGAACAGACCTACAATTAGGATTTAAGCTTATGAATGCATGGGTACAAAACCAAAAATAGTGCATTCTACTAAATTTGCAGCAATGAGCTATACTTGTGTAACACCTTTACACCGCAACTCTATGAGGGGTTGTGCCAGTGTAATTATCCTAGTAAAAAATTGTATTCTAATCAAAAAGTTAGGGCAAAAAACAGTGTGCAGATGAGGCTGGTATTTCCATGAGCTGGGATATTTTTCTGTCAGCCAGTGTACCCAAACATCAAACAAAACCCAAGCAATTATATACACTAATCCTTCCCAATGTGAAGTTGCAGCCCAATGTGAATTTAAAAGTACCAAGTTGCAAATCCTTCAAAAAGAGCATTTACAACTTATAATGGAAACTCCAACAGAGCTCTAACTGTAATAGTGTGACTACTGCAGCGATTATTCTTTATTGCCATGGCATTTACTGCTGAAATAGTGGTGGGCAGATCCTAACGTTCTCAAAATTAATGTGCATGCACTAACATCCTCATGTGAGGTATTGACCAAGGTATGGTGTTTTGAAATGTAATATATCAAAATGATGATGCTTCTCCATTTAAATTGTTCTGGTCACTCACTTCATACAATTGCTGCTCCAAAGGTACTTTTCATAGTTTCAGAACAAATATATAGGGAATAGGAGAATCTGAAAAGCATTTGGATTCCAACTACTATTAATGAGGACTTGGGAAATGCCAGCCTAGCTCCGGTAGAGCAGCTTTATAGCTGAGAGAACATTATGGCAGAGTGTTCCCTTGTAATGATTAACTTCCCCTTGTGAGCGATACACTTATGGCCCAAATCAGCAACTACTCCATGCACAGAAATCATATTGTTTTCAGTCAAAATTCTGCTTGAAAACAAAAAATGTCAAGTCTGATAGCAATAGCCTGATGGAAAGTAAACACCTGAGTATAAACAACAGTAAAACAGGGCCTCTAAGAGAAATATCATAAAGCTCCATCCGGCTAGATTTTTTTACTTTTTAATATAAGAGAAATCATACAGCTGTTAGTTCAGTTTCTCTTATGTATTCATGCATAGTTGGACCAATAGTGGTCCATAACCTAAAATTAAAAATTTTTGTTTCAGTGGTTCAAAGTTCATTCAGATCTTGATGCTGGAAAATCTTGTAAAAATGAAGTGGTACCGCCAGCAATGCAGCAACACTGAATTTTTTAAATTTTAGTTTAAAAGTATTTCATTTCTAACCTTTATGTCTGTACTCTAATACATTTTTGGAGTGACAAGAATCTGGTCATTTTGTGTCCCTTAGGTGCAATACTCAGTATCACAGTAAAACATCTGTCAAAACAAAAAAAAAACCATCAAAAAACATAACAGTAATTCTAAGATGTGATAGAGTAAGCTGAAGAAGTAAGGTCCCAGCGAGGATAACTCTGCCAGTGTTGCTACTTACATGATGTTTATGTTGCAATCTCATACTAACAGGAGCTGTACTTCCTTTATCAAAAGGGTAATGTAATATGGATTAGGGCCAGGTTTAACAGCGGACTTCTTGTTAGAACCTGGTACCTGACGTTCACTTGTGAATATGAAACAGAAGAAGTAGACTGTGTTTTCTGAAGTTGACTGTAGGTTGGGCTGATAATTCTGACCTCTCTGATTTTTCATTTCAGTCTTTTAAATTCTTCTATCCAGACTGATATTTGCCTAAAATATAAAATAAATAAATATATTACTACCACCATTTCCAAATTTGCATACAGAGTATACATTATTATAACCTGATACACTACAGGAATGATTAAAATAGCTTCTTGTTTAAATCACATTCTAATGGCTTTAACGAGAAAAGCCTTTTATGCTGTGGATTTCCTATATATACTTTATTTTGAAAAATTCTTTTTTCAAGCAGATGGTTTCTTTTAATTAATTCTTATCACAGAGACATCTTTGTCATAAAGTACTTCTAGAACAGATGAGCACAATTATATAACTGCTTTTGTTTACAGGACTGCTAAAAGAATTACTGTTTCACAGGGGAAGCACTGTTGTCATTTTATCTTTAGTTTTTCCAACATCCTTGACATTTAAAGGCGATTTTAATACTATTGCTATTGAATTGCAAAAAGGAAGGGTGTTGATTTTGTATTGATTTTACATGTGCGCTTACCCTCAGAAAGATGGCATTTCAAAACCTTTTCTAAATATAAGTTTTCTCTTTCATAATAAACAAAAGTTCTATTGATGCCAGTGTTTGAATACAGCAGAAATGTTCCCTTGCATCACAAACTCCTGAGGAATTTAAGAATGTATTTTCCTTCCACTTGTCTCTACAGGCTGTACAGAAACTGTGATGCCATGAAGTAAGTTCAGAGACTTTGACTATAAAAGCACCAAGTTTCTAACAAGAACAACCTTCATACTGAAGGTTATCATTTTCTTCTGCAATGCAAGGCATAAAAACATTCCCTTCTAAAGACAGAGGAAAATTTTGTAAGTGTTTGTCACACAAGGTCAAAATCACGCCAAGTTTTTGTAAGCTTTGCGATTTTACTAAACAAAAACAGTAATTTAAGGTGAATATTGAAGAAAAACCCAGAACGATGATGTGCAAAGACATTTGGGCATACGGTATGTAGGTTTCACGACAAGACACTGCTATTTTTACTTCAGATATGCTCCTGCTCTCACCTACAGGTAGCTGAGATTTTCTTGATCTAAAGATCAAAATTAACATCTAAAGACCACTGATGCCTCATTATTTGGTAGAATTTTTTTGATAAACAAATTATTCATTAGATACTACGCTAAAGCCATCAAAGGAACCTCTTTATCACTGTCATTTATTATGAGATACATTGTAACTTTTTATTTAATTAATGGCTTGAATATATGCTGTGAGTGTACAATTTTATAAATAAAATAAGCCAGTATCTTCACTTCCAGAAGGGAAACTTACAATGTACACTACTCCCTGGTCTCTGTAAGCTGGCATCAGCTTTACAAAAATATTTCCCAAAAAATCCAAATCAATTCCCCTTATTCGAGGGAATTCAGTCACAGCCCCATTCATCACCAAGTAACCAGAAGGTACTAATTTATTCTGATATGCCAAATGTAAAAATAGGTATAGCTGATATTATCTCACTTGGGATGTATAATGTACATTATTGTAAATTGCTACTAGACTTAATTGGAAAGAATATGAAAGAAAGTAACATCTCACAGTAGAACGTGTGATGTTTCAAACTAGGATAGCATAGTAGTTTTCCAATTAAAAAAAAAAAAAAAGAGAGCATTGCAGCTTCTCTAAGTTCCCCTGCCCTCTGTTGCGTTGGCCAATCTTGAATTTATGAGGCCTACCTGCCCCGCGCCCCCTTCAGGGGAGGCAGGGCCGGGCGGCAGCTCAGTGTCCGGGCGGCGCCACGGCAGACATTTTGAGCGTGTTTCACCGCAAGGAAATGGCGGCCCCGCGGGCAGGGCGGCCCGCGCGAGGGCCGGGCGCCGCCGGCGCGTGCCGCGGCCGCCGCGGGGCATGCTGGGAAGGGCGGTGCTGCGCTGCCGGCGCCCGCGGGAGAGGGGAGCGGCGCTTCGGGGCTGCCGCGGCCCGGCGTCGCCGCTGTCGCCCCCCGCGGCACCACGAGGACTCGGCGGAACGGCAGAGGTGGCGGGCGGGCTGCCGGGAGGTGAGGCACCCAGGGCCGGCGAGCGGGCGGGCGGGCGAGCGGGCGAGCAGCGTCACACCCATGAGACGCCTTTAATGCTGGGAGTGGCGGTGTGTGTTTTGCTGCGTGGCTGTTACCGCCTGTCTTGTGAGGCTTTGGGGAGAGAAGGACTCTCGAAAAAACAGCCGCTGTTGTTCAAGTTTTGGTCCCTAGGTTTCTGGGGAGGGAGGAGGGTAGACATAGCTAAAAGAAGTTAAGCAGGATAGGTTTTGAGAAAAAAGCTACTTTGTGCCCCTTCTTTTTTTTTTTTTGTTAGTTATTTTAAGTTTTTATTTGCAAAGTAGATATTTATTTATTTGCAAGGTAAATATTTTATATTTCCATTTGTAAAGTAGTTTCATCTGATACAATGTTAATGAGAGAGAAAAAAAACCCGATTCCGCTATTAGGAGAATTTATGTCATTATTGGGTCAAATGTTACCCTTTTGGCGTTGTGCGTTACTTAAATTTATGAGTACTGAGTATCAAAGAGCAGTTGTGCATGCTGGCGTTGTGTCATGTTCACTGACAAGTATCGCATCGCGGGGATGTGTCGTGACAGCAGCAAAGCAGTTCACATGGGACACGGCTGCTTCTCTCCACAACACTGTTGTTCCACTGAGTCAAGGGCTTGTGCTTGGGAGGAGAGCTTTTGGTTTTTTTTTTTTTTTTGTAGTCCGTTTGGATGGAAGAATATAAAAAATTGAAGATAACAGTCTTTATCTTGAACTATGCTGCAAAAAAAAAGAAAACTGAGTTTTTACTGGCATGAATTAACAATGAAGTATCAGGTTTAAGCAGTTAGAAGATGAGAGTGTTTCTGGCCTTATAGATGGTGGTGATTTCGAAGGGCTTAGGTCTGCTGTATAAATCCTCTGTTAATGTGACAGGCGATCAAGGAGCTTTTTCTTGTTTTGGTCCAGTTCCTACGTGTTTATATGGAATAAGGATAACAATCTAATTCATTATGTTTTGTTGGCAAGCACTAAAAATGCAGCTTATATGCCTGCTTTTTAAAAATGTTTCTGCAACTTTAAAGTCATGAAAAGTGTCATGAAAAGGAGGAATTAATAGGACTTTTTTTTAAGACAAGAAGGAGAGTATTCTAATTCAGATGAGCTTACTTTTAAAGGGAGTTTTAAAAAAGGTCTAAATCTGGACTCAAAAACAGTTGTTTAAAGGGCTGCTGACTAACAGGCTTCATATGCATTGCTCTAATCAGTGAGACTGCAAGTGATGATTAAAGCTGAGTGTTTCTGAGACTTACACTGCCATACTTTCTCAGCCAGACCAACATGTCTCAACTGTGACCAGAGGAGCATGTTCACAGCCAATATCCATATAATTGCCTAACATGGCAGATACTATCTGATCAAAACTTTGAAAGGAGTAAAGTCAAGAACAGTTCAGATCTCATTTCCAACGCCCTAATGAGCGGTTGTAACTGTTACAGTACATGCAATATTAGGCTCTTTCAGTGAAGCTAATTTCAAAACTAAATATTTAATAATGTATTTGCTTTTTTGTAATGCTTAAAGAAAAGCATTGCTGAATATAAATCTACAGAAATGATAGTGCCAATAGTTTGTATTTTTCAGGCTACAAAGGCTATATATTGCAGACCTGTCCTATTTTCTCTTCTCCTAGCACGTACAGCTGGTATAGCTTGCACAAAATGGAACATATATCAATTCATTGCTTCTGTATTCTTCAGTAACTGCAGGTCAGGTATCCATAGCCTGATCAAATTCCTGTTAAAGTCTTTCTGCTGCTGTCAGCCTTCAACTGGCCATAGAACTTCAAAATCCCAGGTCGGTTACTGACTAGGTAAATCCTCTTTGGAAAACTGGTTCCCCGAGGTCAGTGTCCTCTGTGTGTGTGTTTGTTTCTTAACTGGCAAAGGACTCTAAGTTTTCTCTTTTTATTTTGCATCACCAAAGTGAGTTTGTAATGACAGTGAAAAAGGGGGTGAAGAAACAAGATTTAAAAGCAAGCTTTCAGTTTCAAATGGCTTGCATGGAATATGGACAGGCTTTCACAGTGTAATAAGTATTTTGAAGGAATATGCGATATAGTTCTCAAGTGTGGCTGCACTGCAGAAAAGCTAGGAGATTAGTTAATCTTTAATCATTCCCATGGCAATTTAGCATTGCTCCCTCTACACTGCGGAGACTCCTAAAATAGGACATGTGCCTCAAATTCTCCTTGGAAAACTAGTTCATGCACTAATCAATTTCCTCCTTCAGCACACACATCCCTCTGAAAAATTTAGCCGCAATACCAATCTGATTCAGATGGTGAAAAGTAACAGGACTTTCTTCTGTGATTAGTATTATAGATGATGATTCATGGAATAAATTGAAGAGCCCTAGAAATCAACATAAATGAAAAAGAAAAGCCCTATTGTTCTATCAAATAAAGCTAGAGAAATTAGAGTCAAAAGAAGCAGCCACCTCACTAATGAAAAATGTAAAAAGAAATATACAGCTCGACAGTCTCTGGTATGATACAATTTTAATTCATTTCTTGTTCCTTGGACAAGGTGATAACAGTGTTCCGGTTTAATCCAATAACGTATCTCCAAAGTGATCAGTGTTCTTATTTCAAGCCTTGGTTCCTTTTTGCTTTGATTCAGCTCATATGGTTCTTACCCTTTGATTCTGTGCTCACCTCTTCTCCATGCAGCTTGACCTTTTGCAGCTTTTCTCCCCCCTCCCATTTGCCACACTCCCTTTCTCATCTTTCTTTCATCTTTCCATACATATTAACTCAGCAGGATTTTTCCTCTAACCTTAATTTTCCTGCATCCCAAAGCTTCACAGCTAAAAGGTTGCTGCTAATCCTCTTTCTATTTCTCTTTCTTTATAGTGTATTTTATTCATCCACTTTCATTTCCTGAAATACTTTGTATACATAGACATTTACTCAGACTTGTGTATTCTTCAGAAGAAACCATTTTTCTAAGCCATTTTTAATGCATTTTGAGGATCACCAAAGGTGACAAGTGCAGAACCATGTCTGAATGGGGAAATTTTTCTTACTGTAATCTTATTTTTAATAACTCATTAAAACGATACAAAGCTGTGGAAAAAGTTGCTCCACAGCAGTCAGGCAGGTGAAATCGCTTCTGTTTACCACAGAGGAGGAAGGGAGATCACACTGCCCTTCCAAATCTGCCACAAAATTCAGTAAACAACATACAGAAGAAAGTGTTTATAGACAAGTTGTTTCTTCAGTATGTTAAACTCTGTTAGGCTAAATCTGCAGGTCAGCTTGTGTGAATTTGAAGGTTGGTTAGGGGGCAAAGGTGCTTGAAACTATTTTAACGTAGCACAGTTCTAGGGCCAAGAAGGACTACCCCTTTGTGACAACTTTAAGGCAAAAGGCTTGCGAAAGTCTCCTTTGAACTCACAGGTGCTGTGGTTTCATTCAGTGTTACAGATGGGCTAGGCAGAATAGTCCTTGAGGAAGAAGTCTAGGAAAAAGCAAAGCTAGAACAGAAGTTAGAGCTTTTTGCACAGATGGTCACCTCCATAGTAAAGAGAACAATCCATGGGAGAGGATTAGCTTTGACCTTTTCCAGCATGAAGGATAATGCTTGGAGAAAGCTAGGAAAGATGTTTCCACACTGCCAAATCTTCTGAAGGTTTGTACTTTTTGATACTGGTATTGAAGACAGTATTGCACAGAATGTTTTCTCTTATATGGAAACTCACTCTCCTGGAACTCCATGAATATTTATAAGCACTAACACGTCCTTTTTTTTTTTTCTTTTTAGTTGAATTTAGTAACCATTTTTGAAATGACAGAAGTTAATTATCTGGGTAAACTTTATACACTTACTTGCATTAAAAGAAACCTTCCCTATAGGATATAGCTATGTAAATTCTCTGAGACCATGAAATTTCATGCAATAAAATAAATGCAAGTTAAATAGATTCTTTAAAAGTTTTAGAACACGTTCTAAAGAAATGCGTTGTTTCCTCAACCTACTAAAGTGAAAAAGCAAAATGCCCGTTGACGTCCATGAGATGAGGATTCCGTCCTATACAGAACAGTTACAAATGGGGAAATGAAAGCTGTTTGCAGCTTGCCCTTCAAGTGGGCTTTCTCACTAAATGTTTTGACAGTATCATAGACAAAAAATTCTCTCTTCCTTTATTAGGAACGGTTTACCAGCTGGTGAAGGATTGGGGTATTATGTAATGAAATTCATTCACTCCCTGACAGGAAGCTAAGATGGTCGGTGCACGCACAGTGCGCTTCACAGGAGGGAAAAAAAAAAAGAAAAAAAGAAAAATCTTGTGAAGGATAATCTGAAGGATAATTTGATCGTAAATGGGACAGACAGGGCATTGCTCTGTGATGTCTGATTCAAAACAGCCATAGAGTACTTTGTCATGGAAGTCAGTTTCCCTGCCAATTTTCAAAGAAAAACAAGTTGAAACAAAACTACCAGGTTTTGTATGTCTTCTGCTGCTTCCGCTCTACTTTTTGCGTTTAAGCATGTGCTTATAAAACATAAAGATATCACATGACAATTTGTAACAATGATACTTTAGCAAATAATTCCCCTTTACATTATTGGCTGTGTTATCTTTTCACCAAGACTTATGTCAGTTACCTTGATTTTCAAAGGTTTTACTTCAAAGGAAATTTTAAATATCTGAACCCCCATGCCACCAGAAGGTAGTAATTCTAACACTAAAATGTTATTCCTTTTAGTAAAGTCCATTAGGTAAATGCATAGTTGTCTGTACTTCTGAAAGGAAAATACCTGTAGAAATAACAAAAATAACACCAGGTAACATACCCCCCTGCATACGAATGCAAGAGAAAAACTACAAGAAAAAGCAGCCGTTCTTCAGTTTTGTTTCATTAGGTAAAGATGGTCATAGTCTCTGTTTTTAGATTTGATAAACACAAAGACTATTACAACGATGTGTTCAGCCTCTTTCTCAACCTTTTTATAACATCTAGTGGAGAGGGTTTCATAATGGGAAAGCCATGCTGTGAGAGAGTGGCTGGAGACACTTTTCGGGGAGGGAAGAGGAAATCTTTTACGATTCTAGTTGAAAATTGCTCCTGTTTCCTTTCATCTTCTGTCTGCAAGAAAGGAGAGGAAGTTCCAGTGCTTAAAATTTCAGTATCTCTTGGCCAGAAAAATTTTGTTTGTCTTAGAAAACCTCCTGATGAAAATCTCTTGATATCTCCAAAGCCTTTCATATATCCATATCTATGTGTTTTCGTGTTATGAGACTTGTGTATATAAATGCCTATATATTTTTTTCAGTAACAGTATTAGCCAGTTTTTCAGTAACAGTATTAACTAGTCTACAGGATTTGCCACGTTCTTCCTGTAGACTTTGTATAGGGCTTGAAACACCGGGGCCCTGGGAAAAGTGCGCGTCTGATATGGCATGAAAATACCTTTAAGTAACCAGGCAGCAGATCTACACGAGCACATAGGAAGGAATCATGAACTTGTAACGTCTTGTGAACGTTGCCTTTGAAATGTCCTTTTATTAGAACACTGAATATTAGCATAAGCACTTAGATAATGTCTAGAAGTATTTTAACATAAATAGAAATGAATATTAGGTGGAATATATGACTGGAAACATTCGGAGATACAGAAGATTAGAATTTGGATCAGTACAGTGACGACTGGGTTTATATCTGAATATGTGAGCCAGGGTGCAAGATTAAATTCTTAAGAGCGTTAGAGAGCTTGGGAGCTGAAGGTTAGTTCTGTGCTTACTTCTTAGATTAGCTCTTTTTTCCTCTCAGGATCTCTTGACCTGCTAAATATAGCAGCTTCTTCAGTATATCTAAGATAGATTTTCTAATTTTGTAGATATGCCTTCTCAGTTAGATTTGATAAAGAGATTTCTCTTTTTGGTATTTGTTTTTCTTGGGCTCAGGAAAGCAATTGAACATCCCAGTTTGATAGTGTTTGAGTTAATTTTTAGTTTCTCTCTTTCTAACAAGCTGTTACATACTCAGTGTTAATGTACAAATAGAATAAAAATATCTTCTCTTTTCTCAGTCTGAGCTTGGAAATGGGAAAAATAAGACTCGTCATTCCTGCCAGAGTATGAAATGTTAGCCTATGCTGGGTTAGCGATCATCATATGGTTTGCTATATACCAGGTTATGTTAGATTGGAATAGTATTTTACTCCCCTTCCCAAAGAATTTCTCTTCTTAAAGCTATTACTTAACATGTTAAATTTAAAACATTTAGGTGTTATCGCTTCCACCAGTAGCAGGTGGAGAATGCTCATATTATCGAATGTCAGCAGATACCCTCTGAAGGAAATTAAGGATAGCACTGATGATCTGCGTTATGGTTGAAAACCTGCAGCAAATGTTTTCTTCTTTATCCAGGTGTCTGTTTTACATGAACCTACATGAGACTGGATTTTCAAAGTCTGCATAAAATTACACATTAACTTAAGTATGTGCAGTAATCAAACTAACAGTACTTGTGGGAGGGCGTTCTTATCTTGTGTTTTTGTTTTAATATTTGAAAAGCCAATCTAGTATACACTGGGCCAGATCCTGATCTCCTGTCAGTTGCCTTACAAAATGCTACAGGAAAATCCCTTCTGTGCCCCACCAAGAACATGTGGGTATTGTCATGGGATATTGATTGAAGATGGTAAAAGCAGTCTAAATGCTAGCGTTCGAGAAGCAGCATAAGATCATGGCGTTTCAATGGCCTAAAAATTGTTGCTTATTAGAACTCTCAGAGCATCTAAGAGCGCTGAGCATCTGTGAGACTACTGAAATTGGAACTGTCCCAGATGGCCCTGATAACAGTAGTGGGTGAATGAAGTATATCGATGCCACCTCAAACACATTGATCCAATTACACAGAAGCAAGTGAAGTTCACACGAAACGTAGATTCTCTGTCTGTTATCACTTACAAACATTTGGAAGGTTTTTTTTTTTTTGCCCTCCTCCTTTTTGAGTCTACTTTTTTTGGAGAAAAAATGAGCATATGAGCCAGATAACCAGAATGAGCAGTGGGAGAAATGTGCTATATTTGAGTATTCTGGTATGGACTCCCTCCCTTTCAAGGGGTCTGTTTGAATTTCCGTAAATCTGCCTGGAATAAACAGGATTATGATATTATAATAGTGTTACTGAACGCACCATAACATGTGAGGATATTTCTATCAAGTTGGACAGAGACAATGTAAGTGCCTGGATCTATTGGGCAGTCTTGCTATGCCGCCCAAGCCTGCAGGGCATTTCACAGCAGTCTTACAAAAAGAATATTTCCATACCTAGCATACTGACAATTATTTTAATTTGTTTAAATTGGCATAGCCCTGTGGACAACTTATTTAAAAGCTACACACGCTATTATGTGTTCATTCCCTAAAGGTATTTTTTCTGCAGGCACATTTGGAGTTGAATTAATTATCATTTTAAAATGTACTTTTGGAGTCAGGCTAGTTTAGCCAGATGAAAAAGCTCTGTGTGGGGGAAAAATGGTGATTCTAATTTGGGGGCCATAATGGTTTACAAATGTCAGCTCAGTTAGTCTCTTACGGAAAGCGTGCCCATTCTCCTGAAATCAACTGAACCGAATCTTTAAATGCTATTAATTGAAACTGCTTATAGTTGTCTTTAGCATCATTCGGAGCCCACAAGCTTCTCAAATATATCTACATGTTCCTCCTGTAGATTACAGAAGCTTTTTTGCTAAATTAATTATTCTCTGCTTTCATAATTGATCTAAATATTCAGTGCCTTTTTTATTGAGATCTGTCCTTTCCTCAGTTCCTGTAAAAGTAGATGGTATCTCACAACCTTGAACAACCTTAAACAAGGTCGATAACATCAAAAATCTTTCATGTTGGAGAGCCTTCAGCGTGAGCAATGTATTTCAGAGAGAGACGTTCCCTAACGCTGTGGCCAGATATAGTCATGTAATTACTATACTTCAGATGCAGAAGGGAGACACAGCCTGGGCAACATACCTTCAGGAACCAGTGTGAATAAGGAGGCATTCTGTATAGATTATTTAGGATATTCTGGCAGAGAGGCTAAACCTCTTTTCTGTACTCTGTTCGTTTTCTCCCTGTATGGAGAAGAAACAAAAGGCTATGGTTTCTCAACAGCTCCAGTGACTCTTAGGATGCTACACTGCTTATCACCTCCCCTATGCTAGCACTCATCTGATCCCACCATGCACTGGACTGACTGAAAGCTTCATCCCCGCCCCCAAGTCTGTTTCTGCTGGTTAAGTATGCTGACCTTGCATGATCAGACAAGAATTAGAGAAGGACATGACAAGGCATCAAATTATATCAGCTTTAACTGTCATGGAATTGCACAGTCATAGAAAATCCATGCAAACTAGTTTTTCTACTTTAGTGGAAGACTTCTGATTTATAATTGCTTTGTAATCTCTGAGCAAGTTTCTTGAATATTTCTTTCATAGAGAGCTTCTAAATGTAACACAGCATTGGCTCAGCTCTCTGTGCAATTTTACAGGTAAATATGTATTTTCACTTCTCCTTGTTTTAAAAAACAAAGCAAACAAAAACGAAAAAAAAAGCCAAAGAACTCTCCTTTGGGAAATCTTGAGTTGGATTCTCATCATGCGCTGATCACCTTTCTCCTATACCGCTTTGGAACTGTTAGAGATCCTGAATTCACTCCAGAGCTCGGCAGTATATCTCTTCAGAGTTGTTTAGCACAGGTGTTACTGTAATGATGATACATTTGGAAAAACTGTTTGTTTAATGGTCCTCGGACTCATACTTCCATCTCTGAGGATGGTAATATCAAAATGGTGAACAGTGATTAAATGTCTTTAAAAATGAGAGATATCAAAGGTAAACCTAGAATTTCTTGCTTTAATTTGTGGCCCTCTTTGTACTCCTTATTTGTAAGAGAAAATGCAGCTGGTCTTAATTTCCAGAACAAGAAGAATCAGTGGAACCAATGAAAGGCAAACTAAAAGGGAATTAGAGAGTAAAAATATAGACGTTTTCCACTTGGCAAATTCCTAAATACTTGGCTGTTAAATCAGGTGAAATAAGCAAAGTACTCATGATAGATGCAAAACTTGTTCCAAGACTGAAGATATTTGGGTGTTACATTTAGGCTGAAGATTCTGGAAGAAAAATATATCAAAATTATCGTTCTTCTCCAGGAACAAGTTTTAACTGTTTATAAATACAAGGCTTAATCATGCCAGTTAATCTTATGAGTTGGTCCTTTACGCATTTTTGAACTGAAGCATGATATGCTATTTGTATCTGTTTAGTAATTCAGGCTCATGCAAATACATTTTAGTCCATGCGTACTTAGACCTGGGCTGTTTAACATAGTCGTAAATGACCTGGAAAAGGAGCTGAACGCTGAGGTGAAGAATTTCAGAAAGATCTTTCGAGACGAAGTAAATAGGCAATGAAAATAGCAAACTATAGATAAATGTGAAGTGATACATGAGGTATGGGAATCCTACACATCAAAAAATAATCTCTGAGCAGACCATTTCTGCTCAGTAAAAGTAGTGAGACCTTGAGGTTACGCTAAATAGCGGCATGAGAACATGAGTCCAGTGCTTGGCAGCAGACAAAAAGGTGAAGCAAATGTTGGGAACTGGAACTACTCTAGCGCTTGTTCTGAGTCTAAGAACAAAACAGAACAGAACATCATTGTATAAATGCATGGGTCATCTACCTGTTTTGAATAAGTGTGCAGTTATGGTTTCCTCTCCTCAAAAAGGATGATATTAGAACTGAAAAGAGTTCAGAGAAGGGAATGTAATTGAAGATACGGCTTCTGTACAGGGCACTGTTGAGCAAGCTGAGACTCTTCACCCTAAAGAAAAAAAAAGAGACAACTCGGAAGGAATAAAGGACTACAAAATCATGACTGAAATTGAGAAGGTGGATAAAGACCCGCATTTGCTTTCTTCCCTAATACAAGAACTAGGGTCCACGGGGGGAAGAAAAGTTAGTGGAAGGCATGTTCACAACAGACGAAGGAAGTTAGTTCTTCACACTGCAGCTAATAAATCTATGGAAATTCTTATTGAATGATGTGGATGCATAAAGTTCATGTGAGCTCAAGAGACTGGATGGAAATTGAAAGAGATTTGTTATGGGTTAATAAATAGGCAAATGACAACAGGCCCAGAAGATCCAGTCAAAAAAAGGGTTGGAGGCTGAGAGGGAGCAGGATATTAAGGAAGGTATCATATGATTGTTCTTACAGTTTCCTGGATAGCTAATTGTAGCCCCTGTTGGGGAAAGAATACTGAGCTAGATGGATGCTTGGTCTGAGTCAATATAGCCGTTCTTATTTTCATGAACTGTTTATTGTTTGAGGTTGCTTAGGGAGACTAATAGTGATGAAGATCCATAGCAGTTGCCAAATGTTTTCAGTCATGCTTGGAATATTTCTAATCAAGAATTTCTTGTTTTATTTATTTTTTTCCAGTGGTCTAAATGGCAGAAAAGAAATGCAAGTGTTTGGAGAAATAAAATAAATGAAGAATAGATTTTTCTGGGTGGACCATTAGAATAATGGAAATAGTCTTACTGTTTGTGACTCTGCATTCCAAATGTTTTCAAGCACATCAGTATTTCTCAATTAGTAGTAATCAGAATGGGTGTATATTACTTTTGTCAAACCGTGTATTATGGCAAATGTGTTTAACTGTACAGTTTGAAAATGTTCACTAAGTCATAGATATATTTCAGTGTGAGAATATGTTCAGTCCCCAAGGACTTCAACAAAGAGATCTGAAATACAAACTTCTAAAAATGTTTGCAAATATTAAAAAATTGCAAGCAACACAGAACTATATTGCAACAAACCTTACTAGCTCAGCACAGCAGCATATATTTGAATTGGCTATATCTGGATCTGTTTTATGGGTTTGTAAAGTTTAAAAAAGGGGGAGGGGGGAGGAAAAAACACTACCCCTCTCCCCCCAAAAAAAAAAACCTAGCTGTATGTCTCATTTCTCCCTGAGCCTGACACTTTACATTTATCACAAAAAATAAAAATTCCAGGCAAGTAATTGATCACACAATATGCAACAGTGAACATCGTTCCAGAATTATTTGCCATCTTAAAAATGTCATTACAGGCAATGTACTGGAGACAAAGGATTCCAAGATTTAGTAACTAAGTTGGGGAAAAGATATATTCTAGCCAAGGTTATGAAAACCACCATTTCTTCTTTTTAAAAAAAAAAAAAAAAAAAAAGGCAGCTCAAGCTTCTGCAAATAATGTTATCCATTACAGATACATCTGCTGAATGATTTTTGTAATGGAGGTTATGTCTTCAATTCCAAAAGATGTGTGCTGCCATGCATCTTCTGCTCTTGTTGCATTAGTGAGGTAGAGGAGAGTGCTGCTAATCTTGCAATATCAAACAGCAGCTGTGGAATTTTCTAATGGCCTCTGTTTTCATCAGAAGGTACTACATTGTCAAACTCTTTTCTTAAATACACACACCCACGCCCTATATCTGTCAGTTTTGACCAAGATGGTATATTTGGTGAAAACCAGAAAGCTCACTGGCTCACTTCAGAAGAGCAGTAGTCTCAACACTGGACCAGGGGAAGAAAGGTGGAACTTGGCCTCACGTTCCTGCTGTGTGAAAAACTAGATCTTGCACTTTCTGAAAGTGATGTCTAGGCCACCCTTTATCACTCATTTAAGCGAGAGTAGTGACAGTCAAGGCAGGTAAGGTTTTGTTTGTTTTGTTAATGATTTCTCTTCCTCCTCTTTTGGAAATGTAACCCTGCAAACTCTTTTTATAAAAATACAGAAACAATCCATGCTACTGTATTCTACATGAATCTGTAAAATGTGCAGTGCACCCATGTGCAGCAAAGATGTGATCAGATTTTGTTACAGTAATTCTTCTGTGTCTGAATTTGGGCAGGATATCATGTACTTCCATTGTAAATGCCTCAGCAAACACTCTCCCTTCCTTCCTTGTCCCTACTAGTTCTCAGCTGTGCATGTAAATATAAAATCTGTTCACTTTCAATGCATACCTCTAGAGATATGTGTTTGATCCTTAGAGGAGGGATTCTCGGGGGGGTAAAACGCTAAGATCTAACTTGCTAAGGCTGTGAGTGAAGTATGATAGGAAAGGACTAACTTAAGTAACCCAGGAAGTTTCTTCCCATGTTGCTTCAGGACAGATGTAATTTTGCTGCTTTATTGAAACTGAAAATTAGGAAGGTTCATATATGAACACATGCACCTATTTACACTCCAAAGTGGCTGGCAAGTTAAGCATGTTTTCGCAAGCCTCTTTTTCCTTTCTAGTTGCTAACATTCTCCTTCAGGCTCACAGAGCTCGCACTGTGCAGCTGTATTACTGAGGATTTGCTTTCTGATAATGTTGACACAGGCTATTGCGGAGGAGCAGCGAGCTACATGCTACAGTCAAACTGCTCCCTAGAGCTGGAGTTGTGCCTTCTCTCGTTCTTAGCCTGTAATGGCTTCCAGGACTGCTCATCCGTTCCCTTGAGAACAGAGTACTTTGGTGATCTGTGTGAAAACCAGCTGTAACTCTTTAAGATCTGGATTTATTAAAAACTTGAACACCTAAAAATTAATTCTTAGGTACCTGACTGTAAAATAGGAATCCAGAATCCTTTGTAAGAGTCTGTTTCCTATGCAGTTTCTCTAGAGTTAGTTGCCTCAGAACTAAAGTGTAATTCACGCAAAATGGCAATAATTTGAGTTTGTGAGTAGTAAATTCTGTGAACTCTGATGCATCTCATAATTCACTCACTTCTAAAATATGCATGCCATGATTAGGGCTGGGGGCACCTCTACTCCACCTTTACTACAGATTCACAGCTTGAGATGCACTTTTGAAGATAGATGCTTAGGAACATCCTTCTTAGAAAGCAGTTTGCACTGATGAGATCATGCATCCAGGCAGTGGGATCCTGAGCTCAGTGCCGTCAAGACGGTAGCCAGTTGCAACCCTATGGGGTAATCTGAGCTTTGATGCTGCCAGTCCCCTCTGCAGAAGCTGTATGATTGCAGGGAAGAAAATAATTTAAAATCTTGAGACAGAAAAAAAGGCAAAACTGTGAGGATCCTGTAGCCCAAATGCCCTCTGCTACTGAGTAGGTAGACATCATATCTGGTGTCTGCTCCTTTAAGTCTCCCTCTCTGCTCCTTTCAGTCTTCCTCTGTTATACAGCAGCAGGGATATAATGGATTAGATATAAATAGTGTCAAGTATAAACAGGAACCATAGGTCATTTATCAGAAACACCAAGAGCCTTCTTGTCAACTTTCCATGTGGTCTCAGGAATCCTACATTTTCCTTAAAAATTATCCTTTAGGTTAATGCACTAGTAGTACCAAGGTTCATAAGATCAACAGGCGGACATACTGAGTTACACAGGAGGAGAAAGGGTTTCTGTTTTGATAATATAGCCTAAGATTTCAAAGATCAGGTATTGGTTTTAGACTTGCGAGCAATTCTATCCATTTGCTTTCCGTGTCAGAACACTCATAATTTTCTATGCTTGTTGCAGGTCGCTAATTTTTCAGGGAGTGCTCTGTGCTTCTCAGCTGGCTATATCATGAGTTACAAACTTTCCTTTTTACTGTTAGAGTTTCAGTTTGACCTACCATTAGATGCAGGGTGGTTTTTTTTTTTTTCCCTTACCTTTTCTGCTTTTGGTTTTGTTGTGTTGTAGTATAAGCCTCTATTGGCTCTTCTCAGTCTCAAGCTAGGATAGCTAAAGTTGCGCTGTGCGTGTGTGTACTGTTATGAAACTGCCGCATTGTGTTGTATTTCTTCTCTGAGATCAGTATATGAAGTGATTGAGACTTTCTCCAGTGAAATCTGGAATAAACTGTTTTGTATTTTGGCTAAATCTCGACAGGATGTCCCAGAATGATATTACAGATACATAGACAATGTTATGACTATGTTAAACGTAAAAAAACCCAAAACACTCTGCCTTCCCCCTCCCCCCCCCCCCCCATTCCAAACAGACCAGAAGCGCTTCTTCTCAACCACTTGAACTTTGAAGCTGAATACACTGGTATTTTAGCCAAGAAGCTATGGAAAGATCACTTGGACCTTTCCATTTGATGGAGAACTCATAGTCAGCTGAGCTTATTTGTCAATATAAAAATACATTCAGACCGTACAGTCATATGGTTTTGTTTATTTCATTGTGGTGCTCTTTGAATAAGAATGATTTCTTCTTTTTGTCTATTTGGTGGCTCTTCAGTGTTATGACTTGGTGTGAAAATAAGGCTGTTTTCTTATCTGATGGCACATACCCTTTCTCATACCTTAATTTATCTCCTGAGCCTAAGCTTCATTCACAGCTAGCATGTTCAGTGTATCCGTGAGGTGAACTACCTACTCTTTTTTTTTTTTTTTAAATAACTGCTATCAATTCTTGCTCAAATGCCCTCATATGTATCATTATGTTGTGACTTGACTTTTTCCTTTTGCTTGCTCTTGAAAGTTATCGTTCAGTTGGGGCTTGGAACCTCTGCCTGTCATTGCCATCCCAAAAAGATCTTTGGGTCACTAGAAGGTGATCCTTTATCATGATAATTCAGTCATGTTCATGTCGGATGAAAAAAATAAAGAATTTTCTTTTCTCTCTAATATTCTCATTGGGATAATACGGATAATTATAGACTCCTTAGGTGATGTTAAGGAAGACTGCTGCTTGGCTTTATTTTCTCCTTTTATCCAAAAATATTAAATGTTATTATTAAGATAGAAAAAAAGAGCTGAAGTAAAACAATTAAAAGGTAACTTAAATGCAGCAATACTGTTGAGAGTTATGAACTATCCTGAGCAGCTCATTGTGCTGTAACTAACAAAATCGTATTCAATGACAAAAGGTCAATGTTTTAAGTAGCCTTTTTGTACCATGGTGCTTTCAGAACAAACTTCTGAAGAAACGAAGAATTAAGATTGTTTCATATAAGTGTACTACCTTCTGCCACCCCCGTAGCTAAATTGCCAGTGGACAGCAGAAATGCCCCTGTAATTGTCAGTTGCACTTGCTGTTTTAAGTATAAGAACTCTTACCTTCAAGGAAAAAAATGGGTTTAATGTTAAAGCTGGCTCGGCAATACAGTGAATACAGCAACACAGTGAATTGGCTTTACAAGGAGTATTTTTGCATGAGCCAGGTAGCACTCTGCAGAGACTGTGAACCAAGGTAACACTATTCAGCAGTGATGTCTATGCAGCACAGTGCAGCATCCACACAGTGTGGGAAACCAGGTTGAGGTAAGAACAGGGTGTAAAGTACACGCACAACAGTTTCTCTGTATAAATACTGAAGTTTTGAATTTTGGCCTACGCTATATCCTAGTTTCTATTCCATGAGAGTCAAATGAGAAGTGTTCAGACTGCAACGTCTCCAGACAGACAAAGGAGAAGAAAGATTAGGTTCTCACAACTTGCTTGGGGAGGGAAAGGTTGAAATTCAGTTTCATCCTTTACCTGAGGAAAGCTGAACACTCATGACAGATCTCTGAGAAGAGTGCTTCAAGCACCAGGGCGTACAGTACTAGAACTGAAGTTTCTCTCGGCTCATCTTTTGGAGATACTCCATTGTGAAATGAAACAAACAAAAGCATTATGTGCTTTTATGTGGATAAACATTGCAAATGTCTGGACTTGTAATCTAGATACTTACCTGGGTTCTAGTTCCAGTGAATGTTTGTGATAAAAGTAGGCTTCTTAAGAAAGAGGTTGAAAGCTCTTCCTATGCCTCTCTTCAAAACATTATGAATTGTACCATGTTGTGATACATTTGTTCGTGCCACTTGTCCTCTCGGTTACCAGTCTGAATGTGGAACTGAGCATTGCTAAAAAGGTAACACGATGCTGCACCTGTATGGATGTGACAAAGCTCAATCTAAGCAGGCAGTAAGGAAGCAACAGCTCTCCCACGTGCTGTCACTAGCTCCTTTTTTGCAGTGCTAACAGAAGAGGGGGAGAGTTTTGCAGTGAGCGCTAGAACTAATTGTGCTAAATAGAGCTTCTCCAAACAAGCTTCCAGCAGCTCTGCACTAATATCTTGATAGCTATGCCTTTATATCCCTTGAAAGAGGAAGGAAGTGAAGCCAAGGGGTCATTCATTCTCAAGTGCCTTTTCCAGCCAACCAAAACTCAAATGTGGCAAACACAAAATCCAGTTAATGGAGTAGGGATGACTGAAAAAATATGTTTTGATGTATTTATTAAATCAAAAAAAAAAAAAACCCAACAGCTTTAGAAATAGGTATATGTTGCTGTGTTTTTTGTCCTTGACTGGATGACTCTCTAAGCGCTTCCACTTACTGACTTAAAACTCAGTTACCATGTGGAGAGTCTTGTATGCCTTTATGACAGCTTTCCTCTGTATTTTTCTGTTATCTGAATGCTTGGGGGAACCAAAAAGCAAGAGGGATAAAATGGCAACAGCAACAGATTTGTTGAGCTACCCAAATGTGGACATGCAGAGACTCTTTCTCAGAGTTTCCCTTGCCCTCTGCTGAATATCATCTTTAAATGCTGAATATCTTTCTTTAAATGTAGCACTTCTGAATCACCACAGGTGAACTGTTTGTCATTTTTCTTACTTGATAAGCAGAGTGATGGAAAACATACTGTAGGTGTTGAGGGGTAGGCAGTATGGGGTACTTGTGAGACACTGAGGAAAAACAATAGCTTTGTGGCATCTTGACAGAGGAAGATAACAAAGCAATTTGCATATTTGCTAGTTGAGAATTACAGGCTTGCCCAGGAGTAATATAAGGATCAAATTTTTAATTTGCTGTTTTCAGATGCTTTTTTTTCCTGAAGAAAGAGACTTTTAGGCAAACACTTGAGGACATGTAAGAGAATTACACTTTTAATATTATAGTGCTCATTATTTTAATTAGTGGCTGTAAGAAGTTGCTCTAAGACAATTTTTTAAACTTCCTGAAATGATCGTTAATATTTGATGAGAGGAAGAACACTATCTCCTCAAGTAGTAAATTGGTGTGTTATGAAACCATGTATCCAGCAGGCTTCATGGGCAAGATGTGTTAATTTCATTGACTTACACTACTCCCAAATGGCTGTAACCTCCATTCGAAGCTGTGTTTTCTACTTGCACAGTATTGAGCTATTGCCTACATATAGCTGCTTTTCACCTCACTTCCACTTTCTGAAGTGGAAGTTGACTGGTTTAAAATATCCCCTCATCTTGAAAATTTGATTCTGTTATGCATGTAGTTGAAGGGAAAAACGGAGATGGATTTGTGAGTTGTACAAATGGGATGTACTTGGGGAATGAGCCTGGGACATGGAGCTAGAAACCTGAGGCACCTGAATACTGAAGCAGGGAGCTGTCTTCAGTGGATCAACTGGAGGCAGGACCGATATCTCCTTGACTAACTTAGTACCTAAGTGCACGTGCCTTTGAATATGTTAGTCCTGTAGCTGTGTGCGCTGAAACCTTGCGATACGTACTAGCTATTGCATTCACAACCAAGTAAGCCTAGATAGAGTAATCAAAATATACGGACTCATTAAGAAACTGCAAGTTGTATCGGTTTATTAATTTTTGTGTGTTGGGCTGATTTGAGTGGGCTACCTGATGGAAAAAAAGCTTGGAAGACTTGATTCTGCTACCTCTTTTTACTGTTCAGGTGCAGGTTTTTTTTTTTTTTTTAGATTTTTGCCTTTTTTATTTTTATTTTGCTTTTCATGTTGCTTAGATGGTGCTGTAGGGAGGTCTTCAGTCTGAGTCCTCCAGTATCTGCTTCAGAATTTCACCTGTCAGATACGCTATTGTTTGCCTTATTATCTATTTCCTTCTCTGTATTGTCTGATAGCTGTTGAACTGGCTTCCTCAGCTCTCTCTCTGGTTCTCTTCCCTTTCCTATAATGAATAATTCATCTTCTATTAAAAAAATATACTGAAAATAAATCCATGAAATGGACAAGCATTTTGTTGGTGGATTTGGCAATATACAAAACCTATAAAGAGACTGTCTGATTTCAGGGATCATATGTGATAGGCAGGAAATGCAGGCAGGGACCCAGGTCATAAAGCCTTTCTTTCCTTAGACACTGTCAGCTGAATTTTGCCTTTAAGGGATGGTGAAGAATAAAAAGCATGAAACATACATTAGTATGTTATTAGTTGGCCAAGAGAAATATCTGCGCCCCAAATTGTCAGTCCTGGCAAATCAGTCAGCCCCTTTCCTGATTCAAGGTGATATTTAAGTACCCAACTTGGAGCAACTTAAAAAGGCATGCAATGCAGAAGATGAATCAGTCAGTTTGCTGAAGTTCAGCAGCCAAAGCCTATGCTGCCCAGTATCAATAGCTGTTTTAAGAAGAAATTTTCAGTGCTTCATATTCATCTAGGATTTCAAAATAAACCTTATTCTTCGATTAGTTTCAATTAAGTTTCCCAAAGCAAAAATAAAGAAAATACTAATTTATTATTTTCCTGTCTTAACAACAGGATTTATTTGTTCATATAAAACACACAAGTAGTGATTATAGCATATGAAACACATGAATCTCAGAACCCCCCAAAATTATTATAAGAATTTTTAATGATTCTTCTAGTTATTTTGAACTAGTATCTTACGGTTGTATTTTTTTGTTACTGCATAGGTCTCAGTGGACATAATTAATAGTGAAGTTGTTTTTCCTTTTTTTAACAAGAATGTTTTCTAGTCCTCCTGAAAGTGAGGGCATTTTTTCTAATTAGCAATTCTCTTTGTTTTAAAAAAAACTTTTCAAATGTAATAATGGCCACATTCTTTGCATGACTGGAGGGGAGCCATTAAACATACTGTGAAGTTGTATCTCAAAAACACAGTTCTGAATGAAATTCTAAGCTGATACGAACAGGCATAACTTAATGAAGTTCAGAGGAATTACGTTTGCCTGCTGTAGTCTTGGAATGGCCTTTATTATCAGTGAGGATATTAGGCATAGCAGTAAGTCACTGACTTTTTTTGCTGTCAAAAAGCTTTTATACCTTTTCAATGCACTGTAAACAAGAGTGGGGTAGCCTGTCAATTTAAAATGATCTAATGGCTCCGTATCAGCGGAGGTGTGTTATTAATCAACACAAAGAATCTTTGAGGCTATGCAGTGAACAGCTCTGAAGTCCTCTGTGTCTTTTGTTGTATGACATGATACAACTAATATAGAGATTCGTTTTGCTAATTATGTGAATAAAGGAAGTGTGGTGGAGGAGACAAAAGAATATTTCTCTTTCATTTAAATCTCTCACTAGCAAACAATCTTTTAAGAGTATAGTTTTCTCAGCATTTTAGAAATAACTGTCCTCACTGGTGACTTGAAGAGAAGCAAAGTAAGGCAAAAACTATCCATTAGGGAAGACATTTTACTCTCTCTCTTTGTCCCCTTTTTTGTTTTTTTCTGAGTTTTTTTTAAAGATAGCATAATCCTACTCCCTAACTATCTGTGTGTAAATCAATAACTGTGGCTACCAGATGATCCTTGCTTTTGTAGTCTTGTTTATCTTTTGAAATTTGTTCTTTCTGTGCAACAAAAGGTGGATTGAACACATGGGGGAGAAAGGGAGTAGGAGATATAAAATCTCCGTCTTGCTTTGTTCCAACACCCGTTTAGAACCAAACCAAATTTATAACTGAATTGCCTTATGAAGTTCTTCAGTAGTGAATATTTTCTGTTCTTCGTGCCCAAGATGTTGCATGTGTTACCTGGTCTAATGACTGTCTCAAGTTCAGGTAGCACACTCAACTAGCAGAAGTCTCGTGGAGGACTTGGATGAATTCACTCTCCGGTCTCCTAGGGCGGCACATGCACCATGTTGCAATCACAGAGGCAACAGTACTGAACAACTTCTAGAAAGCTTCTGCCTCTGATAGTGTCAGCTTGAGTCTAGAAATGACAGTTTCAGTAGCCCCTAGAGAGGCTGTTATTGAAAGGTTTCCAGCCTAATGTAGCAAGCTTAAGGGATTTGAAAAGCCTGATAAAATTTTGACCAGCCTCCCGGAGAACTAGCAGACTGACTGGGTACTTGAACCTAACTACATTCAAACCCCTGGCAGTTCTCCCAGCATCAGTGTTTGACACGTTGTATGAGCAATCTTCCCTCTTCTCTTTGTATCACTGCAGTAGGACATGATGAAGTTCATGTAGCTGTCATTGTAAATAGATGTGAATTATATGTAATTGTCCATGTTACCAGTTTATAACATAGCAGCCTGATACAAAGCTTGTTGATGTGGATGGAAACTTCTCCATTGCCTGTAACAGATTTTTGGTCAGACCAACAGAATAAAGAAAGGAGAGAGATGAGAGGAAAGATGACTTGTGAAAAGCATGGTAGCAGAAGAGTCTCTGCTCAAGTCTGAAGTGAATGTTGAACTGTTGAAAACCCTCACCCGGTATCCCGCATGAATTCACAATTGAAAAAATGTTTACTGAGTACGTTTAAACAAATGGATTTAAAGTATATGTAATCCATTTACAACACATTTACAACTATTGGGTAAATTGAGCTCATTGTTTGTATGGTTGTCTCTGCAATCAAACTGTAATCATGTGTAAACTGTGAGCAACCATGTGCGGTTCATTTGCAATTATTTACAAACTGGTTTTGTGAAATCCAATTGTATTACCAGTGATAATGAACTTCACTATATAATAGTTTTCTGAACATCTTTAAAATGCTTCAGTGCCTTCTCCCTATTTTAAGGCCTTCTGAATTTAAAGTTATATTAACATATCCTATATGTTTTAAGATCACCTTTAATTTATTGAGAGAGTCCATGCCACAAAGTGCAGTGCCCTCTAATAGCCAGCATTTTCCATTCATATTTGGTCACTTCAGCTCAGATTTGAAGTTTGTTGTCCTACAGTTTAGTAACCCTGTAGGTTGACAATGCAGCAAGAGAAGTTTTTGGCCATACTATTTTCTTCTGTAGACTGTTAAAATGAGTTTATTATTGCCTCCTTATCAATCTGTAAGGTTTTGAACCTTGAACAGTAAGTAAGCATGCCTTTGCAGGTGGTGAGAAATGAAAAATAGCATTAATACCATTTCTTTTCAAATTTCCCTTTCTAGTGTCTCTGGGAAGTAAGTCACAAAAAATTCATGAGGTTGTGAAGCAATACAAAAGTTTCATTAGTATCCTTTGAGATGACCTCATTAGTTTCCACTTCGCTGCTTGCACATAACTGCTAAAACTATTATGTCAAATCACTGTAATAATGCTTCTCCAACCCGTAAGCATACAACAGCATGATGAGGCTTCTTTACCACATTTTTCATGTGACTCATAAAAAAGAGCAAAAACACGGCCTTAGCCACATGCCACAAAATCAGTTTTAGCTGGCTGGCATTTTGTGTCTGTAGATCAGAAGGATGGTAGGAGTCATAATTTGGAAGGGATGCTTCTACAGTCATAAGTCCTGAGATTCCTAGAGACTCTTCTGTCAGGTGCTGAACCTGGATTGTTAATGAGTTAGCTTTTTTTTCCTTCCCTCAGCAACCACCTCTGTTGTAACTAATAGCCCAAAAAGATGCAAGAGAATAAGAAGCTGCTTTTCCCTGAAGAATCAATCAGCGACAGTGTTCTACAAAGTACTGTTTTCCCTGTCCTAGGAATAATCCTTTCCGCACAGAACTAGCAGAAGATATTCTGGTAACCAGGAGAGGAAGAGGAAAAGAAAATGTAGGGTCTGGGAAACTACTGATCAATGTTCCTTAACATGAGAATGGGGAGCCAAATTCATACTTTATTATAATAATGTAAAAGAAAAAGTCATTCCTAGTCTGAATGTCCTCATTTAAACAGCAGTTGTTTCTTTCCTTCCATGGGTGCATAAGTCCATTCTGATCCTTCCTGAAAAAAAGGTGTATGATCTGTCTTCAAAGAAAAATGTCACAGGACAATGGTCTGCTGCTAGGGGAAAAATGTCAAGGTGAAGTCTGGCCATACATCATCTCTAAACGCTGAGGCACAAGGATTTCAAGGGGGAAGGTATTTATCATGTGATATTGTTCTATTACAATGACTCTATATTTCTGTTCTGCTGAGTGATTGATCTGTACTGTGTGTAATCATTCTTTTAGTGCACTAGTATGTCAGTTGCTCACTGTAGCGTTGTTAAACAGCTGCATTCAGATTGACTGCTACTAAAGGCTTATGTTTATTTCAGCCAATCTGAAAAGAGCCCCTCTTGACAACGCCAGCACGTAGGTTTGGTATTTATTCATTAGCAGACAGTGCAGGAATGCTAGATTATCCATCACACCACTAAGCAACCTTCCTAAAAGCTTGTAACAAAGATCATTTGACAACATGAATGGGTAACTTGTGCAGAACACAGAAAAGAATGTATGCAAAGTAACTGCAATTTGTTTGTAGTTCCAGCTTCGTTTGAGGAGGTTATGTGGAGTGTTTTAGAGTACATATCTGCACAGGCCCCTGCAAATAGTTGTACTCTAGCCCTGCCTCTTCTCTGAGGGAAAGCCGCAGGACAGTTTTGGTCCCAGAGTCAGATTAGTCGGGCAGTATGCCACATATGAAACAGTACTTACTGTCACAGTCCTGTGCTAATGTGTTTAACTGGCTTTTTGAGTGCAACAGGCTTATATCCAGCTCATTAGAAGAGACTGTGGATCTAGCACTGAGCTGTCTTAATCTCGCAGGTGCACCTGAAAGCTAGAGTTTCACGTTGGGGTGAACTCCTACCCAGCCTATATAAATTCTCATTGATGTTAATAGTGATAACCATGTAAGTAACACAAGAAAGAATTAGTTTCCCTTCCTTATGAAATAGAAGTTGTAACAAAGGAGAAGAACTTGTGTTAACCTAGTTTGTTGAAATATAGGATATTTGTTCATGACCTGATGAAGTGATCATGATTTGTGTGTGTGTGAGTGCGTTTATTCCCGTCTTTGAGTGCTTGTGGAAATCATTATTAGCCAAAGATTTGTGCGCAAAGTAGGGCTTGAATGGAATTTTTGTCACGTTTTTACTGGCATCCATAACTTTGAAAACAAAATATGTTTATTTCAAATAAGAAATATTTTATATATTAATGATTAAACATTCATGTTAAATAATCATTAATGCTAAATTTTCACAATTCACAAGTGTTTTCATGACTATGCCAGAGACTATGTAAATACTGATGGTGTGTGGGGGGGATCTTAATTGTAATAACAGAAGATGGAAATTAACCACGCACAGTTGCAGAAATACTTACACTTCCTTATTTTTATTCACTAAGCTCTTAACAATACCTAGTACTGTGGAACAGTTTTTTAACAGCTTTGGGTACATCACTGTGGAAATAATCTTGAGTCTTATTTTCATTTCTCCAGGGTATGGTTGGTTGAGGTTTGGGAATTTAGGTAAAAACACTGTCTGCACACTTTGGGGGGGGGGGGGGGGGGAAATTCACTGCCCCAAAATCATGTATGTTACAGAATACAGTTGAAAATGAATCTGAGGGAAAGCGAAGCAATTTTATTCCCTTCTTCCATCGGTTTCACAGTTTTTACTTTGAGCCTTATTATAATTGTTAATTGTTACCCCATAGCACATAGTTCACTGCTCCACTGAGCATGACATTGCTCTGAAGGCATTGCCTGAACGTGCAATCTGGCATGTAGTGGGGATTCATCCATTGCATCCTTTAAGACAAGGAGGAATGGCCTGCTCTCTCTAAGTTAGCGACTCTTTTTGGCCAGTTCTGGATGTCTGTAAAATAGTTCAGCAATCTCACGCTTTTCTCTTAGCAAGCTATTACAAAAAAAAAGAGGCTCTACAGGGAGGTTTGTTAGGGAACTATACCATGGTACCTGAAAGCCTCGCCTCCCCCCTTAGCAAGGGGTAGAAGGTAGGATCAAATGATTTTTTGCCTTTCTTGCCTCCATTGTTGCTCAGATAAGGACCAGCTACATTTTTGTCTTTGTTTAAAAATTGTGCACTAACTACCAGAAAACTAAAATGGATATATTTCATTCCATTTAGAGGTGACCTTGCTGGGGGGGGCTTGAAATATATCAAAATAGCATTTCTGTCATGCTTAAGAGATACCGTTCTTAAAAATTGGATTGTAATGTAGATAATAATAGGAAAGTCATTTGAATCTTTGTTTCTGTGGAGGTATGTTTAACTATTATTCTGCCTTTTTACATCAAGAACTCCTTCAAAAGTAAAATGTAGAATTGATTGTTCAGGAAACAAGGTCAGTTTGTTTTATTTCAACAACATATTCAAGCAGCCATGTTGATATGACTTCTGTAAGAACTGTTCCTTCTGTCCATTACGAGGAAGGAGATGGTGAATTTAAGTTAGCTTTTTACATGTGGTGCCTTTTTTTGGAATGCCATGGGCTTTTATTCCTTTATAATTGTTGGAAGACACTTGAAAACACTTAATCCACCTTCTAATTTGCACTCAGGTTTGTGATACAAAGATACAGTAACAACAGCTTTTGGGCTTCCAGGCTAGATCAAAAGTGCCGTGACTATAAAACTGAAAATGAAAAACCTGTATAAACTCGCTGGGATCTCAGATTTGTTCGAAAGAATTTGATGTGTTCTCTTTTTACCAGTTAACTTTTTGCCCAATTAAGAATCATCTTTCCATGACAGTCTTGCTTTTTGAGCGATCAGACACCTTCTCTTCCTTTATAAGCATAAAAAATAAACTGGCATAAACCCTAGACTGCATGCAGTTTTGTAATACTGACCTAACTGCAAGATGTCACCAAAGGATGGGTTTTAGTTTACAGGTTTTTCTTCAACTTTACCTTCAGACCACGTTACGGCAATCCACACGTCCTCCCAATCTGTGGAATTGGGCAAAAATGTATGCAACTGAAAAACTTTGGTTTTAGAACTGGTTGTCACATCTGTGAATCATAGTCCTGGAAACCGGGACTGCCCCTTTTGGCAGCAGGCCACATTTTAAGATTTAAGAAATAATGAGATATGTCACTTTATTCTGTCGAATGTTTCAAAGCAGCTTTGGATGCAAATTCGCATCCTTGTTGTGTATTTCTCCTGTGTTAGTGGAAGGTTTAAAGTGTCTTGAAGTAAATGAGACTCTGGCCTTTGGGTCACGCTGAAGGTTTCAGTTAGATACATAATATAGCTTCATATTTTTCATCTCGGTTTTTCATTGTCTCATGCAGAGATGTTGAGCTTCTAACTTTCTGAAAGAAGAATATTCCTGTACTATTATTTGCTTCCCTATATCTTTGGACAACAGATTTTCAGTCCCACTGGGCTGGCACCAATTGCAAGAATATGTTACTCACATTTATTTTTTGTTCTACCACATGCTCTCTCAGGAATTTTCAAGCTTGCAAGACTATGAAACTATAAAAATGAAAAAGATTGGGAGTTTTGGGCTGTATCTAACATACTTTTCATGACTTATCCTCTCTCTAAAAGTCATGCACAATCAGGTTTCAGACACTGACTCCGGATGTATTTGAGCACTATTATACCATTGACTCCATTACTGGCTGTTACAGTCCTAGGGCTGGGAGAAGGAGGCCATGTCTTTTGCTCGTGCAGGCATCTACAAACGTTGGATATTGCGGGATTTCATTTAAATCACACCATGGAAGGACAGGCAAAATAAATTTAGAAAAATACAGAAAAATAGATTTTTGTCCATTGGCAAATTACAGTTGTGTCACTTTCTCTAAGAACTTTTGACCCATTGCTACTTTTGCTCTTGCAAAAAGTGAATGAATGCACTCATATAGGCATTTTCTAGATCATTACACCAAAAGTCAAGAGAAATGTAGGGAGGAGTAAATTCTGTTTTCACAATGGATTTCAATTGATGTTTCAAACTGGAGTCTGAAATCCTTGTTATTCATACAGAGAAGGATAGAAAGAGGCCCCATCTGGGCTGGCTGCGGTATTTGAAGCAGAACAGTTTAGAAACAAGACCTTTGATTTCCATATTTAATTCCCATCTTTAAGCCTTTTGTTTAAATATATTTTCTCTCTCTCTCTTTCTCTCTGTCTCTCTCTCTCTCTCTCTGAGGCATGCACACACACGTTGTTTTCAGGAAAAAAATTACATGTTCAGTAACAGTTTAGTAGAACAACGGTTTCCAAGGAAAATGTACAGGTTTTTGTTGTGGTGGTTTGGATATAAAAACCCAAACTAATTTTGGTTTGAGCACTGGATCTTCATAAATGAGAACTAGTTTATGTAATAAATAGACATCCCAGTTTTTGTAAAACCTATACTGCTGCTAGAAGTGAATTCTGGACAATTTGATAAGTATTTGAGGTTACCAGAACAGCTTGAATGAATTAAAAAAATGGTCAGTATTCCAGCATTTGTCTAGGCATGTAGTTCGAGCAGAACTATTTGTCTCCTACTTTTTAGTCTGGGTATAGTAATACCTTTTTTGTGCATCTGACAGGAACTCCTTGAACATTTGTTCTAACTTTGGGAAAAAATCCTCTTCAGACTCTCTAATGGTATCTTCAGTAGCCAATAATTAATTTTTTGGAGTGAAAATCATTGTAATGGAATTGACCTTTCCCTGTAGCAATAGGTTCAATCACTTCCATCTGTCAAAATCTCTTTGCAGGATTCTAATTAATGGTGAAAAATGTTTGCTCCCCGTGTCAATGCGATGCTGAGAATCAAAAATACCTGGACACTTCTTAGTGTTCTGGCATTACCAAAAAACTTCTCCAAGATGAGGATAGATTTCCTGGGGCAAAATCTGGAAAGCGGTGGAACCTTTAACTCCTTGCAGTTGATCTTGAAGCTAGCAAATAATGAAAAATCATCAGTCATGCTCAGCAGCGTAGGAACTGGTGAATCCAGCTTTCTGAAGAGAAGTTTTTACAGCAACATGGCCACATTCTTTCAGAGAGCTGTACGAATTACTTATATATGAAAATGGTTTATTCTTTTTCTGCCGCCTACGTCCTAAAACTGCCAGCGTAAGCAGGAGCAGTAAGTGGAGTAGTAAGTGGTTAGGGCCCTAGTAGGAAGGGGGGTCTGGGAGAGCTGGTTAGTATTCAAGCATCACTTCCTCCAAGCTCAAGATCGGTGCAACCCTATGAGTAAGGAGTCTAGCAAAGTGGGCAGGATACCTGCATGGATGAGCAAGGAACTCCTGGCAAGACTCCCAACAGAAGAAGGAAGTCTACAGAATGTGGAAAAGGGGACAGGCCACTTAGGACGAGTATAGGGATAGGGGATATTGTCACAATATGCAGGGATGCGTCAAGGAAGGCTAAGGCGCCTTTGGAATTAAATCTGGCCAGGGATGTCAAGGGCAACAAGAAGGGGTTCTTCAAATACATCAATAGCAAAAGGAAGACTAGGGAAAATGTGGGCCCACTGCTGAATGAGGTGAGTGCCCTGATGACAAAGAATACAGAGAAGGCAGAGTTATTGAATGCTGCCTTTGTTTCAGTCTTCACTGCTAAGGCCAGTCCTCAGGAATTCCAGACCTTGGAGACAAGAGAGGAAGGCTGGAGAAAGGAAGACTCTCCCTTGGTGGAGGAGGATCAGGTTAGAGATCTTTTGTCCAAACTTGACATCCATAAATCCATGGGCCCCGATGGGATGCACCCACGAGTGCTGAGGGAGCTGGCGGATGTTATCGCTAGGCCACTCTCCATCATCTTGGGAAGGTCTTGGAGATCAGGAGAGGTGCCTGAGGACTGGAAGAAAGCCAGTGTCACGCCAGTCTTCCAAAAGGGTAAGAAGGAGGAGCCAGGAAACTACAGGCCTGTCAGCCTCCCCTCCATCCCTGGAAAGGTGATGGAACAGCTCCTCCTGGAGGTCATCACCAAGCATGTGGAGGACAAGAAGGGGATCAGGAGTGGTCGGCATGGATTCACCCAAGGGAAATCATGCTTGACCAATCGGATAGCCTTCTCTGGTGGAATGCCTGGCTGGGTAGATGAGGGCAGAGCAGTGGATGTTGTCTGCCTGGACTTCTGCAAGGTTTTTGACACTGTCTCCCATCACATCCTCCTAGGTAAGCTCAGGAAGTGTGGGCTGGATGAGTGGGCAGTGAGGTGGATGGAGAACTGGCTGGATGGCCGAGCTCAGAGGGTTGTGGTGAATGGCGCAGAGTCAAGTTGGAGGCCTGCGGCTAGTGGTGTCCCCCAGGGGTCAGTCCTGGGTCCAGTCTTGTTCAACGTGTTCATCGAGTATCAACTCACCTGGAGGAAGGGACAGAGTGCACCCTCAGCAAGTTTGCTGATGATACTAAACTGGGAGGAGAGGCTAACACACCAGAAGACTGTGCTGCCATTCAGAGGGACCAGGACAGGCTGGAGAGGTGGGCGGAGAGGAACCTCCTGAAGTTCCACAAAGGCAAGTGCAGGGTCCTGCACCTAGGCAGGAATCACCCCATGCACCAGGACAGGCTGGGGGTTGACCTGCTGGAAAGCAGCTCTGCCGAGAAGGACCTGGGAATGCTGGTGGACCACAAGTTGACCATGAGCCAGCAAGAAGGCCAATGGTCTCCTGGGGTGCATGAGGCAGAGTGTTGCCAGCAGGTGGAGGGAGGTGATCCTGCCCCTCTCCTCAGCCCTGGTGAGGCCTCACCTGGAGTACTGTGTCCAGTGCTGGGCTCCCCAGGACAAGAGAGATACAGAGCTCCTGGAGCAAGTTGGACAAAGGGCTACAAAGATGATGAGGGGACTGGAGGATCTCTCCTATGAAGGAAGACTGCAAGAGCTGGGCCTGTTCAGCCTGGAGAAGAGAAGATTGAGAGGGGATCTCATCAACGTGTACAAGTATCTGAAGGGGGAGTGTCAAGAGGATGAGGCCAGCCTCTTCTCCGTGGTGCCCAGCGACAGGACAAGAGGCAACGGGCGCAAACTGCAGCACAGGCAGATCCATCTGAACACGAGGGAAGACTTTTTTCCTGTGAGGGTGACAGAGCCCTGGAAGAGGTTGCCCAGAGAGGTTGTGGCTCCTTCCCTGGGGATATTCGAAACCTGCCTGGACACGATCCTGGGCAATGTGCTAGGTGAGGCTGCTTGAGCAGAGGGGTATAGCCGTTTAACACCCATAGCCCAGAGAAGGTTCCAGTAACTGTGGCCATCAGTCAGGCTGGCCTTTACGTGACCCCAGGGCCAATGTGTCCAACTGGGTTGGCCAAAGGGCAACCCCTGGTGCTCTGCTATTATGGAGGACCTTACATCCAAGTCCTCGAACAGGTCTGCATTCAAATTAAGGATCAGAAACGGACCAACCAGCACACACCACGTGCCAATATGTTTACCTACAGTCACCGTTTGGTTGTCTATAAAAAAGGGCTGCAGCTTCGCGTGGTTTGGTGGTGGTAACGACAGCAGAGTGCAAGGGAGCTAAGAGAGCTGAATCACTGCAGCTTGGCAGCCTTCTTAAAGGCTTGAAGGCGCTAAGCAGTCTTTTTCAAGGCCTTCACCAGAAGCTGTGGGATGGTGGACAGAGAGGCTGGAGCTTCCGCTCATCATCTTGATCCGGGACGCTGGACCGGGAGCTGCCGAAGGAGCTGCTGGAGGAGCCGCAACACCAGGGCCCAGCGGACGTGTAAGAGTCGAGACGGCTCCAGTACTGGGGGATGACATGCCTGAGAGCTTGGCCTGAGTGGGAAGGCACAGCTGTCGGTGTGGCCGGATTCACACCACCGTCACGGTACCAGGGAGAGGTGCATTTGCCCGACGTGGCCTTTCGGGCACCCTTATTATTATTATTTCTTATCCTTGGATATATACACGTATTTTACCTCAGTTTTTCCTTTGAACGGATTTGATGTTCCCTCTATACGTGCATCCTTAATATTGTTTTATGTATCTACCCATACTGTAAATATTGTACATATATTCATATATCAGTTTGAAGGTTTTCAGTTATAATTATTCCTGTTATTGTTAACTGTCATTAAAGCTAACTGGCATTGTAAATCCATTCATTGCCACACAAACACCTGTACCGCCACCTCAAATCTGTTTAGTTCACGGTCCGTTATTCGCCGTTCCCACCATGCCTTTTAGTTGGGGGTGCCTGTCCCTCTGGGTCAGGCCGGAACCGGGGGTTGGAGTAGATGATCTGCAGAGGTCCCTTCCAATCTTGACCATTCTGTGATTCTGTGACGGCTACCACAGATCCTTCCTCTGTCTTGTTGTCTTTTAGGCAATGTGTGTTTTCTCTAGAGCGAAGGCAAAAACTCTAGGAAAATTCACGTATTCCACCTTGGGCAGCAGACCAGCTGAACATCAGCTGGGTTGCGTCTTGCCCACAGGGGATACACATTAAGATCATTGCTTATGCACCACAGCTACAGGACTACATGGGCACCATGAAGCAGGAGCAAGTTGCAGCGTACTCAGGACTGCATGTTTTCATTGTATCCTTGAAAGGTCTGAGAAAGAAAATTTCTTCCTAAATTCCTTGAATATGGCAGGTCACTTCCATGGAAGGTGGAGTGCGAATTTCACAGTACTGTGAAATGCAGTGTTTTGCTTTTGGATATCAACATTAAATGCTAAATGCAATCTCTCTCTTGCTTACACTTCTGTGCCTGCTGGGCAGGTCATATGACTTACTGCTATTTTAATATCGGCTGCTGCTACTCAGATTTTTGTGGTATTCCATTATCCTTGGATTTAAGTTAAGACTACTTAGACTTGCCCAGCTGCTTACATACATTAGTCAAATAAGAGTTGTTGTAGGCACCATCTCCATAAGTAGAAATATATTCCCAAGTTCTATTATCGGAATGAGTCTGAACCGCCCACAGTGGTTCAGTAATACTCGGAGGCAGCTATAACCAGATGTACTGGACATTCTCACCATGTGGAAGCATAGTAGTTATAATGCAGTCAGCTTTCAGGTGTGGTTGGTGGTTTCACTTCTTTCTTGTTATCTCCACTAGTATTGTCTGTTCTCAACTGCAGGCACATTACAGCGGGCTAAGGCATTGCTGCTAAAAGGTGGCTCTGCACTGCATTTGTATCGCAGTTCACGAAAGTCAAGCTGATAGTGTAACAAGACAGTGAGGAGGGTTTAGTTCAGACCCAATTTTAGTTATTGAGCAAATACCAGCAATGCTGCCAGCCTTCATTACATCGCAGAGACAGATGGTCTGGACTGAGAGACTAGCAATTAATGTACAATGTGTTCTTTGTTGGCACTTACCACAAAGGGATTTTTTGTGTGTATAAACTGTTTTATTCGTAAAGCTTATTTTATTTTGTGACACTAGTGTCTGTATGGAGCTGGAGGAAAATAACTCCAGGTAAGCATTAAGTGGAGGAGTTTATCCATTTCTCTTAGCTTTCACTCAACATTGTGATGATTGAATTATCATTTTTGATTTTGAAATATTCTTTATTATCATAGTCAAATCTCCCTAAGGTATCTTTTGCGTTGAATTGAGTTCTCTGCCTTCTAGTACTCACATTAAGTTGGGAATCTTAAGATTTCCATCAGACAAAAAAAAAAATTCCTCCTTCCTGCATGACAAGTGACTGTATGAATTTGATCCAGATGCTAGCTTGCTTGAGAATCTATTGAGTTTTGTACTCTAGTGATCAGCTGTGAACTTGGGTCATTTTGTATTGTTTTGATTCTCTGGGTCCATGACTAGAACCCTGATTCACTCAGTAAATGCAATACAACATTAACTGAGCCAGATGTGTGACTCAGAGAAGACTCTGTCCTTGACTATGCCTCCAACTGTATTGTATCCTGAAGGCCTAGTTCTTCTTTTAGTTACAGCAGTATAATTCCAGATATCATTCCAAAGCCTGCAAATCAGATACACAGAAGCAACTTCTAAGGATTTCCATTAAACCCAGATTGTCTATAGATGTGAGTCAATATATGTCTGTCCGTTGCTCTTTGCCAGATTTGGGCTATAATTTGAGGGAGAATGAGGTGATGATCTGCCTTTTCTTTTTAGTACCCCAGCCTCATTTACTTGATACTGTCATTTCCTTCAATGAAACCAGAAGGTTTTGAGCCCTGCCTTTGAGGTATTTGGGAACCTATTTAATCAGAATATGGTGAGCCTCAGATACTGAGGCGATAGATGTGTGATCATGTAATCAGAGTCTGCATCAGGAGCAAGAGATAACGTAGGATTAATTTTCTGAGATCTCTCCCTTCCCCCAACCTTGATTTTATTTTGTTTTTTTAAATGGAATTTTGTGAATTCAGGAAGATAAAAGATCAGTCTGTAATTATATGCTATTACAGATAAAAGTCCAGTTTTCTCTTCAGTAAGGCAAACTTCCTTGGGCAAATTCTTCAGTAATGCAGACAGATGCATCTTCTCTTATACCACATATATTTGTGCTGACTTTTGTATGAAAAACACTGTTAACATGAGGAAGAGTGACTCTTTAGTAAAAGTTTGTTGTGCAGGCCTATGATTGTTATGTGTATTGCGCTGTATATGTTCTTCCCAGTATCAAGCATTTTTCAGGCACAGTCTCTTGCTATCAGTCTACTTCTGTCTTTCTAGACTAAAGTGATTGTCATACAATAAATAGGGAAATATTGAAGTACTCAGTATTGGCAGGTGCTGCTGATTTGGTGGCTTTTTCTGACATTTCTTATATCGTCTATGTTTTTTCTTTTTCTTTTTCTTTTTTTTTTTAAATTAGCAGCTCAAGAAATTCTCAGATCTATTTTTTTGTATATTCTGTGGAAAAAGAAATGTGCTGACATATGTTGCTCTAGTGGTGTTCTTCAGCTCATGTCACATTACTCATTGTTTCACGGAAGAGATCCGTTCTGTGTCTAGGAATTGTTTCTTGTATTTTTTCCCTCTAGGCCTTTTTCCAAAAATTACTTCATACTGAACTCCAGCTCTTTGGCTTTTAAGAAAGCCTTTAAATTTCTTTAAGTAATATAATTTTGTACTTCCTTCCTCACTTGCTGACGTGTTTTGTAATAGCCCAAAATAGGAAATGAGAGCAACAGTGTGAACAATTACCTGGATGGAGATGCTTTGTTTCAACCAGCAGCATATTCCCTCCCCTATATACACTGTGAACAGTAACCAGAAAGCAGATCTAGTTCTTTGGTTACCCCAGATGCTCAGACTACAGTTCCCTGTGACCACTAGTGAATTAATCCGTCCCTCTAATAATTGAGTATGTCAAGCAAAATACAGTATACCCATTTAATAAATGGAGAAAAAGGAGACAGAAGAAGCATTGACTCCTAACTCTGTTCAATCTGTTCTCATGCATTCCTCATGGAAGGTAAATATTTGTCTTTCCTTCTCTCCTTTGGTAATTTATGGTCATGTAATCTACAGTCATGTGTAACGAAGCCCGCTAGAGCTGAGATTATCCACAAGGTCTTAGAGACATCTGTTGTGTTTCCTGCACATGGAATAGAAAATATCTGGCCTGGCAGTAAACTATTGGGGAAACATCCACGTTTATGAACATTTGTTGTATTTTAAAGTATTTACCTTCATTTCAGAATGCAAAGCCCATAGAAATATTAATTAATTAATTAGACTGTGCAGTCCTCTTAAAGCATTTGCCGAGTGGGAAGTTTTCTGTGCAGAGTGAAGCTACAACTACCTTTCTTGGGGCTAAATCCTGTACACTTGAGTGTTCAACAGAGCCCAAAGCAATAAAAAAATCAAACAGCAAGTGTCTTTTTCTCTCTAATGACACTTCAGGTGTACATCTCTCTTTAACCTTTTGGTCTTCAGCCCACATTGCTCAGTGATTTTTGATGCTGAATTGCAGATTGATTTCAGTGTTTAAAACATATGGATTTACTTTGTCTAAATGAGTTAGAAATTTATCATTGGAGTGGCTTATTCACAAAAAGCAAAGCAAGATGCCTAACTTAAAAGAGTTTCCACTTCATTCTTTCGAGGGAATGGGGCTATTACCCCCATCTCTCTGTGGATCAGCAGGAACATGCTAAGCCTGATTAGAGCGGTTCTGATAGGAGAATCCAACCTGGGAAGGTTAGTAGGCACCTACTGGTCTGTGTAATGTCAAACCACCAATACGTTGCACTGATGTACCAGTGTTGATGTGGAATGAGACAATAGGGTCTTGGATGTTAAATTGCCATTTTCCCCAGGTTTAGTGAGCTTTCTGCCCACTCTTAATGAGCAATGAAAGAATTACAATTCTGTGTGGATTCCACTCAGTGGTGCACGTTTCTTCTGTTCCTTTCCTTTGCCCACCTGTAGGAGGTTATTTGCAGGAGTGGTTACTACTTGTATGAATTATTGATCATTTTCAGTTCTTTGTTGTGTTTTCCCAGCACTACCTGACAAAAACCAAAACTGGCTTAATGATTTCATGCTTGAATTCAAACTCTGGAGTGCCAGTGGCTTTCTTCTTTTGCCTAGGGCCTTCAGCAAAGAACAAGTTTTCTCTGGATTATCTGGGTGAATGAGAATCACTTTCTCATTACAGACTAATTTACTATGCTAGACTCTTGATATACTCTGTTTTACTACCACTGCTTTATGTAGTAGTTGGCCGGAGCGTTAACTCAGCTGTTGCCACTTGGAGTGTTTGTCTCATTGGTAAAGGCAGTAATTTGGTGTTAGAAGCAGAGCTCAGCCCTGATATGCTGCAGCTGAAAATTAACATCTAGTATAAGCATGAGAAATAGGAGGACCATGAATGGAAAAGGAGGAGGGAGGGCAAATGGGTACAGAACCTACAAGTTCTTTTCACAATCTTAAAAGCGTCCATGATAAAAACTCATTTTAAAATTCCTAACATTTGGCATCTAATTTCTGTGTATTTAGTTCAGGGGTAACTTTCACTTTTTATAATATTACCAATTTCAGCTGACCTTTAACTGGAACATACAAGATATAAAAACAGCTATCTAATTTTTAGAAGAAAATGGGTTCTTATGTAGAATATTTAGTTGTATTCAGGTAGAAATTTCAAGGCCACTGGTTTTTAATATGTACTCCTGCTATACCAAGTCTTAATGCAAGACCCAGACTCACACTTCTGTAAGTTTAGAAAGAAAATCATGAGTGAAAACGATGTTGAGACTTTTTCAGACAAGGAAAGACAACTTTTGCATTGATTAAAAGCCCTGACCAAACACTTCATAAATAGGCTTTTTAAACTACATTTTAAACTGCAATAATAACATTGGACAAGCTTTTATGATTAGTGTAGCAAGTGGCTTTTTCTTCAGCTTGGAAGCTACTGCCAACTGAGTTTGTAGTGACCTCAGGAGTAAGCAGAGATACAGTAACCTAACAAGACTCTATTCCTAACCAATGCAGTGTAAAGCAAGGCTAATTCTTGCAGATCGCTGCTTGCCTCTATTTACCTTGCATCATGAATGCGATCAAGCCTTAGGACGTAGGAGGCAATAAGTGCAAGCAGACTTAAAAGTGCTTGTTTGACTATGGCTGTGTTTTTAGTGTGGGGAATGAGTGTAGCTTCCCTATGATCAAATTGCCTTGTCTGTGCTAGGTGGGGAGCTAGTGTACCTGGCAAGAAATTAAATTCCTATAAGCCAGTAAGAAAGCAGTTGCTTTGGTCTAGTCTAGTTTTGGTGTGTGGGGAGTACAGGTAGTCATTGCCATATCTTTCTCTCCCTTGCTTTGATAAAGCATAGAAATTCCATAATATGGTCTATTTTATTTTAAAACAATTCCGGCCTGAATCTGTCTGAGAGAGGCATTCTTTCAAAGGCTTGTTTAGTCTCTTTTTTACAATTGAGCTTTGTTAAATTTCCTTTCCCATAATTGAGGCTAGGGCAGGGTGCAGAACAAGGAAAGAAGGGGATGAAGGGATTAATCCAGGCCCTGCACAAGATGGGACGAAGTAGCCACAAGGATGAGAGCAGCTCTAAGACTCCATCTATGCTGGAAGGGATTCCTCCAGCTGACTACGATACTCACTTACCAAAACAGGTGCTGAGGAGGAAATTTGAACTGTGACTCCTGATTGTCTCATGCCTAGCAGTGTGAAACAAGGACTGCACTGTATTACCAGATACCTTTTTGAACCTCAATATGTGAAATACTTGTTTAGTTATTTGGAAAGCTGCTAGGCATTATGGCAGCAGCAGAAGCCATCTCAAAACAATTTCCTGTAGTGATTTCTACTGATTTGACTGCCAGTTACTTCAAATGATAACTCTGATTTTTTTTTTCCAGCTTCTTTTAGAATACATAAAAGCAGAATGTAACATCATTGCTTAAAGCAATGAGAAATTTTTCTGAGAGAAGTTATTCACATTTTGAGTAAAACTATAGTGATGAATGCTGTAGGGTTACTAACAGTTGTAAATTTCCTCAAACCTGTAATAAGATTTTTTACAAGCTTGGCCACTACATAGCAGTTGAAATATTTTCCACAATGTCTTTTAAAAAGCATGTTCATTAACAAGATGGAGTGAGTGTCAGACAGAATTTAGTGGTTTCTGAATGTCAGATAACACCGATGCCTGCAACAATACGAGTGTTTTAATTTCTATGGCATTTCAAAGAAGTTAACTTTGCAAATTTATTGTGGGATGTAATGTGCAATTGTTAAAACATCATCAAACTGATTGCTTTATTTGATTTAAAATGTCATATTCAATACGGTGATTTTTACTCATTAACATTAAACTCAGGGAACCATATGTTAAAACAATCTTGCCTATTGAATGAGTACACTCAGTTAAATAAAATGAGCAGAAAAAATGTGAGACTTCCTACATTTTTATCTCCATTTTTAACATCCCCTAAAATTCATTAGGACAAACCTAATCTTGCAAATGGTAAATCATTCTATTTATAGATTGCACAGCATTTTGATATTAAAATGCATAAAATCTGCCAATAGTTTAGAAATGAGGCATCAGCAAAGAGGATTATTGGTCTACCTAAATAATAATACAACCATTAAGAGGATAACATTTTCCAATTGCAATTACATGCCTTAATTTTAAAGAAGCTATCATTTACAATAATTTGGCAGATTCAGTCCATATTTCTTTCACAAATTTATTTCTTCATTATGCCTCAAAACAAATTTATGGTGCATTTATGTTGGTGAAGATAATTTGCTTAGTTTATTGTGAATGGAAATCAGTAATTACATACAATCTCATTTTCTGCAGACATAAAGTTAATTCATGGTAGTAATTTTACACAGAATATTAGCTTGTGTTACTTGGGATGAAAATGTTACTGTGGCAAATGCTCTTGTTACAGTATAATTTCCTTGGACTTGGTGGAAAGGAAATACTGACCTAGTAAATAACAGGTACGTCACTGATTTTGTGGTAATTTGGGCTGATTCTAGAGATTTCTTAAGGGTTATGGGAAAAATCCTTATTTGGCCCTAAAATCAAAGCTTCTCTTGCAAGTGGAGAATGGAAGCTTATTAAAGGAAAAAGAAGTCTAGTAGTATATATACCAACCAGATGTTGGAAGTAGGTCTTTGAGCTGAGCGATGAAAGCAGTGGATCCAGTTCTCCAAGGATTTTGAATGAAATCCCTTGCTTTAGAGATCTAAAAATGGACAAAGCCAAATAAGATGCCTGGAGGCAGTAATTCTGTACTAACATCCAAGACAATTTTGTGTTACGACAGGTCTTTTCAATTACATGATGTGTAAGACTAGACCTTTTGTGACCCATATTACAGAAAGTACGTTAAAAAAATTGAGGCATCTTATTTTGCTTATGTCCGGTTGATGGGCGTTTGCCTCTCAGAAGCTGGAGTAGTGGTTCAGCATATGCCACAATGTTTTGCTCTGGACATCTGAGCTTACAGATGCTCAGTACGTTCATCTAGTTCGTTGATGGAGATTGCACTTGTGAAGTGTGAGAGAACCACAAATTATGGGTATTTTCCCGCCCTTTAAACGAGAATCACGTTGAAACCAAAATTTCTGTGGGAAGAGGGCAAGCAGGAAAGGAATATTGGACGTTTTATTTGATAGCATTGTAGAGCTGTATGCACTGATGATTTGAGGTTTGAATGTTTGGTGTCCAGCGATGAAACTTTTTTGTTGTCCTATGGAATGATGCAGCTAGGATGTTGTCCACCCACTTTTATCGGCTGTACAGTGAAGCAAATGTTTCACTAAGAGCTGCTATGGGAGTGCTCATTTTCAAGAGTTAAAATAAAGAGTTAAAAATAAATAAGGATAGCGAGCTGTTTTGGAGCTAGCTGCTGTGGGGATTAGGCAATGCTAAACCGTCGTAGTCTTCCAAATAGAATGGTACAAGTAAAGCTTGTGTTTTCCCAGCTGAACAGAAGGAACACAAATCTGCCATTACCCTTTCCATCACAGAATCTATAAAAATGTTATACACTATAAAATACCTACCATCTCATTAAAAGTAAACGAGGTTTGGCAAAATCTCAATGTTTAAGAATAAGACCATATAAAAATGTTTATGCTATTAAGAATGAATTAGTTGTGGCATTATTAAAGGACACTTTGATCTTGAGAACTCCTATAAATGTTTCTTTGTAATCCATGAATTGCTATCACATCTGGTTTATGGAAGTAGTTCAACATTTATATTTAACTTATATTTGAAATGAAGGCATCTTAAGCTCTAGTAGCTTTTGAAAATGTTGTTTCTTCCAGTACAGGTACAGCTGTTGTCATGATGTATTTTTTTCCTAAAGTAATTGTATCAAAAATGACAAAATCCGAATTTTTTTTTTTCCCAAAGTGATGATTGATTTTTATCTACCCTAATTTTTAAATATTCAGTGTAGTACTTAGACCTGATTTCAGTATGCCACGCTGCCTTTGTAATTCAGATGGGCAACTAATGGAAGAAGCACTCAAAACAGTACCATTGGAAAACTGTGGCTGAAGGGAAACTTCATTATCTAACATGAAAGATGCTTGTTTTTTTAAGTCAGCTATGATCGGATGATTGTTTTATTCAACATCAAGCTTAAGAATTATGTGGATTTGTTAGGAATTTCTGGGAATTTATCGTATGCATGTTAAATCTTTGTGCATCCTTCCTTTTTTTTCCCCGCCTACTTCATGTGAAAGAAATGTCCATGTCATAGCCAGTCTTCTGAGTGAGTAGTGTTGGATCACACTTTCCACAGAGTTGCTGAGAGTGCTCCTCTTAATTAGGCGGAGGAGTTGCTATCAAATAGCAGCTTGTTTCTTTTCTCTGGGAGATGAATGTGTTGGCGCTGTTCCTGTAACTCAGGATTTCAAGAACGATGTCCATCCTAAATGTATGCATGACAAGACAAAAGGAGCACATTGCAGCAGAGCCAGTGAAAAAATAATTTGTATTAATACTGCTTTATATTGAGAGAACATTTTAAGTTCAAAATTCATTTAAAAAACATGTATCTGGATTTATTATAATACCTCAATTCTTAGGTGAACAGGAGTGGAGAAGTGTATAAGGATAATGTCTGTTTTCCCAGAGGTGCTCGGATCTTGTGCGAGTAGGAATGTAATAACAAGTTCATTAATATTCATAGAAATAGAAAGAGTAATTCATGGGAGTAGGAAGGTAATTCAAAAGTATATCATAAAGATATTTATTTAATGATATGTTATGCATCCACCTTAAAGCATCTTAGAGCAGGTCGTAAATAAAAAATGAGAAGGCAGTTACCTACCTTACCCTGCGTTGTCTCAGTTAATCAAGACTTGTTTTTTTGCCCCTTATGCTTTCCTTTACCAAAAAAAAGGAGGAGGGTATTCAGGTGAAGTGTGTGTTTATAACTGTTGAACGCCGGTTGCATTCCAGCGTGAGACCAAACCTGTGATCTGAAAAGTCAGTGAATGATGAAGAAACATTCACAACTGAGAGTTCAAGGCAGATGCAAGTTGCTGCCAGGCTGCTGCTGGTACCGACCCCTATCAGAGAAAAGTCTATACACATAAGTCAAGGACACGTGTAAAGAACATTCCTGTTCTGGAACAGGGTGCGCACGGAATTAATTTGCATAGCTTCCTATGTGGGCAAGTAATCAAAGAAAAAAAAAAAGACGTCTTCTATTAAGGCCTGATAAAACTCATGAAACATCAGAAAATATTGCTCCTTTTAAAGGAACTTTTAAGCATTTGTATGCTTTGTTTTGTGTAGTGATATGAAATGAATTCATTTCTGAAAGATCTGAGTTCTATTTTTAGCTTAAAAGTAATCTGCTTTGTCACTTTGAAAGGAGGTAGTGTGTTTTCTTTTTTTTCCCCCCTTGCATTTTTTGTGTATTGTGTATTAAAAGGTTTTAAGGCAGAGACAATCTTATAATAGGTTCATGCTGTTCCTGTCTGACTGAATCATTGATTTTGTTTGGAACTTCTAAGTGCTCCTGAAATACAAATTATTAAGAACAATCATTATATTCTGTATCTGTGCATTCTCTTCCGGTAAGTTCTTAAAATCTTTAAATCATGTACAAATACGTACACCATCTAGCACAAGGAGCCCTAATACAGGCAAAATTCTGCTATAGCAGCCGAAATAAATAGTACCAGTAACCAGCTGCTTTATAACCTTGTATTTGGGCACAGCATAAAACTGAATAAAAAAATTACACCCTTGGATCAGTTACTGACTTTTTCTGTAAAATAATGAATTGCATTACCATCATCAGTGGCAAATCTGCAGTGCGTTGTGTTGTCTGTGGCCTTCCAAGCCTTCTCTTTCTGCTTAGAATTTGCAACTTTGTATGGGAGGCATGAATGCTCAGAGGAAAATATCTTTAAATGAATTGTGTCCTGGATCAATTAGCATATAAGTTTTAAACCTGACAATTAAAATAATGAATATATAGCTTAGTAGAATAAGAGAAAGACTTCAAAAACAAAAACCCTATCCCTATGGCAAAAGCTTTGTTTTGTAAGGGTTTGACTGCGTGTGTGTGTATAGAACAGTATATTGAGATACTTCTCAGTTTTGGATCCCTGATGAGTTCTGTATTTTGCTAATGGAAAAGAATTTCACAGTACTCTGCTTTATTTCTAGGGGAAATACTTAGGTGGCACATCTGTTTCAGGTTAGGTGTCAGTCTGTTTCTTAAATCTTCACCGTCAGTGGCCTCTTTTTATCCTGACTCCTATATTGTAACATATTCAGAGCTCTTAAGATGTAAGATCACCTTTTGAAAGGAATTTTCTGTGTGTATATGTGTGTGTGTATACATGCACACAAGCACACTTTTTTTTTTTTGCTAAAAGATGGTTAAAACATAATGTAAATCAGAACATGTCAAGGGGGACGTGAAAGCAACTAGAGATTGCAACGTGTCATTCCAGAGTTAACTTTTTTGGTCAAAGAAATACTTTTAAAGTTTAAAATTAACTCAGAAGTGAGTATTAATTTGAAGAAAGACTACATGGATTTTGAAATGGTACAGCAGAGCATCAAAACAGTTACGGTAATGGGTTGTGATTATATGGACTTTAACAGAGCTAGCTACTGCTAATAAAGTAGATCTTTCAAATACAGTGAGAGGTTTTTTTTTAACAGTTACAGAATAGACTTCTTATAACTGAAAAGTAGTTCAAGAGAAACAAAATGAGACTTCTTTCACCTCTGCAGTGAGCAAAAGATTTAACATATTGAAGTATTCATTTCACCTTTTGAAAAAAAGTAAGGAAAACTATAGAATATAAAATGATTGAAATTAAATTTTCAAGCTATTAACTTTAAAAATGGAATCATGACATAAAACTCATTTCCTCTTGCTTCTCAATTTCAAATAAAGTACTGTAATTTTTATTAAGGTAGGGTTTTTTTTTTTTTTCCTTTAGGAAATATTTGGAATGAGCAGACTACAGTTTGGCTGGGAATCTGAATTAATGCAACTTCTTATATCCGTATTTCTGCTGTTGCTGTAAAAACAGCTGTCACCTCCTGATGTTACCCTAACTGCTCCAAACTATAAGGGACTGGAAATAATCCACTCAGCCATTACTGGGTTGATTGCAAAGTTATTGAACTTGCTAGAGTTTTCTCATCTAGTTCATGTCCTTGTTGTCTGTTGAGGTTAGTCTCATTTGTGGGCAAGTGTGCTGTTATTGCTGCAGTACCTGGTAACCTTAGTCGTGGATCAATTTGCTAAACAAGGGACAATCAGGAACAACTGGATGGGCTGTGCCCAGAGAGTTTCTAACCCAAGTGCTTAAAATGCGTAACTTTGCGGGTGTTAAATATGTCTTACGGAAAATACTACATGGCAAACCTGGACAAATTAATGGCAGAGAAATCTCTGTTGGACGTTACTAAGTACACAGCCACATGTGTCTCCAGAAGTCCATGAACCACACAAATGGTTGGAGACTGAGAAAAAACCTGGGAAAAACTTCACGTATGCTTGCCCTCTTCTTATCCTCTTCTGAGAAGCTCCGGTCTAGCTGGATCTTTTGTTTGACCCAATGTGTTGTTATTGTGTTCTTATGTTACCGTCTTTGAAAGATACTCTGTAATGAAATCATTCACAGAGGTGATGTTTTTGTTGTAGTGAATCAGAGAGTTTCAGAAAAAGACGAAACCATTCCTGTTAGTTCAAAGAGTAGTTGTGTGCCAAAAGAACAGCTTCAGCTCCAGGTATACAGAATTCTTGCTGCCTCACAGCCTCTTCAGCGTTCATTAGATTATTGATTGCTCCCAACTGTTGTAAAAGCGGTTTCATATGGGAGACTCGGGCATTGTGATATGGTAGTTTGATTACTAACATTTTATGCATTCTGGTTGCTAGCAAAATTAGCAACCCTAACTTAGGAGCTTTTTGCTGTATTACTCGAGGAGGAAGGGTATCCAAGAAGAGCGTGTACAGATCTTGGCCTCAAGCATGTTTAACAAAGAGCCAGTGTACAAAAAAAGTGTCACTGTTTTTACTGGAGCCACTCGCTTGCTCTAATATATAATTATTTAATGCAAAGTAGAACACTTACACTTCATTAAGACTTAGAATGTTTTTGTGGAGGTTATGAACCAAGAGTTCCCCCTCCAGAAGGTAGATGTTCGTTTGGATCTTCTGTAGCTAACAGTCACTACTCCATGACAAAACAGCAGCAGCTTAAGATGTGTATGTATGGCACAGTGTATTGTCATGTAGATACCCACGCTAGCTCTAAATGAGCTGAGGCACCAGAGCTATTATATCCACGCTAGTGAGCAAAGTGCTTTGCTCCAGCGAAAATGGAGCAAGCTGAAGAGCAGTCTCAGGTATCTCTTCACAGCGCTGTGTTATACTATGTCAGTGAACTCCGGTGGAGTGTATTGCTCTCAGGGTTAGAAAGAGAATCTGCAAATGCCAGAGGTACATAAATGTTGGACTTTGGTACTCAGGTGCCCAAATTCCGTCTTCTAACTCTAGTCCCTTATTGAGACTACAAGCCTACCTGAATAGCACTGCAGAATTACTGGTACAAACCTGTAATGGGCTTTCCTGCTCTGATGGTGCCTACAAAATTTCTCTGAGCCCATGCAGGTTTCCTGCAGTTCACAGGCAAATTTAAAATCTGTCTGTAAAATGGAAAATAATTCTTCTAAACAAAGTAGCAGAAAAAGATATTATTTTTCAATTTAACGCTGTACTGTAGGCCAAAAATGTGATCAAGGTGATAAGCGCTGCAGCTTGCATATTCCAGGCTAGACTTTAGTTCATGAGTAAACTCTGACAGTCAAAATGACTGGAGGGCAAAAAATATTGGCCAGCTTTGTGTCAGGCATCTCTTTCGTAGTTTGTGAAGTAACTGGAACAATAGCCTTAGTGTGATTTGGAGGTCTCTTAAATACTGTCACAATAAAAATACTCATCAGCTGATTAGAGATACTAGTTTCTAAAATTAGCAGGATGTAATCCATACTTTACTGGTTTTTTTGCTCCCTGTTGCTACAGTTTTCTCAGGTTAGGTAAGCAGCCTTGTCATGAAGACTTTAAACTTCGCTACACCAGTTAAGTGTTTCAGGGAAACTTAAGTGAATCTCTTGTGGCTGATAACGATGCTTATTGTGTGTTTCTGATTTCTCCACAGAATATAGAAATGTTTCCTAATTAGGACTAAGACTGTGAATAGGTCCTTATCCTTCAGGTTTCCACCTACTCTGTTCTGCTGGAGAATAATAAAGGGGCACTACTAACCAGATAACAACGAATGAATATATAGGACAGCACATTAAGCAGCACACAGCCAAGTGCTATGTTAATGGCACAAATGGGCAGACAAGTATCAGGGAGAGTGAAAACTGTAGCTTTCGGTGCTGATATCTATGCACGGACAAGGTAATTTTGGGAGCTTCCTGGCTAGTGCTTGGGGGAAGGACTGCGGTTCAGTCTGTGTTGCAGTCAGCTTTCTCGCAATCTGGATAGATCCTGGGGTCTGGGGCAGCCCTCTCCGACTCGCTTTCTGCACTGGATCTGCCTTAGCTAGTTGGATTGTAAGTTCTTCAAGGCGGGGATTGGCCCCCAGGATGTACTTAGACGTGGTACCAGGTTAGTCTCTATTGTCACTGTATTTCTATGTAGGTAATGCCTATAAACTTACTGAGTTTTCATCTTTCTCATGACCCTTTGGATAAATCGTATCTGCAATATATTTGGCCATGTAATGGTTCTCTTGGTTACGTGAGACCCCTTGCCCTAGTGAAACTCTCTGTCCATCTTACCCCTAGGACAGAATACTTAACGTTTTATAACGTGTTTTTGTTTCAAGTCCGTACGTGATTTACATAGCAGAAGTGTGTTCTTGTTAGAGCGGGCGATTCTGTTATTACTCCTCTGGGGAATGTCCTTGTTTGTTGCTCTCCGCTGAAATGTATGATGAGCCCTTCAGAACAAAACGGTCTGTGCGCCAGGCTGTGTCCCTGGATTTCGTGTGATGTGTCATGCTCAAAGGAGTCCAAAAGGCCTGAGGAGGTGAGGTGCATTCTGACAGCATTGGTATATGAAGTGTGAAGCTCTGCCTACGTTTTTCTTTTTAGGTTTCTAAACTCTTAAATATTGAGAGAAAAATAAGGAGCATTTAGTTTGTTGCAAGTTGCTTCTGGATCTAGCTGGATATAAAGAAACAGCAGAAGGACAATATGTATTTCAGTTTATAGGTAGTGCAAAGTGTGCATGCTCATCTGAACTTCATTTGTGCTGTTGGAAACTTTTTCAAGACAGTCCATTACCGCCTCACGTGTGTGGAGACAGATCTTTGTCTGGGAGCCTCAGTCTTGGCACAGAGCTTGTAAGCCTTCTGCCTGAGGATTGGGAGCCTTCAATCTGCAGCATGTTGCACTACTGTTAACTATTTACTGTAACACAAAGCCAAAATAATCTCATGATAGTTAGATATACTGCCTCTGTAAATCATTGATAGGATATGGATACAAAATGTACAGTAAACGTCTTCATCTACTTCCCTCCATTTTGCAGAAGTCTCTGGCCAACCCTGAGGCAAGGTTTTTAGTATTTTCCCTTCTCCTTATGGAGTCTCAGGTCTTTAAATACAGAGCATTTGGTCTGCTTTCGTCCTTGGCAACAACCTTTACTAAAATCTTTAGAACCTTTAATTAAAAATGTAAATAAAAAGAGATTAAACATTTAAAAGATTTTTTTTGTTTATTTTTTAGCAATATTCATTACTTCTTTCAGCAGTACTGCATTTTTTAAGGGAACATCCTGCTTGACAGTCTTTCGTACGACTGGAAAAAGTGTAGTATAATGTTGAGAGTTTGGCATGGAAATTTGATGCCACTTAATTGAAGGCAAATTGAGGTAAAGAAGGATAAAGGCTTCAGGCAAAAGCTATCACTTCTTTCTTTGGTATTATTAGAAAAACACGGGCTTGACTCACAGCCTGAGACCAGGCAAACTGGTATGGTTGTTGTCCTTAATATTGGAGGCCTTTTGTTAGTCCCTCGTCTGCAGTAAAAGCTAAGCGAGATTGCTGCAAAATTGCAAAAAGCTGGCATTAATAAATGGAAGGAAAACCAAGACACACTGGAAAAAGAAGAAAGAATTTATACAAGAAAAAGAAGATAAAGTAGAGGCTGACAGGTGTTGATACCTCTCTTTTCAGATATGAGGCATAGCCAAATCTGACAACTTTAGGTGAGTTCAAAATACTTTCAGATTTGGAAAAATGAGGAGTATAGTGTCAGGGCTTCAAGAGATAGTGCTTGCCAAAGTTCACTTTTTATGCTCCTTTCATTTATATACTGTGCTTTTCAGATAGAAGATGCCTTCGAAAAGATGGAAGTGTCCTTTCAGTTAGCCAGTCAGAATTTATTTTGGAGATTTTTATTACCATCCTCTCTCTTAATTTAGAAAACCTTTCAGCTTGTTTCCATTGCAGCCTCTAATTTCATTTATCATAGTTTTTCTAACATATACAACTGAATTCACCTCAGTCTGAATGTGTTTAATTTATATGACCTTTCTTAGCAATTTTGTGTGATAGTGCAAATTAGATAATAGAACCACTTTGAGGCATAGGCCTCTGCTCAACAGCTTTGCCTGCTGGGCTGTATTCTACCCACTTGAATTTGGTGAGGTTATGTATGACTCAGTGTAATTTCTCTGTGGTTTCTGAAACAGAGTGCATGATGCAACTTGGAGGTATCCAACTGCCTTATATATGAAACTTCTTAAACGAGCACGATACTTGTAGCTGTACCTTCCTGAACAGAGGGGCATTCCCAGGACAGAGAACAGTAATAGACCCAGAAAGTCAGGGCAAAGTTACTGAGAGAGAGAAATAAAACTGTTCATGAACTTCCTTAGAAGTTCTGATTTGTTTGATCTGAGGCTCATTTGCTAAGTGAAGTCTTAGATGCCTGTGCAGGCAAAACCATTAATACGCTCAAAGCAATGGATTTTTCTGCGTGGAAAGCAGCTTCCTGTAAAAGAATGAGTTTAATTTTTTTCATGTGGGAATAATTTCAATTCATAAACTGTTTTAATTTTTTCCAATGTATTTCTGATAAAAAAAATAATTTCAAAGTGATATTACAAGAGGAGGTGAGAAATTTTGGGGGAATTTGACTTCGTAATATGTGACTTCAAAATATAAAATCTTCATTTTGTTTAGATTTCTTTACTAGTGTAAGAAGGAAATGTATATAAAATAGTGTTTCCCTAAATTGCAAGCAGAAATCCAGCTTATATGCTGCAACCTCATTAACTGGCAGTGTTTACAGGTGTGTGAATCAAAAGCCATAGTTTTTTTTTTCCTCCAGGGGACAAATTTCAGTGCCATCTCATGCCCTAATAGAAGTGAATTTTGCTGTTCTCAGCTCACTTCCTAGTTACTCTAGCCCATATTAGATGTTACTATAAAAAAAGAGAGACAAATTGACAGCATCTGGTAGTGAGAGTTCTTGGAATTGAATTAACTCCTCAGTCAGGATTGAGGTCATTGCTGGGACAATGTAGCAAAATCATTTTTTTCCGTGGCCTTTCACAGTAGCAGTATCTGAAGGCCAAAAGTCTCTGTGTTTCTTATTCAACTATGTCAGAGAATCCTAACATGTCAGAGCAGAGAATCTCGTACAATGCAAAAGTTACCGAACAAAAAGTTACCTGTAGTGAATAGTAACTGTACAAAAGCTTGTTTTCAGAATGGTAAAAGTTTGACTTAATCTGAAAGAAGAATTTTTTGTGGTTTGGGACAGTGTTGACATCAGAGTTCCTGTCATGCTTTCTTTGCTCGCAGTTACCTAGGTTGGCTTGGGCCTTGGGTATTTCACTCTGCTTCCTCCTTTCCATTGGTTTTAGGATCAGGAATAGAAGATATTCTTAGGGTAGTGTACCGTACAAGACAAGGTAGGCGACATCTTCTCAGCTTTAAAAATTGGAAGTTGAAATGGGCAAGCCCAATTAAATATGTTAACTCACCAGCTTTGATTCGCGCAGATTTTTTTTTTTTTTTCTGAAACCTAGTCGCGTTTAACGTTAGCAACTTCATGGAGTGAGAGCAAGACGGCTGTTGCATCCTATATCCTATACCCAGGCCGTTGCAAATTGCTTTACTTAAATAGCTCCCAGTGATTTGTAGCTTGAGGACTTTTTATCTTTCAACAGTCTTGATTTAAAGCCTTCTGCCCTCATGCGTGCATTGATAGCCCTAGGAACATGTTTCAGGATTTTAAAATGGTAGGTGCTGTCTGTCTTCTTTTTTCTCTAAACATGCGATCTTCCTCCCCTGCCCCAAGGATATTAACTGCAAGTGTGGGACCAACCTTCTGCGTTTAGGCATTGTAGGTATGTTATGTGCAGTTATTAAGCTATTTTTTGCCAATAAATATTTGCAATATTTTGCCAATAATTTGCTGCTTTTACTCATATGTGTAACTATTTTAAAGTCCATGTGATACACTCGGCATAAAACATATTTTTATATGATGTTATCCATAGGTACCTAAGATAGCAGAAATACTGGCATGATTTTACATACTATCTAAAAGTAAAACACCGTCATTTAAAGCTGTATCCAAGAGTTAAATTGGTAAGTAACCTGTTGAATTTTAAAAGTTAGATTTTCCTTTGACTCTGATAAGAAGCAGGAAGCTATCAATGTGAAGTTCCTAACATACAATTGAATACTTTTCTGATCTGTTGCATGCTACCAAAATTAACCGACCAAAATGAGAGATCTTGAGAAATATTTGCCTCACAAAGAAAAGTCTTTATCTGGGAAATACCTGATTTGGAAAAATCTTGCTGATAGTGAAATACAAACCAGACAATACTAACCTAGCATTTCAGTAACTCTGATACTGTAATGAAACTGTTCTTGTGTAGTTACCTGCTTAGTTAATTTCAGGCAACTATTTTTGATACAAACCTAAAAATTCTTATTGTTCTCAGAACACAAAATCCCAGTCTCCTCTGTTATTTGAATTCCCTTCTGTCCACTTATACCTTATATCAAGGCAATAATGCAGTCTAGGGTTTAGTTGCAAGCCTTGTTCTTTTAATCTCCTTTCCAAGCGTATTGCGAAAAAAGCAATAGCTAGTGTTTAATTATATTCTGCACTAGTAGTAGTTCTGCACACTGCCCTTGGCGAATAGAGGATTATTTGCCTCACGTCAGCAATCCAGTGGATTCTCTGTGCACTCTCTGGCCCACTTGCTGAGACTCTGCAATGACCGTATAGGCAGAGGATGCAGTAACAGGAAAGCACTCTGCAAAAAGAAGGTGGCAGCATCACTAACGGTAGTTTGAAAAGAGGGAGTGCTCCTGGCTCACATTTTCTGATGATGACCTTCGGGAGGCCTGCACAGTTACAGGAGCTAGGAGAGAAACATCGTAGCGTCTGCTCGGCAGAACTGAAACACTCTAACCTGGAGGGCTTTTTGCTGTATCTGACCTTTGATAAACTGGTTTCAGCTAATCTCTTGGGGGTATTGTTAAGTGAAGTGTCCATGCTGCACTTTATGTATTTAATATTAAAAAGTAAGTACTTTTGCAATGGGCCACACTAGTAGTCCCTTGGCTGATACTGTGCTAGTAGTGAAATTAATTTACTTCAAGACAAAATGTGCACTGTTAAGAATTTGTTCAGCTTTAGCTTTCTGTCACTGTAGCTACTGGTGGAAGCCAGCTTTCTCTCAGCTAGTGTATGCTTACAAAAAAGGCAAAAGAAAGCTAGTTTCTGGTGGGAGTAGAAAGCAAGCCAGATAATTTGCCGTAATGAAAGGAGAAAGGGAACTGAGATTCTTATTTTGGCTTTAAGTTAAAGCTATAAGGCAAAGATTGAAAAGATATGAATAAGTTTTAAATGAGAAGAATAATTATGAAGCTGATGAATTAATTAGGGTCAGAAATTAAAACACAACTGTGATGCTGCACCTCAGAGTCATTTCAATATATTTGAAGTGGATATGAATAAAAAATGCTCAGGCCTGCTCATGTTAAAGGTATCATCATTTTTGTCTGAAATAGAGGATATAGCTTATAGCGTATCTGATAATTCACAGGAAAGTTGAGGCTCTTTCAGTGACAGAACTGTTTTATCAGCGTGGTGATGAAAATTGAACCCATGCCCAGGCATCAAAGAAATTCAGAAGACTCACAACTTCTGTTGTACTTGTACCAGTTTTCCTAATCAGAGTCACTGGTGGACTCTGGTCTAGGACACATCGCTGTCACTTTTACAGCAAATCCAGACATTCTGTAGCAGCTTCTTTGCAGGTAAGAGTTGCACTGTGTTGTTCTCTTTTTCTTCCTCCCTTGTCAGATGCTTGTGACAGGTTAGCAACGATTTTGACTACATGCTCCGTTTTCACTGCATGCCGAGGCAATTTGCTATCAGTGCACTTTGTTATTTCCTCTGCTTTGTCTTTCTGACCTGCAAGGTGCTTCATGGCAGCAACTGTTCTTTGAGTACAAATATTTTGAGAGCTCTTCAGGCTGCACGTTCTCGCTGTAGTTTTGTAGAACAGTTTTAATCTGTAAGGACTAGATTTCTGTTGAAGTGCCCATTTTTGGCTGCAGGCCAAGTTGTTGTTTAACAGTCATGTCCCATTGACTACATATGGCTGTTTAGCCTCCAAATGGTTAGGGATGGATGAACTCAAGAAACCCCAGTACTTTTTGCACTGCGTAGTCATTCATCCTGAGCCTTAAGGATTCCAAAATGTGCAAACACCTAGAAAACACCCTAGCATTTATCTCTTCTGGGGGCCACCCAACCATTATAAGGGGACATGGGAGTCTTGTTTAAAAACACATGATATTTTCGGTCGATAAAGGGTTTTTTGTTGGTTTTTGTTTTTTTTTACAGAGCTCATTTGCTTAGGAGGATTAAGCTACTGTTAAAGTAATTGGAGAGAGAAAACAACTATTAACAATTATTCTATTTCCTACAGGAACTTAGGGAAGACAACTAAAATGACTGAGGATAAAGCTCTGTTAATATTACTATTAATATACTTGAAAATGTGTGATAACCTATATTTACAATCTGTCGTCTTTTCTTCTATTGGCTGTAAAGCTGAGTTAATAGGTTTGTTCACATAAGGTATATATGGGCTTTTTACGCATGGTTAACGTTCTGATAGTTTTTTCATCATTTTGCCCGTGATGTACCAGAGCTTGCCTTGCAATCTTTTTCCTTTATGATGGTTTGTCTTTCTGGCTGCTTTTTCAAAATGTCACTGTGGTCAGGACTGGCTCCTAGTAGGCTCCTTAGGGGACTAACTGATGAGGCTGGGATAAATTTAAATGGGGAGATGATGAACAGCCTATTGGCTTTGTATATGAATACTCATGTAAAAATGAAAAATAGCTAACCCAGATTCTGTAAATCTAGAAAGTAAAGTCAGCTGATTTTTTTTATAGCGTAGTTCTTCTTAATTACCTATGTAATACACACCCACTTGTATCCAATTTAAGTGCCATATAGCATTTCTAAATGCAACTAATAAATAGCTAGTATCGTAGAACGGTAGTATTCCTAATGAGACCTAGCTCATCAGTGGAACTCTGGAGCCCTTACACTATAGGTCTTTATTACGTTCTCATTTAGTTAGATATTCTCATTTATTAAGTAGCAAAGCTCATGTACTGAGTGAAAACCAGAGCTGGAATCTTAACCTACGTATCCTAATTTCATAGCCCCTCTTCTAGCCTGTAGAGCCTGTTGCTGCTTTCTGGTTTTAGTAGTCAGTAATTCTTTCAGTGTTTCAATGAATGCATGTATATTATAAAAAGAAATACATGGGCGTTTACAGAAACACACACATAGTCAAGTACAGACTAAGCAATTCAAATCTGCAGTCTAATAAAGTAAAGCCATTTAATACTATTCTGATTCGCTAAGCAATGCCTAAGCTGAACAACGTTATCAGATTCAGCAGCTGCTCTTTTGTTCAGTCACAGGCTGAAATACAGGAGGTAAACAAAAATGGAGCTAAAAAAACAAAGGCCTGAAAACCTTGATGAGGGCCTTTTTGCCTCTAAACCCACATCTACTCCACCTGTCAAGCCTTTATTGCTTCAATGTCTTGCTTAAGGCAATAGCCACATGCTTTTGTTAGGGAGTCACTATATATCTACTTTTTAACCACGGGATGAGTCATTCACTCAGTGAATGTTTTCAGGCAAACCTTCTGCATACTGTGTTTCTGTTAATCATATACACAGACTTCAAGTGTGGAAAGGATCAAACTAACTGCATAGTCCTGAACCGCATTAGGTCTACTTCTTTGACTTTGCCCAGGTGGCACAATTCAGTGTAAGGTAAAGAAAGCCGAGTTAGCTCAGAATGAATTAGCTCTCAGAACCTGCCTGGGCTGTGCAGTTGTATACGTGTCCAGGCATCTTCCCTGCCTGTCCTGCCCTGGAAAAAGGACGTAAAGCAAATTTGTCAGTACTGCTGCTTGTGCCCAAGCTACCTTGAGCAGAGTATGGCATTGCATTGCACTGTGTTCTATAGAACAGATAAAACCTTAGTCCTTTTTGGCGTATTTTTCAACATTGAGTACTCTTATTTAAACTGTTCACTTCTTGGTTTCAGCTTTCACTGTAAAATAATGGTTGTTATCAATATTATTTGTACTTGGTGATGGTTGGCAGTTACCTGTCCTGTGCAAAGACAAGACATAGCATTTTCAGCTTTTTTGGAGCAAAATATCCCATTAACTTTCTTTCTAAGGAAGAAAGCTCTCTTACTATTAGAAAGAAGTGATAGGACTGGGACCATCCCGGTATCGTAGCCATAATATAGGTGATTACTTTCTTTCTCTCTATGTAGAAAATATATTCTGTGCAGGGATTTAAAATTTTTGTAGAGTTAGCTGTACATTGAGGTAGAGACAAAAGCGATAAAACAGGTGAAATTCAATAAATGGTGTAATTTAAATAAGATCTCAGTAATAATAAAGGAGCCTCCCTGTTGAAACATTTTTTGGAATCCGTTAACTGAACCGGTGTCAATAATTTGCTGGAGGGCTTGTGTTTGTAATGTAATGCTTATGGTCAGATAGATTTATTTATTGACATACTTTTTATTAAAAACAGCCAAGAGACTGTCAGCAGCTTGCTTGCTATTTGCCATTTTTTGAGGAATGCACCCACCCTTTATATCGAGAAGGGCATGAATTCTGAATGTTGTGAAAATTGATCGATTCTTAAATGAAACTCTTAATATTTCATAGAGGAGACTCCTTCTGGTGGGAAAGCGGTGTGTGCCATAATAACTCCCTTGGATAGAAAGCAAGCTTGTTTTCTAGAACTTGTTCTCTTCCTTGAATTCAGGCTATTTCCACTATGGCTCTGATTTACAGCCGATATTTCATCTGCCCGACATCAACGTAGCAGAAAGTGGTACAGCAGTAGGGAAGGATTGATCATGCCTGATTTTGCTGCTGGTTTCCAAGAATAACTATCTATGCAGCCGTTGAAACCCTCTTGTTAAATCTGAAAATAACCCACACGTTCATCTTGAATAATAAAATTGAAAACTGGAAAAAACATCAATCCAGCGATCTCATTACAATAATCTGAAAGGTAGGTAGGAAACGCTGAATTGGACAAGGTGCTGACAGTGTGTATGAGAGGAATTAGGATGCATTTAAATTGCCATTGCAACTAAAATTCTTCTAGTCCACAGTAGCCACTCGCTCCTCTTTAACTTTTGACTTGTTTCCAGTGTTAGCTGGAAACTTGCACTGCAAGCGTGTGCTCCCAGTCTCCCTCACACTCCTGCAGTTTCAGTGATGGGAAAGATGAACCATAGGTGTTTAATAGTATTCTCTGGACTGTAAGTGTATAAAAAGGCCTTGAATAGCAAAAAATTTTTTTGCACAGAGCAGACCATACAGTGACAGGAAATACAATTGCAGTACACTTTTTTTTTTTTTTTAACAGTCTGTTACAGACTCATTACTGTCTTATGGCTGTTTTCCTACTGATTTGAGAAGCTAAAATTTCCTCATTCCTCCCCCTCCCCCAAGCTTTACAAAAATTCTGCAGAGGGTGGGAGTATATCCAGATAGAAACTAGCTGCTACGGATTAAAAGAACAAGCATGCAGCCTCCACGTATTGTATCAGCACTCAGAACAGACGCCAGAGTTCTTTATGAAAAGGAAATTACATTTGAAATACTCTCAGTATTCATAATCTCTTAGGTGCTCTCAAAAACCTGGGTGCGATGATATTTTAATGATGCACAGTGATTGGTTGTGTGGAGGAGGTAAAATTGGTTTGTCACAGATCCAGAAGTGATAAAAGCTGATTTCAAAATGGAGATTAAGGCCTTGTGGGGGGAAAATGACAGTTTTTTTTTAATACAAGAAATTTTTAATGCAGTAAAGCTCATTCATTTTCATTTTTATGTGCTTGTTCTGTTCTGGCCAGGTACAGCAGAGGTCAAATACTCTGAGACAGACAGTTTCCAAAGGATTTTTTTTTTCCACACTTAAGTTATCTCAGAACAGAAAGTCCAACTACAAGTATGAACAAAATTCACAGATTCACGCATCTTTGCAGGCAGCTGCAAACGTCCAATGAACTGTTAATTTAAACTGCTTGTGAAGAACAAATGATTGGCCTCAAATGTAAGGAAGGAATGGGAAGCCCAGCCTGTACACAGATGTGATCTTTGCAAATGGTAAATAGTGACCTGTAATAATGGCCTAAAGCACTGTGCACTTAAGTAGGTGCTACTTTTTTTTTGTCCTTTTTCCCCCTCCTCTCTTGTCCCCATAAAAGAACATCTCTGTGCAGAGGAGGGAGTATTTACAATCAGATTGAAAATTTTCCTTACAAGATAAATTAGCTATTAATTAAGAGCAACTCGACCATTATTTTTATACTCTTTTTAAGATTGAGGATTAAAATTCATTAGGTTTATGGAAAAAAGCAGACAATTGTATTCCCAGTGGAGTGAGGCCACAAAAGTGTCGTCTGATTACTCATTCTCCCTCCCCCCCCCGCCCCCCCCCCCCGTTTCATCAGGCAAAGTGATGTAGAGCTATTAAAAAATTTCTAGAATAAACAAAGGCAATCCTGCAGTATGAAAAGGAAACTTTCTCTCAAGGCATATGCATGCAAAGACAGAGGAAAACAGAACTTCGGCTTTATCAGTCATATCAATATTTTACTGCAGTTACAAATCTCACACAGATGCCAAGATATTTTATGTTGCCAAATGTTGCTTTTATTTTGCAGCACATGTTGTGCATTCTTTTTTAGAAGTGAACACATCTGCTATGAGTTCTTCCAATATCCATTTCTCCTTCCCTGCAATTTGGGCTGTGAAGATTACAAAGCCGTAAATCTGAACCGTTGCAAACACAAAGGGTCTGATTTACAAATACGATTAATCTTTGCCTTTGCAAATGCTACAAGCGGTGCGAGGACGCTAGGGAACCCATGGCTTTGGGAAATGGCGTTACCTAGCTGTTGTAGGAGGGGCTTTCATGTAAAGAATTGGGGAAAATCTAAGCCTTTTCCCCCACGTGTTTTTGATTTTGTGTTAGAAGACGAGAAAGACTTAAGTGCAACTGCTGAACTCTAAATTCTGCTTATGAGTGAGAGAAGTGAGTGATCTGATGGGTGTGTTTTTTGTTGATACCCAGCTGGTCTCTGTCTTTGTTTCTCACTGAGACTAATTCCTCACTTGTCACTGGTAGAATGTGAACAGAATAGCTCAATGCAGAACTCTCTATATTGCAAAGTGCCCAAGCATTACTTCAGGCATTCAAAATACCTCTGTTATTTCTTTTCTTAACCAGCCAAAGTTTATTTTGTAGTGTTGAATCTTTGCTACAATGACACTTTTGAGAGATGCAGAGAGAAGATCCTCTCTTGAGGGGGAGTGGGCATGCTAGTGAGAGGGTACAAGAAACAGTCTGTGAGCTTGTAAATACTGTTGGAAAAATTTACACTATTTATTTTTTCGCTAAGTTAATGAGTAGGAGGAATTGGGTTACTTGATAGCCTCAGAATGCTCTTGGAAGGTTCAAATTTAGTTATAAGACAGCTAAGTCAGAGTTGAATGCTATAGTGATGCAGCAAAGTATTTAATTTGCTCAGTATAATTTAATGATAGCTCCCTCTTAATGGTAGGTCCGTCTCTTTTGTGAATTTGGATTGGGATCCTCTTCCTCATGGCCCTTCAGGTCTGTAAAATTAAGGCATCCCACATCACTATTTGATGTGTGCTAGGCAGTGGCTTGAATTGTAAAGTTTAGATTTGGGTTAATAATGACCCCGTGACCATCTAGTCTGACTTTTCATATTAAATAGCCCATACAATTTCATCTGCACTTTCCTGTACAGAATTCAGTAACTTGTTTTACTGACTCTTGTCTTCCAGAAAAACATTAATCTTACTTGGGGATCAGCAAGGTATTGAGACCGATTTTACTCTATTCTGCTACACTATTCACCCATCTGAGCATTGGCTGGTCTGGTCGTTCTCCTGGCTAGCAGGAGAATATTTGTAGCGTTAACAGCTGAGTAAATAGTGAGGGCAAATATTTTTCAGCTCTTTCTTGTTGTTCTCCCAGAAAAATCATTGTATTCTTATAAAGCCTACTCTATCCTCCTTCACCTTTCCCATAGAGAGAAATCTAAGTTACATTGCTTTCTTCCTCACTTTGTACTATCTTGCAGAGTTTCAGAAGAGCGGGCGCAGTATTGGCTTAGTTAGCCCAAATATGGGGGTAAAACAGCTTAAAAAAAAAAGCAAAATACTAAGTGGTACGTCCATTTTCAGGAAAAAAAAAAAATCACATGTATATAAAGAACTAGAGCAGCTAAGCTCTGCTAAATAGTTACTAATGACCAGTAGCCTCTAGCTATTTTTATTTTAGCTGGTTGTTTACATTTGGCTCTTAGTGGTGAAATGCATTAGGAACCTCAGGTTTTTTTCCCCATAATGCCTCAAGTTAGAATTAAAGTTGCACCAGTATGAGCAGGAGTTAATTCATTCTGCTATTAAGCCTTCAGTTACATTGAGGCTTTATCATTCAATGCTAATAAATGGTATTTAGAGTTGGCATATACCTCCTGTAGCAACAATAACAAATGTGTTGCCTTAGATAACCTACTTTATATATCTGTTAAAAGGCACTTTTCATTCAAGTTTCACAATTTTAAAAATTCATTATAAACCTCTTGAATCCTCCAAGGACTGAAACAATGTGTGAGCTGGATGTTTAAAGTGCAGACCAGATTTTTAAAGGAGCTCGGAAGAGCCCACGATAGAGATCTGAGATGTGAGTATGCTAAGCACACAGCAGTTCCTAATGTCATACTTAGATCTAGATTCTCAAAAGAGTTCAGAAGAACCTTGCGTACTGAGAGTTTTTGAAACACTGGCCATGTCACAACAAGTGCTGCTGGGGACATTACACTGCTAAAAATCTGATAAGTCTGGTTTTGATTTCTCTAGATCTTAAGCACTTTTGAATGTCTGGACCTAAATAAAGATCTATGCTGTATGTAAGATTATTTCCTTTTATCCAAGATCATTATTATTCCATGATTTCCTGTAATTGGGGGGGGGGAAAAAAAAAAGTAAGATAACACAGGATGCCTGTAAGTTTATAAGAATAGGGTAGTATTCTTCTGAGTGCTGTGTATTGTCACTTGTTTCAAAAGCCAACCAGAACAGGATTGTCAATTTTGCTATGTAAGCACAGCTGAGAATCCTGCTTGAGCAAAATAAAAGATGGTAATTCCTCCTTTCCACTGGAAGCTTCTGCCTCTGCAGCACTCCGTGCTGCTGACGGTAAAAATAAGTGGCTGTGGCTTGGCAAGGAAACGGAGGAAATTTTTATTCCAAGGGTGTCTGACACTCTTGAAGTAGTTTTCACACCCTTCCTTGTTGCTGGGTCTTGAATTAGCTATTTGTGTGGGCATTATCCAATAGGCATCTTGGGCCAAGCAGGGAAGTGAGCGAATGGGGTGGAAACTTCAGAAAACAGAAATATGCAAAAGCACAGAAATGCCCACACAGTCCCTGACTAGCAGGTGTGGAATCAAAACTTGGTTAGCTAAGCTGTAGTTTTTACAGCTCTGGGCCAGAAGAGCAGTAGGTATAGGTAGCTAGGCCTTCTGTGTTAGGTATTGTTGTTGGGATCTGTACTTGTCAGGTAAAAAGCAAAACAGAAGTGTGGTAAAGAGCTTGAGTCATTGCTGCTGTTCTCCCTGATATTGTGTGTTTTGTTTGGATGATTTGGCATACCGCTTCCTACTGTTGCTGTCAGTCAGGGTTGAAGTGTAATGTTGTAGGGGCTGCCTATTGATGGAAACTTAAATTATCATTAGGGAACAGCCACAGAGTTTGCAAGGTAATCTGGCTATGTTTGTCCCTTCCTTTCCTGGATTCTGTATGTAGATGTCTTATTACCAGGGAAAATTACTTTTCTTTGTGCTGCCCTTTAGGATTGTGAACAAATTAAACCAGTCCGTTGAATGAAATGTTCCCCTTACTGGTAGCACTGCGATTAAATATGGAGGCTGTCAAACTGCTACAAGTTAGTGCTCTAAACAACCAGAAAAAGCTTTGAAGGGGGTGCCACGGAAGGGAAGAAGATACTGAATTAATCATAGCATTGTATGTGACAATCTAAAGGCTTAAATTCTGGGGAGATGTGTACTGTCAGTCCAGGGAAAGGACAGCTTTGTGCACTGCGGAAGATGCACCAGAAGGCCAGCTACTGGCACCTGGAGAGAAACGCTTCTGAGTTGTGGGGCTGACTGCAGATTCAAACAAGCAGAGCAAGGATGCAGGGAAGGCATAATAACATACATATGTGCAAAATGGGTACTAAGGTCTAAAAATCCTATTTGATTAAATACCACATATAATAACAATATCGAGCATGTAGTGCATATTTGCAGCTGCAATTTAGTTTTTGTTTTCCAAATCTTTTAACTATCTAGGACCAGATTATCATGGGGTGTAAACTGGGAATTTCGTTTAAGCTGAGAGTTGCCTTAAGGCAGGGAAAAGGTAAGGGTCTGACCTCAGAGTTGTTTTCAGCTGGAAGAATAAAATGGCTGACAGTTTTTTATCTAATGCATTTGCTCTGACATCCATGGGCACTTTTGGAAAATGAAGTGTATTGTTCCTTACATGCCTATGGACCCTTTGGGATTTGGGAGTAAAGTGCTAATAGTATGCAGTTCCCTTTATACAACAGTCCTTTTTTCACAGGGGTTGAGGCTGATGCTTCATGACTGCTGTGCCTGTAATTAGCAATGCACCACAGACGTTTTGTATGAGTGTCCTATAATCAGCCGCTTGCGTTGTCGTAAGTGGTATGCGTTTGCAGCTGGCTCAACACAGTGACCGGTGTTTGGCTTCGAGCTCAGAATTCCAAGCCTTGATGTATGAGACAAAGCATTAGAGAAGTTTGATTGACTTGCTAGTCATTACTGAGATCAAAGGGTTGGTTTGTTTGTTTGATTTTTGCATCAGACTTCTTTATTCTACCACCTGGGCTAGGTTATTTATTGAAAGAACTGCATGCCGAGATGCTAAATTCCAGGGAAAACTCAGTGATCCAACATCAGTCTCTATTAAGTAACAGTTGAATGCACTGCCGTTATAGGAACTTAAGCACAAATTTATCTGTTTTTTCTGGGGAAAAGATTTAGCTTTCTGGGTCATCCTTGTATGCGGGCAAATTGTGTTTCTCTCCTTTTACTGTGGAACAGTAGAGCTTTCTGAAGTGTGGGTGAGAAGTCTTACCAGTTTTAATAACATTGCTCCAATCCTGATTTGGAGTGACTAGGCAGTACCTTAATGCTATAATAGTGTGCAATAGTTAGGGTTCTGATGGGTTCTTCAGGGTCCTGATGAATATGTATGTATCTTTAATGCAAAAACATCTAATATTTTAAGAGGCTTACTTCTCAGCCGTTACATTTGAGATGGAATAGATTTTTTGTTTACAAAAATATCATGAAATTATAAAGCAAAAGACAGACTGTTAATTTATATTTGCTGCCGGTCTGTGTCTGTGTCTGAAATTGGTGCCTCACCAAAATGCATGACTTCTTATGGAGCTTCTAATAATATGTTGTGGTAATGATAATAACAACGCATATTTAAATGTGCAGTACCTGTCAGCTTGTTTTCCAAAACTGTGAGCAAACTGGAGCTTTGCAAAGTACTTCAAAAGATTCACAGGTCTGGGTTCCAGTGTGATTAGCATGTCTCATAGTCTGAGAACTCCCAACACCTGCACTTGGCTATGTTAGTAATAGTTGTCCCCCAGTCCCCCCCTAGAAAAGTTATGTTTTGTTAATGCAAGTAGGCTTCCCACCTCCTTTTAATATCCCTGGGAATAACACTGTTTTAGCTAGCATAGCTTTAGCTCATAGTCTGCTTAGTTGTAAGATCTTTTGAGCTCGGTGTTGTGTCAGCTATTCAAAATAAACTCTCATGAGATAGCTGAGAGATGATCTCCTCAATATATCACTGTATCTTCCAAGAGGAACTAATACAAGATGCCCATTCAAAACTTTTGGATTAATTCAGGAAACTTCAGATGAGGTTTCAGTACTAGATATTTACAAATCTTAGCATTTAGCTACTGTTAAGTGACTTGCAAACTATTCTTATGAAGACATGTTCATATTGTAATGTGAACCTTCACAATAAAATGCCCCCAATCCTTTAACTGATGAATAAGCAGCAGTGAAATCCGGTAAGTGTTTCCTTGGTGCTCTTGCTCTGTGATGTGCTAGTAATGCACTTTTTGGCTGAAAGATAGCATGTTTGTTATACTCATGTCCTAGAGAGGTAACAGGTAATTCAGACTGTGATTTTAGGTTTCTCAGTCGCTTAAATGGGAATTTGAAGAAGGGTCAGACTGCTTGGAAGTTATATTTAATCTCTCTCTGTCTTGTATGCTTTCATTTTTGCCTGTTTGGTTTGTGCTTGTTGTCCTTATTACATGGAGAGTCTGTTTGTCCTTATTTACTTCAGGCACATGCATTTGATTTTTCAGATAATCAGTCTGTTGGAAAACATGAACCTACACCATTATAAGAGGATAAAAGGAATAACTTGCATGCCAATTTGATAGCAGGGTGTAATCTACATTTTAATCCCACTACAGGTGTCTTTCCTTCAAAGTATCTGCTTTTTGTCTTCCCCCCCACTTTTGCAAGGTGTTTCCAAGACCTTTCTTTCCCCCATGATTAATTCTTGTCACGGAATTGAGTAAGGACCCAGAAGAAAAACAAAAGAAATATTTATCCAGAAACTAAATCTATTCTTCTTGTAATTATGAGGATTTGTGCATCTTAATTAGACAAAAAATAAACAGTTTTATTCTTTGGCTCACAAAATGCAGGTTGTCAGAGATAAAAAGACAAAATCTGAGAAAAGCCATTAAGGACAAAATTATGCCTAAGACTGCACGATCATAGGTAGACAGATGTTAGCAGCAAGGTAGCAGATGTCCTACTAGACAGCAATAAATACACTGGAGGCAAGTACACGTTTCATAACATGGGATTAGAAAATAAGTTGAAGATGCAAAAGATATTCCTCCTCTTTTGCCAAGTGAAAAAATGACCTTTATCCCCTGTGTGAGGATCACATATGGTGCAGAATCACTGATACTATTCAGAAAACTAATGATGCTGAAGCATTTTCTTCAGAAGATGAGTTCTGTGATTGTTATTTTATGATTATGTTTTATAATTATGATCAAGTTTTGATGGTGCTCCCACTGTAGATCAAATTCTCTTCTACTGTAGGGCTGACAAATGTAATAAAGTAAATAGGGCTACAAGCTCAGCAGTGATAAGGTTTTTATAGTAGATGATTACCATAGTCAGAACATCTCTTCATTACGGTAGAGGTATTTCACCTTCGTGGGCCTTGTCCCTTCCCCTGTGAGGAGGCTACAGGAGAGTTGCTGATTTCAGGCGGTTTTGGATTTGACCTGGTAAAATTCAGAGAATTGAATTGTTAAGGAGAGGGAAAAACAGGATAAATATTTGGAAAGGATGTGATTATTTGATACCAATGGTATTTGATATAATCAGTATCCAAGAAAAGAGTACCTTGTTGGTAATATATTGCTAAACAACAATTTTGAACAGAGAATTAAAAACATTTTTTAAGTTTCAGGTGGTTAATTATTGTGGTTTTTTTTTTTTTAAGCCTACCTAATAGTTTTGAGAATTGAGAACTGATCAGTTCACTTCATGAACAAAATTTTAACAAAATTCCTATACTGCAGATTAGCACAACTGAAATTCAGATCTGCTACTGCCTGGAATAGTCAAAGAGACTCTGTCCAAAATCTGCTTGGGTAACGTACATGCCTCACAGGCACTGTTACATCAAACAAACATCAGTTGTCACTTGTTAGGACCATTAACTAGACAAGTCCAAAATAAAACACAGAGCAGAAAAGATACATCTTGCATTCTATAAATTGTGTGGCCTGAGAATCTATTAAAGCTGACAGAGAAGAGGGCTCTGAGTTGGTGAGCAGCCTGATTACACCTCGTTCTTTATTCCCTATTGACTTTGGTTATGCCATACCTTTCCATTTCCTAGAGAAATAAATTAAAAGTCAGAAGTAATTTGCCTGATGGAGGATGCAGGTGGAATTTTGCTCAGAAGAGCGTTTGCACATTGTGAAATCCAATTTAACCCCTTAATGGGGTGTAGCTTATTTTCTTTTGTTGACAGCTTTGTGTCAGCTAAAATAGGAACCTGATTAAATAGAGACAGTGAGAGATTGAGGTCTTGTTCTAACAGCAGGAGGATCAAGGCCTCTAATCTTATCTCCCAGAACACTGAGATGAGCTGGGGATGTTGGCAGCGAGATAAACTTGGCTATTTTGAGCTATGAAAAGACCCCAGGAAAAAGAAGAGGTGGGAGGTGGGAGGAGAGAGTTTTCACATACAAAAATAATATTGCATTGTTTAAACACATTTGGGTCAAGTGCTTGGGATGTATTGGACGTTATAAAAGCAGCAATTTCATTTTACTATATAGGTGTACATCAAAGTACAAATAATAAGAGCTTGTTCCCTCTTTGCAAAGAAAATATGTGTCTGCGTCTTTCTAAATATAATTCATAATTTGTAATCTACCAGGAGCACAGTAATAACACTGGAAGCCAAGTGGGAGGAGACCACTTCTGGCAAGAGTGGAATTGCTTCTTCTTGCAATCAAACTTTAAAAGTATTTTGAATATTTGAGCAATAACATCAAATCACTGAGGAAAAACCTTTTGTGAGGTTTAACGCAGAGCTGCCTGCGTAGTAAGAAAACAGAGTGATTGTTTATTTCTTGGCCCCCCACCCGTTTGTTTGGAAGTAACCAAATAAATGATACAAGCTCCTTTCCTCTCCTCCTTCTACATACATGGGCATTTTTGTACATTATCTTCTTGTACTCTGTCCCACATCAAATTTCAGAATGTTTGATAAAAATGGGAAAGAACGGAGAAAGGAAAAAAGGAAAGGACTGAGACAGACCTCTGCTTATAATTAGTTCTCTTTTCTTTACCAGAAGAAAAAATGGAAGGGAAAGGATAGATATAAATGAAATATACATAAATCAAATATTACACCAAAATTACTGCTTTTACAAATATTTTCAAAGCTTCCAATATTGCAGTATTTTAATAGGGAAACATTTTAAGTGAAGATAAAATAACTTTATTTAGTTCAGCTGTGGTCCCGTTTGCTCATCTGTGAAGCTACACTGGCTCACCCTAGCTGAAGATCTGCCGAGCACATAATATATGAGCAGTTTGATGATATACCTTCTTGAGCGCGTTTTCAAAACTCCATTGACCCAGGTGGTTAAGGGTTAGTGTCCAATATTAGCTGGCTAAATGAGCACCTGTAATCACAAAAGCAAGTACAGCAAAGACATCACATTCTACTTAGTAGGACCGTTCTGTTCTGGTGCAAATGTCACAGGTCCAAGTTGCACTCTCAACTGGAATGGGTTTTGAACGTTAATTTTTCAGGGTTTTTTCCTAATGTACTTTTTACTGTAGTGCATAGTCAAAGCTCTCCTTTACAACGGCCGTTACTTATTCTTACCACGTATTGCATAGGAGCATAGTGTATTCAGAGAGTCCTGTAATAAATACTGAAAGAATAATTTTGTTAAGGGATTTAGCCCCTAAAATGGTTAATGCCAAGTTAGGCTCTCACATCCTTATGGTGATTATCAGCCTTGATTCACTTTTGTAATATGCCTTGTTACTGGTGGTCCAAACTTAGTGCTAGCATATCACTGCACAGTTCTCACTGAACCAATTTCAGTGAGGCACTGATGAATTTTTGCGACAATAAAACTGGACATCCTACTCAAGAACCAGTAAGTGTATGTCAGATTGGAAGTTTCCCTAGGTTCCTGTCTTTCTTTTCAAGTGCCGTGGAAGGAACATTGTTAAAAAACACATCAAATTTCATAAAATACTTCAGCTTTTCTTGCTTTCTCTTCTGATAACTTCAGGGTAGTACAGTAATAAGTTACTAATAGTGGTTTGACTAGATAAGTATTAGTAGCTTAGTGCTGATCATGTATTTAAATTCAGCTTGTGACTTAGCTTTATATTGCTGGGCTCATATTTAAAAGTTTGGTACTTAAAGGTTAGGTTACTTTTAATTAGGCAACATTCAACTTGAGAGACATTTGTTGAAGAAATTGAGAACAAATTATATTAAATGTATGCACTCTTAAATGCCAAAACCTGCCTAGACCTGCATGCTATGTGTATACACACAGTAACCAGGTATAGTACATACTTTGTCCACTGTCAGGTCAGGATTGAAATCTCCAGTTCACTTTGTGAAAGTCTCATCGATACGCAAAATTACAACATTTGTCAAATGTCAAATTAACATTTAAAAAATAGACCTTAAACAGACATGAAATAACTTTCTTCGTAATTCCAACTTTCTTGGAATATTCCAGTAATAGACCTTTAGCTGGAGCCAAATTATGCTTATTATTTTTCAAAAGTACTCCACATATTGCCCTTTGACACTATGGCATGGCAGGCTGCAGTACTACAGAAGAATTGTCTTCAGAAAGGAAGTTTCACAAGTCCAGATAAAATACAGTAACTCTGTGATACTGGTATGGAGAGTTACTATCCAGATAATCGGTAGCAGAAGCTGGATCTGAACTGTGTACAATGATCAGTATTACAAGGCAAGGTGGGCGATCAGGAGAGAAAAGTGACAGGTTGTAGCTCTCTTACTCGCGTGTGTTGTACATGCTCATTTTCAGATTGATCACATACGGTATTAGCAGAGGGTATCACTGGAACGGTGGTTAGCTTTATCTTCTCCTCCACAAATGGAAAGTGTACCTCTGGGAACTAACCTTCCCAAATAGCCTCAGAGCCAGCTACGTTTGCACTAATGAAATGTTTTCTTGCCAGACTTTGCAAAACATTTTTAAAGCATTCAGAGGTCGTCTTAGATGAAGTTTTAAATGTTAAAAACCTTGCTAGGCCGCATCATCACTGTGGCACTACTGCTAGAATGTTTTTGGCAAAATCAGTGTTCCTTAAGGACAACTTTAGTGCTTCTGGCCCCTAGTACCGAGTGAAGTGGCACTGCTCTTTGAAGTGAAGTCTAGGCTCAAAGTAATTTAGATCCCTGTATCTTCCACAGTACATCAGCCAACAGAGGATAGGAAGGCTATAAAGATGCATTAGCTACAGCTGAATCAGTTAACTATTCTGTGGATGGCCACATTTTGCCCATTTGGCTCAGAATGCCTCCCCTTAAAGGAATCTGAATCAAAAGAGCAGTGTATTTAAAAAAACTGAGACAGATACATTATATAACCAGAAAGAAGTGCATATACCTCGCTTCGCTTACTAGTTATCATGGGTGGCTCAGAGGCTCACCGTACGCTACGCAGTAGCCAGTATGTGAGCGCTCAGAGCCAGTGGATATGCTGAAGCCCAGGCTGAGCTGAAGAGCAGGAGTGACCCTGCCTGAGCAATGCTTCCCAGAGTCAGTATGGCAAGGTACCACACCACAGAAAAGTTTGCATGTGCCCAGTGATTAGCAGTTTAGTTATAAACAGCAGATGCAGAAAACGAAGAGTATTAGGAACTTTGGTTTTCACTACATCAGTTTTCTCGAGGCTAGAGGTTATTGTGGGGCTCACCCTGATGATACATTGTACTTAAGGGCATTGAAGGGCTTTGGCTGGCTACTTACGGGGATAAAGAGGCAGAAAACACCTTTTCCCCTCCCTTTCAAGTATTTTTCACATATGCTGACATTAATTTGACCCTTAATTTTAAAGGCCAAACATTAGGAGAGGTAAAAGGTAATACGTGATTTGATAAGTGCCGTTTAGTTTTAATTACTTACTGATGAAATTGCAACATAGTAATCATATGATGGTTAAATATTGCTAGGAGTTTGCTCATTATTACTGGAGTTTTGCCATGAGCGTTAGTGGAAGAAGGACAAAATCTGTTATTTTCATAAGAAAATGTATGCATCAGACCCTTGTTATTAATTCTCTGATAGGATTGAAAAGAGATTGTGCCATCTGAGCAGTAATTATAGGGTATGTGGATTAGTAAATCATTTCCAGTGATTGAAGTTAGAATAGCATAATATCTTTGAAAAAGATACCGTTTTAATATGCACTGAGAGTGTCCTTGAAGCAAAGACTGAGCTTTATTTTGTTTCTGTTGAAACAAAAGTCAAAAGCAAAATTCTTGATGATTTCTATTGGGGAAGATTTTAGTCTACTATTTAAAGGATCTAACTGGAATTTTATCTTAACTTATGGACATCAGTGCCATATTTTCTTTTTTAGTTTTCTTTATTTTGGATTGTATAAATGACAGTCATACTTGATAGGCTTCAAATAAGATGCTCCGGTACCAAGCGAAGTAGCTATGTTGGTTATAAAGCCCTATGGACAATCATCCTTGTGCCTGAACTGCCGCAAGTAGCTGCCATTTTATTTACGCAACCGCCATTGACTACAGTAAGGTTGTTTGTTGGTTTTTGTTATTAAATTGTCCTTGATACACAAGATGCTTTTTCAGAGCACAGGAGTTCCACTATTATCACAATCAGTAATGTATTATTATCTGGGAGGGTCAACAGTTTTCTGACAGACTTTGCTCTTCATTCACATTGAAATGGCTTTATGGAAATGGCAGCCGTAAAGGAAGATGATGACATCTATGCAATATCCATTCCAATCACAATTACTTATAGAGTGCAAACCTGCTTACAGGTGCTGTGAGAAAGTGCACTCATCTATTTCATACTTTATTCTGAACAGTCTGTCTTGCCCTGTGAAGCTAATAATTTACCCTAAAAGGGAAGAAAGTGTTTAAAGCAGGTGTGATTGTCAGCTGATTAGCATTAATTTCTCATTGTGACATCCCAAGAGGAATTTTTTGCATTCCCTTTTTTCCCAACTTTGAGGTACCAACGTTAGCAACAGCCTTTCAGCATAATCTTTCTCTGTCATCTTTTGAATGAATATATATTCATTATGTGTATGTAAACATATCCCATCATATTTTGTTTGTTATTTTTTACGTTTATTAAGGTGTATATATATTATGTGTACAGCCAAATAGTCGTGCATGTATATGCACAGTATGGAGATTAGCAAGAACTGTGATTGTCCGGGGGAATTGTTGTAAGGAGGCTCATAAGTGGCACCTAGCCCATTTAGAGTACCCAACGACTGCTGACAGGCCCAAGAAGAGGCTGGGCCAGTGCATTCTAAGAGGCTACTCAAACAATTAAGGAGAAACGGGCTAGTTACAGAGCACCACAGATATATGGCACCTGTGGAGGAGGATCGTTACTGGCCACTGCCATAAACGCTGCGTGTCGTTGCACCTTTATGCCATCCTCTGTGACTGTGAAGGACATGCTGATGATTGCTGTTCTTTCTGTGTTCGTTCATCAATATGCATTTAAATACTTTGCCCTTAATCAGGAAACTAGAGATCACTATATTCCTCACAATACTTTGCAAAGAGTTGAATTTTTATTCTGATTAAATTTTAATCTATTCAGTACATTTTGAAGGACCTTTTTCCCTTACAAATAAACAAATATGTTACTTCAGAGAGATCCTAAACCCTCAGTGTGCAAGTCAGATTTGGAAGCAGATTTATAGTATAACAACAGATTGCTATTGTTTGTTTGCATTATGGCATCTTTCACCCATAGTGTCCTACAAGATAAAGTGTTCACTTGGTAACAATAAAACTTCCAGCAAATTAATTGTTAGAAGCCTTTGAAAGATAAAGAACATACAAATGATGGCAGATGACTCTTTTTCCCTCTCTTTAATTTGTTTTGGGCATTGATTATAGTGTTCATAATCAGTGGAAGCACTGTTGAGAGTTGAATGGGCTGTGGGCAGGCACAGTGGCCGAGTGATTTAACTGAATTCTATTGTGCAGGAGCCCAGATAGCCCAGCGTAGCGCTTTTGTGAGAATAATTGAATGCTTGCAACAGAGCAGTTTATAATGTGGTTTTGAAATTAATTCACCTCCATGTTGGGTTGACTCTGAGCCCTGTTCCCTCTTTTCTTGAAGTAGTTCTTGCCACATTTAAACTGGATCTCTCCAAGTAAAATTGCTGTAGTAAACTTCAGTATAAACTATGTAATTTCCCATATTGAAAACATGCATGGAAGGCTTATAATAGCTTTACAGTAGAATAGGATTTCTCAAGTTTATGACTGGCTAACAAGATAAAAGAATGAACAGGGCTGTAGAGCTTGAATGTATTTGCACACCACAAACATTTATTTTGAAATAGTTTTGATGTGCTTTGGTTATTCATTGTTTATGAATGAAGGATGCTCTTTACATAGTCCTTCTCAGCAAAATGATGAAACTGATGGAGTTAAGAATGATAAATACAATCGGAGGTGGATAAGTGAAGCTTTATGAGCGTAATGATAAATGCAGGCTGCAGTACTAAAGAAGAATTGTCTTCAGAAAGGAAGTTTCACAAGTCCAGATAGGCCTGTGTACGATGCAAACTTTTTATTGCACAATTCACAGCAACACTCAGCCACGGGCGCTGGCCTGTTATGTTTCCCATTGACTTCAGGATATGGTATGGTATGGTATATATTCACCAGATGTAGCTTCCTAAGCCTCTTTACAAACAATTTTCTTGTAAAGTCATAGAAAAATGCTTCCATTTTCCAGCAGCTTGGACCTCATAACTCTTTGTAAATGTGATAATTATGATTAGAGGGAGCACACTGGAATGTTAGATCCGTGCTAGGATTTAATTACCTGCACTCTCAAATCAAAGGACAATTAAAAATACATTCCTTGTGTGTTTTAGATAAACAGGAGAAAAATATTTCCAGTGTGGAGTATACTCACTAATTTACGTTTTAGCGATGGGCGCTGAGCCTGCAATATATACACAGGTTCGTGTGTAGTTTGCTGTGTGCCACAGCAAGCTAAGCGTAACCGTCGGGGTGGCTTCAGGCTGAGACCTGAAGACCACATGTCCCGCCACGTGTCCCGGCCTTCCAGCTGACTGCTACCCCGGCTGCCTTTCCTTGACCTGGGTGTGCCAGTCCCTGCTCCATCCCGTTTCAGTGCTTGAAATGCCTGTCTCAGTACACAGGCTTCCCAGGTGGAAAGCGAGTTACAAACTTGATTTAAGGATATATGTGAACAGCTGCGGTTCAAACGGGAGCTATTTCTGGAAACAAGACTCTTGAGGCTACAGAATTAACATGGCACTTTCTGAATGGATTTAAACTGTCTAGTAGTTCTTGACATGTAATTACTATGGGGAATCACTATGGAGTCAAGTCTTCTTGGAGCCTTGAAAGTACAGATTCTGGCTTCTACTTTACTTAATTTTCTTTCTTTTAAACTTATTGATTTGGAAAAGCATGAAATCTTGGTGAAAAGGTTTAGAGGTGATTTTTTAAAAAAAAAAAAAAAGTTGACTGAGTAAGACAGGCATGTATCCAAAACAACCCAGGTCCCTTGGCAAACTTAGGTGAAAACAGTTTGTTTTTTACTTCTGAGCAGAAGTATTTCAATATGCTTTCAGGATGAGAGAATTTAGGCTTAGAAAAGTGGCTCTGCAAGTTTGAACATCATACTGCAAAATCACGTGTGATGAACATGTGCTCCTTCTGTAATGGTGTACACAACGGGGAGATATGATGACCAGAGAATTCTTGATCATGATAAAAGATGTTGTAAATTAGGTCCCATCACACAACACTGAAAAAAACCCAAGGTAATATCACCTCACTTCTTGGCATCTCATTCTCTAGCAGAATCTTTTGCTCTGAGTTAGATGCTTATTTCCCCCAGCGCGCAGGAGGGTGGCTGTTTCAGAAAGGGATTCACAGCATTCAGCCTGCGGTGTGGCGAAATGGCTAATCTAGCCACTAGGAAATCATGAGGATGGAAGTAAGATTTATGTCTTTTTCCTTGCTGCTAAGATTTAAGTTTAATCTTGGTGTATATATTTTATGGAAGGTGGAAATGGAGTTTTGAAATCACTTAGGCAGACCAAGGCAACCTACACACATTTCCTGCTCCTAGGGTATGTGTTCAGACAAATGAAGGGGAAACAGCAACACCGCTCTCCTTTTTACTCTCTGCCTGTTATTTTAAAAGAATGGCAGCCATCATTGAATTTTCTGTGGAATTTACCCTGTTTTTTGTAAGGAATGATTTATGAACCTTTCCAAACCAAGCCCCTCTGGTGATGTAGATGTAGTGCCTCACATCTGTGCCCAGATTGGGCTTACAAGTTACCTAGGAACCAAGCTATTTAATTCTGGAAATACACAGAGGTACACTCTGGCCATCAGGAAAGGTAAATAGGGTATTTGTGGAGTAAAGGACTTCTGGATTATGAATAGAATGTTTTCAGAATTTAGGTGCCTAAATTTTATTTCATTCTCACTTTAGTAGCTAAATCTTTTAGAATTGGGTCCTGTGTTACTTCTGTCGGTGATGGTACATTACTGAAATCCCTTATCTATCTCTGAGGTCTGCAGTTCTTTTTGTTTAGTTAAATCAAGAGATTAAGGGACTTCATCAGAGTCTGTAGGTAACTACAAGGAGAAATACCATTTCGATAACGGGCTACTTAGTCTAGGAGACAAAGATACAATGGCTGCAAGTTGAAACTGAATAAGTTTAGGTGAGAAATAAGGTAATTTTTTTCCCCATGAAGGTAACTAACGATTGGAGCAATTTGTCCGTGACTTTTTTTTTTTTTTTTTGGAGCTAAGATGCCATTTGTTCTAAGCATTTTGAAAAATCCTGATTCAAACAGGGATTAATTCAAGGAATCCTATGGCCTGTCAATCGGATGTTACCACATGATGTTTGGGTCTTATGGTTCCTAAATGTCGAAGTGCCATTCATTTTAAGGACTGAAGAAATGAACTTTAAGGCCCCAGCCTAAGAAAGTGTGTAGGCACATGAATTGAAAGAGGTTATTTCAAAACCTGGGATTAAGTTGTTTAGCTGTATGTATTTGTAACAATTAGTACTGTTGAGATGAAACTTGGTAAGAGAGTGTCAATATTAGGATGGTGTAAATTAACTTGTAGCTGTTTATTAAAATGTTCTCCCTGAAGGATCATGTTGCTTGCTCTTGGAGGTGGAAATCTGGACCAGATGGACTTTGGTCTGAGTATGACAGTATAGCATTTGGTTCAGCATTGCAACTTCCATCCAGCACATCTGTCAGTATTAAAATGGGGCTTATACTATACTTTTTTTTTTCTTCATATCTACTCATCTTACTCTGGTATTATAGGAAGTAACCCTTTTTCTTGTTGGGAAAAAAAAAATCTCACATATGTAAGAAATAACCACCTTAAAATTGTATTTATAAAACAGAAATACAATTTTCTGTTCCATAGTCTTGGGAGTGACTGAAATAACAAGAAATCTTAAATTTTGGTTTAGGGCATAACTGGGCAAGTAGTGTTCTTGTAAGTTATTTCACAGGTGTATCTGAATAGATATTGGTGCAGCTTGAAAGTAATTTTAACCTTTAACTCTGAACTATCCTTTCTGGAGGTGGGTTGTTAACATCCCACAGCAGTCCTGTCTTTAATATGGAAAACTTTTTTTCTTAGTTTCATTTCTAATAAAATTCTCTTACGAGATTCAAAAGTTAACATTAAAACCAAAAGATTTCCAGTGAATGCAGATTTCTTTTGGACATTATCGCCCACTAATCAGAAAAGTTGGCAGTAATAATTCTGCATCTCTTCTACGATCATTTTCCTGTAATTAGGCTTAACAGTGTGTGAAAAGTACAGGGTCAGTTCTGTTTTTCAGGCATAAATCAAGCAGTTTTGCCCATACAATTTTTTTCTAATTTTAGAATTTCTAAGACGGTTTACAAGTTAGCTCCTACTTAGCCAAACTGCATTACTGGGCTTCCCTCTTAAACCACCCCCCCCCCCCAAAAAAAAACAAAAAAAAAAACTTGTCTTTTTCCAGGAAAAGCAGCCACCACAGGGAAAGCAGCATCACAAGCTTCATGTTAACACTGCCACCACAGACTTCCCAAGTGACCATTCAACTGAATGGAGGTTGATAACTAAGCTGGCAACGAGCTCAGTGGTTGAAATAAAAACAGCATCAGCTCTTCTGATCATACCCTCCTCTAATGTAATTAAATTCTGAGTCATAGACCTGGAGTGAGGTTTGCTTCCAACTGATGCTGCATTTCCTGAAGGTCAACTGGAGAGCAGTATATTTTATCAAGTGCAATCTATAGAGTTGCAAGTTTCCTGATTAAGTTTGCATTTAAAGAGCTTCCCAAGGCCTAACTTAGTTGGGAAATTGGCCATTTAAGCAATAAAACATAATAACGTATGACACTGCTGCTTGGTATTACCGCCCATGGGAGAGCGCATGTGAAATATAAACTGGTTCAGATTCTCGTTTGCTAAGTTTTGTTAAGCAGTAGTATCGGTTCTCTGGATTGTCCTATTGCCCTTATAAAAGAATGAGTTCAATGAATAGCATTCAAAATGCATTTAATTGATTTCCCCGTACTTTTGTGTGTGGATTTACTATTAGATTTCTTCAGCATTTTTTAGACTTACTGAACATGACAGTCTTGTTTTTGTTGCTATATTTTATCACTTACTCTTGTCTGACCCAGTCAAGGTAACCCCTTTCTCTCCTGGTGGCCAAGATAACCCAATCATCAGAAGATTAAGAGAGCAAAAGTCTGCTGGCCTTTCAACAGAAACGCTAGCTCAAAGCTGCAATCAGGAACCTTTGTTGTCCCATGATGTGTATGTCAGTGTATGGCATGTTGGTTTAGAAAAAGGCTGACAAGTAATCTGAAAGGAAATGAAATTGTGTGCATTCATAGTTAACTGATTTCATCTTCCTGACTAACCAGTTCAAATTGCTTCCCTTTGCTGAATATTCCAGCCATTTCCCTTCTAAAAGGTGCTTCTGTGCTGAAATACAGAAACGTCAACCTTATCATCCTTATTTATGCTTGAGTCCCAGGGAAAACACCATGTGTAAACTTACCTGATATTTCAATATTAACAATAGACTTAGTTAGTCTGCTGTCCCTCCTAGAAGAGAGGGACATTAGAGGAGGGTTAGGAAAAGTAACACTGGCTGCAGGTGGGGAATGAGATGTTCTGAACTCTGAAACGTGCCCCTCTTTGTTGCCCCCTGAAAGATAGGGGACCACCTCACAGAAGCTCCTTCTGCTAAGTAGCGGTCATACTTCATTACTGACACTGACTCAGTCTTTAATTTCATTTCCCTTCTCTTGCTGGAGTGCTTCCCTTCTCTTCCAGAGCTGGCTGGAGAATTTTGCCATTAGAATTACGAAGTCAGAAGCCTTTAAAGAGGCTGGTAACTTTGTCAGTGGGAGAATCTTGTATCAGTCACGAGAAGATAAGTATTCCTACAGCATGTTACTCTTGTGTAAATAAAGTCCTTCAAAATATATTTTACTTATCCCATCAAGCTATTTCCCATCTTTTAATGTATTCAAAATAATGAGAGTACAGCCTGCATCAGAATATGTCTATACACACTCTCGATGTCCCTAGGAAACAGAGTTTTGCAATATTTTGGAGATATTTAACCATATGTGGAAAAGGTTTTAAGACTTACAGTTCTTCATGCAACATGATGCAGTTGTTAGAGAATCTCTCTTTTATATATATATATGCATATATATATATGAATGCATGCAGATGTATGTATGTGTGTATGAGTATATATTTTTTATATATATGCACACACATATGAGGGGCTTCTCAGTTGCATTACTGTTCTATTTTGGATAGTGAACAGGAAAAAAAAAAAGGTGCAAGTTATCAGTTCTCTACCTGGAAATAAACATTCCATACTGTTTGCCTGTCAGCTATCTTCTTTTCCTTTAATAAAAGATGCAATCACTTCTCCTATTATTACTACATAAGCAGCTCAGAACAGCCATTTTGGACCTCTTGTTATAGGCTCCCTAAAACCTAGTAGTCAAGAATTAGATCTTAATGAAATTTAAAAGTTATTGACATTTGGTTTTACCCTGAATTAGAAAGAGAAATTGAAATTTTCTGAGGAACAGATATTCTGAAAGAAGTTGATCTTCCATAATGTCATAAATATTACTTTTGACACTTTCATTTTAAAGTGTCGTTTTGAGACTGCTAACACAAAAATAATTTCATTTTGCTGAAAAGGTAATCAGTTGTGTTTTTTTTTTTTTTTTTTTTTTATAGATCAGTTCAATATTATACTGATGTGCTGAAGTGCAACAGTAGAGTATATCTAAGGAACTGATTTCAGTGTTATAGTTTCAGTGCTCCCAGAAAAGCAAAAAATGTTTCCTAGAATTCTGGAGTGCTATTGAAGTGCTAAGAGGAGAATTACATCAGACAGAGGGAGGCAGAGATGGAAAGAAAATATCGGGAAGTGTTGGGTGTAGGGAGATATGTACCTTGTGCTTCTTACAGAGGGAAAACACTTAGGGGAAATTGCGCAAAATGATGCGAGTCTTCAGTACTGGCATCAAAGATAGCATATCCTGAAAATGAGTAGAGATTTTGAAAGCCTGACCTGAAAGCTGCTTAAAACTAAGCAGATCAGATTTTTTATGTTTAAGGCAGTAAATGCTCTGAAACCCCATTCAAGAGTGTCAAGTGGCTACTCAGAAATACCCATTGACTTGTTTTGCTCAGGACATTCTGAGGCAAACCTGAGATTAAGGAAAGTGTTTTTAGATGATGGCTTCCTTTTCTTTATGTTTTAAGTACATTATCTCTTTAAAGCAGGAGAATCTTTTGGAAGTAGTACTATAACTTGTGAGAACAGCATGCCTTTATCAGAAAAAGAAAACCAAATTGGCAGCAATTTACTGAAGTCCCGTTTGTGTGCTCCTCCCACACCTCCACTCCTTCTCTGAAAAGAATGAAAAGAAACCCAGGAGATGTTATTAGGAATTTACAGTAACATTGGCGGATACATTTCAAAGGACACTCTTGTAGATACTTATCTAATATATCCCAAGGATAATCACATGAAAAATCCACATAGGGCAAAAACTAAGCTGATTATGTTCCAGTGGAGGAGTAATTTTCCTCTGCCTCAACTAGGGAAATGCTTATTGTCTTCTTATATTTAAAAAAATGACATGATTATCATAGAAACCAGTATGAGGAATTTGAGAAGTTTCATTCAACTTCTGTTTTTTGGTCAAGGGAAAAATCACCAGAAAGGGAGAAATAATAGTATTTCCCAGTTAATAGTCAGTGAAACTGCTGCTTATTTTATTTGGGGAAATATGATAGATGGAAAGGTATTTGCTTCCTGGTGTTAAGTACTTTCAAGACCGAAAAAATGAATTTATCAGAATGTAAAGGAGAATATCCCTCACTTTAGAAAAATGAGCAGTTAACATTTTGTCAAGATACTTAGTTTTACACCTAGAAAATATTTAAATAAGAAATGGAGACAGAGTAACTTCCTTAAAGCAAAAATATTTTGATATAAACCTCCTCTTTACCGAAATGTGTGTCTTCTAAATAATACTTTAAATAAGAGGTTAATGTGATAGTTGCTTCATTGTGAAAGAGGAAAAAATGTGTCATTGATGTAAAAGGCTTGACAGTTTTCATTAGCCAGTAAGCAGAAGGGAAAATGGAAAGAAAAGAAATGCAATGAATTGGGCATATATCTTCTCCCTTTGGTTTTAAGTGTTCGTAAGGACTTATAACCCTTCTTCAGAACCTACAGTCTGCGAATTGAAGGAGGAGGTCTCTGTTCTGAGGTTTTTTTTTTTTTTTTTAACTTGTTCTGTAAAAAAAAAGTAGCAGAACTTTTCTGGAGAAGAAAGTGTGACTCTTACCTCCTTTAGCATCTGTATTATTAATTTGAAACACTGTAGTACAGAGCACTTAGATGTATCTATTTTGGAGTTAAAATACAAAGCTAATTAGAAAAAAAAAAAAAGCTGTTAAATATACACTCTCTGTAACACTTGCCAGGAAGACCTGATGCAGCAAGAAAGCTGGGAAGGCTGTGAACTCTCCTGGCTTCTATGGTCATTCATTATCAGCAGCAGGAATAACTGTCCTCCCATGAAGGTTTCTGGTGAAAATGCAAGTATGCAAGTGGTTAATAAAAATCCAAGGCTAAGAATGTTAAAGGCCTAGAGATAAGTGGAGATACTTTCAACAGTATTGAGCTGATGCAGGTGTCCAGGTCCTATGGAACTTTACGATCTTTAGCGATCATTTGACATTTATGAAAATCTTACTGTGTTTCTAAATAAATGTGGTGATTTTTCGTAAGTGTTGCATATTGGACAAGCTCTTAGGTAAAGTCTTTGACAATCCGTATCATAACTCAGCTATCATAAAGGTAGCAACTAAAGTATATGGATCGTGTGGATGTCTGTAAAGTTAAATGGAGTGGGGGAACATTCATGAGCAAAACGTAACAAAACTGTCTTAGACTTGGCTGTCTCCGAGTAACAGGTAAGACTGATGCCAGTGTATCATTTGCACGATATGATTGATAGGCTCAAGAAAAATTTTCTAATGATGTCTGAGGAAGTTGCTGTCAGACGTTAAAAACTATTTAGAAACCTAATGGTAAAGGCTTACTCTGATTTCTTTTAAACTGCCTGACTCCCATATAAATCATCTGGTTGCTTCTGAAAATTGCCTATTTTATTCTCAGACAGAATTAAAAAAAAATCCTCATTCGGGTAACCATTTTGCAAATTTCACCTCCATTTCCATGAGCGTTTGGCATTTATAGATTTAGTGGGCCACGCAAATACAAATTTTCCTGTATAACTCCCATGGGAACCTTTGAAAATCTCTGCTAGAACTTCCAGTATGCATATAATCGTGAACAAAGGTACTATTGAACGACGTGTTTTTTTTTTTTTCCCAATTAACACCTCTAAGGAAGAGTCACCAAATAACTTGTGCAGCACAGACTAACCAGCATGGTAGAAGTCTGCTGAGTACTTTAATTAGTGTCCATTAAAAGTGCAAAGCTGTTTTGCTGTGATCAGACACCCTGAGATGCACCTACAAAGGAACTTGATTCCGTTAATTCAGTGGATGCTGCTTCACAGGTAATGAAAAATTAACCAAGCTTTGACCAAACCTTGGGAACGTAACTGAGCAGTTAGCAATGGAAACCCAATTAAAATACTTTCTTTGTGCTTGTTTTTAAATATTCATGATATTGAACCATTCCTACTTAATGCATAAATGACAGCATAATATCCAACTGTAACAGTTGGTGGAAGCCATTTTAAGTAGCAGTTTAACAAACAGAGATGGATTTTAATTTGCAATGCCAGTTGAGCTGTAATAAAAGCTAGTATTCCAGCTGTGAAAAAAAAATACAACACAGCTTGGTTTAGAGTTATTTACAGATGTGTGGGATTTTTTTTTCCCTCAGCCATACAATGGAACCATTTTGTTGCTATCCTTCCCCAAACCGTTTGTATCAGATGCCCTTCCTACCCTTAATTTCTGGAATCAGACTCATAAGAAAGTACACATTAAAATATTACAGCAATTCTTTAGTGTTCATTAATTACAGAATTCAATTTGGTGTGTTGCAACTGTTACTGTTCAGTCTTAATGTAGCTGTTTACTTGTTTTTATGGACTGTGATGAGCTTCTGTTGACTTTGAGATAAATCCTGTACTTCTACCTTTGAATGATTTCCATGTGTTGGCATTGCTGCTGTCTCCTGGAGTGTTATTAGGGTTCTTGCAACTTTGATTTCTGTTTGTTTATCCCTCTCAAAATATCAGCTCCTGGAATCGTGGTATTTTGTGAAAGTTTTACCTTTTTTTCTGCCCAAACACACGTTTAAAACCTATTAAGAAAACTCCAAAAAAGATGAACAAATCCAAGCTGTACTTTTTTTTTTTTGACTTAACGTTTGGTTAGGGTAAGGTAAAGAGAGGATCACTTATTCAGGACTTAGTATTGGCAATATTCTAAAGAAATTCTGAAGGAGCTATTTTCAGTATATTCTGCTTAGAGGAAGACATTGTCACTGATTGGCACAGTGACTTTTCCTCTCTGCTTTATGACTTTGCTTAATATATACGACTTTATGTTCCTTGAAGGTTCATGTGTAGCTAAACATAAACTTCCGTGAAAATACGTTGATTGCTCCATGGACAGTTAGAGAGAATACTTTTGTTATTTGGATTAAGGAATTTGACCAGTGAAGGTTTTCCTGCTTTTTTGTTTTTTGTGTTTGTATCAGTATAGTGTTACTAGAGACTGAACAGTGATAAAATGGACTGTATTATAAGCTAACCACTCGGGGAACTGAAGGCGTGCAAGCAACAAGCAGAGTAACAAAGTTCCTGGAGAGGAGGATTTGTAAATGCTGGGAGTCTAAGTGCCTTAACTGAGGCAGCACAGTTCAGAAAAGAAACTGGGGCAACTTCAAAGGCACTAAGGAGTTACGACTGAAATTTGCAATACATGGGAAAACCAGGTGGAGGAAGTAAACAGATTATGTTGCAGTCAGATAGCTGGGCTAGAAATGAAGCTTCATTAGATGACAGGAGAACCAAGAAGAGGAAATAGCTCTTCGGACCTTGTGCTGGAGATCAGGTTAATCCTGGCTGCGTTAGAGTCAAATTTTTTAATTTAAACTACAGTTTTTGAGATTGGTCACAGGTTTCGCTCAATAGCCCAGGTAATGTGCAGGATTGCAAAAGATATTTCAGTGACAAATGGAGAAGCTGCAAGTGAATGTCTGAATTATAGTCTCCTTAATTGGTAATGACATCAGGAGGGTTGAACATGAGCTGCTGTCATCTGAACTGCGTGTGTGCTAAACAGATGAAGAGCACAACAGTAACTTGGCGCACTCATGAATTGTTTGGGAGGAGCGAGGAGTCTGGGGGAAAGGTTGCACTGTGCATACACTGTGTATGTAAAAAGCAGAAATATCCTTAAACACTTCAGCCTACTGCAGTCAGCTTACTGCAGTAAAACTGATACTATGCATCGTGACTCATGGGGGAGAAAAACGTCCAGAAATTCTCTGTGAAGAGAAACAGCGTTGAAGAATTCAACCTTTTATAAAGTGCAAAGGGTTTCAGTTCCAACACAATCAAGCCTAAAAAGTCAAGTTTGTTCTCTCATGGATTTTTCTTATATTTCTATGTAATTACCTTTCAAAAAAACAGGTAACGCAGCATTTTTCAGTAGTGAATTACAAAGAGCGCACATCAGGAAAGCAGACTCCTCAAACACAGCAAAACTTGTCTAATAGTGTATACTAGTGAAGTCTGCAACCTTGAAACCGCTGTGACTTTGTCTGAGGAGCAGGAAGCAGGAGACCTGGTCTTTCCAGTGCCCACGCCTGAACTGGTAGGAGTGACGTAGGTCTGTCACTGGACCTGAGGACTGCTCAGAAGGTGGGTCACCATTACTTCTGTGTCAGCTGAAAGTTCTGGTCTCCTGACACATTGAATTTGGAGTGTACCTAAACAAGGGCTCAGCAGAAAGGCTGAGGAGTAATGGCTACTGTCTGCTACCAGGAAGAGAACTTCTTTGCCTGCATTTCCTTTCCAGTCTAACCAATAGAGGTCAGTGAGGAGAAGGACCCTTTTGGGGAGAGACTGAAAGCAGCGCTCAAACAGTACCTGGTCTGAATATCAGAGTATTAGCATGAACGATTTGCATGCCAAGAAAAAGATGGAGAGATTTGAAAAATGAGGCCTAGTTCCCTTCCGTCTTTCTTTCTGCAATACTGCGACACTAGATCGGCATCTTCTGAGAAAGGACTTAGTCATATATAGTTGCTGAAAATACTGATTACCATCCATCTCTATTCATTCTCTCTTTTCTAGTTTACTCCTTTTGAGATTCCAGCAGAAACTTGTTATGATTTAAAATGTACCCTTTGCTATCTTCAAGGCTGAATTTCTGCTTTCTTAGTTAAAAGCTAGTGGCATGGCATTTTTGCAAAGGGCAACAGCGTTGCTGCCATACAGATCACATAATTATTCCAAGTATTATGAGTGCAAATCTTTGAGGATGACAATGGGAAAAGGGAAGGCTGAAATGAAAGGTAATGAAAAAGTCAGAGGTTGATGAGATGATCTGGTGATGCAAGGTCAGACAAAACAAAACACTTAAAACAAGATTATGAGGCTGGAATTAGCTGGTATTGCTGAATGGGCCACAGGTGCCACAAAAGCAATATACCTATTGTGGCTGAACACAGAACGTCAGTGCAGTGTGGAGATGACTCCTTGCCCTCCCTGGAGGGTGCTTAAAAGCTAACATTACACCAACTGAACGTGGTTTATCCTGTATGCAGCTGCTATGTGGCAAAGAAAGGAGGAAGCTTCTTGAGGGAACTGGCTAAGAGAGCAGATGCAAAGTGACCGCTCCCCCAGAAAGAGCTGTTTCAGAATTATAATTGCTCAAAAAGTGACCTTCCTGAATGAAAAGTGCAACCAGAGACATGCTGAGTGCTCCATGACATGCATCCTCTAATGCATGAAAATGTCACCAGAATTTAGCAAAAAACTTTTATAGCGAAGAAATAAGATTCACGCAGTTGTTGAGAGCCAGGACCAAACTGTGCATTATCAATATTTTATTGAAGGCCTGGGACTAGAATAGTGAGTTTTCAGGAAAGAGAAGAGAAAGATCTTCCTTCTTCACCACCCTTCCAGTGAACTTGTTGGTGTAGATTAGTGTACTTACCATTTGAATTGAGAACTCGCTGCAACATCGTTCTGTCTTGGACCATGACCTTTCTGTGCTAGATATTTTACAGATAGAAATTAGCAAGACACTCACTGTCCTAAATCATTTGCAATCTTAAAAGAGATAGCAGATGGATATAGGCAGATGGCAGAGAAAAAATATGTGATTAGGTCTGGTCGAGAATGTTTTCTCATCAAAACCGTGGTGATTGATAAGTTTTCCTTTAAAAGTTTTGGATTTGACAGTCTTGACAAAACTTCTGATGAAAGGTTCAGGACAGAGTTGCCAGTTGAGGCAGTGGAACCAGCTGAGAATAGTAAGGAGGTTGAGTCACGCAGGTGGGATGTAAGAGACCAGAGTTCAAGGGGTTTATCTGAATAGTGTGTGGCTGAAATCAGGCTTTTGCACTTCCTGTGTGAGCACTGCACCTTAGCTTTGTCTGGAAGAAGACCCTGCTGATTTTAAACACACCCACCCACCCACCCACCCACCCACAGGTGTGTATATAGGTAGGTATACACCCACACATGCATGTAATGGAAGTTTCAGATTTATCTCAGTACAGAACAAGACTCAAGTTTTCATGATGAAACCACTTCCCTTCTATATGTAACCAAAGCTACATGGAGAAGTAAGAAGCAGACAGGGAAAGCACAGTAATTTCTTTCTATGCTTCCTGTGCCTACTTCTTACTTCCCCAAAGAAATAACTGGAAAGGCAAATATTTAAGACGTTATAATCACTGGTTTGACTTGAGCACTAGTCTCAAACTAGTGTACGTTGTTGTAGCTCCTCTAGCTACAATGGAGATGTTCCAGTTTAAATCCTCAGGCATGTGGCCTTGGGGTCCACACTTAAATATGTCTTACAAGATTGCTCAAGAAATCAGACTGGTAGCGAACCCTTACAGAGGAATGAACGGTGAACTGTGTAATGAACTTCCCTATGATTTGCTATCTGGTTGTTATCAGAAGGGAGGAACACTTTCTTCTGAATCCTTTTCTTCAGCTCCAAGAAGAAAGTTACGTTTCTTCTTCTGTAGCTGGGTCTCCAGCAGTTTTCAGCAAGGCCTCCTGAGTGTCCTCCGTTTACGGCATTGCAGTCAACATACTCTAAAGAGTTAAAGTTGAGATAGTGAGAGGATGGTTTAGAAATGGGAGAAATGTTATGTGCCATAGAAGCAATTGCCTTACTATTTAAAATTGTGTAAGAAAGCTGTTATGGTAGCCTTTGGACGGTGAAATCACTGATAAACAAATATCAGACGCTCAGTAAAAAATTTTAGCTTGATCCAAAATAGCCGCTCAAATAATAATAAATACCCTCCTTTATTTTTAGGTGATGTGCTGTGTACACTGCTAGACACATGAAAGGCAAACAGGAATCTCCATGTCTCAGCCCCCTCCAACTACCGAAAATTAGAGCCAATTTATGGCATATTTTAAGAAGGAAATTTCATTTACATATAAAAGTACATCTTATTCAGCACTAAATAGGCAATACCAAAGCTAATTGAGAGGAAGTACTAATTGGAAGTCTGATTTGCGCAGTTTAATGGTGGAATAGTGTAAATGTATGTTGAGGTGCAAAATATAATGTGAATCTTATTTCAGTACTAGTATCCCATTCATTGGCATATGGATACAATAGCAGAATGTATGTGTTCCTCTTTTGCTTTGACACATTGCAGGAGCCTATGTGAAATCAATTAATACGTTCAAGCTGCTGTAAAATAGTTTGATTCCTACTCATTGTGATATTTTTTTGAATGAAATTAAGCATTTCATGGGTTAGAATAGCTGTATTTCTTACATACTCACCATGTTGACTATTTTACTGCTTTAAAATGTTGCTTGAATTTACTTTGTGACCTAATGGGTTATTTCAGGATGAACAGTCTTAGGCAAGCTTGTGGAAGTCTCATCCAAGGTTTGAATGACGTTTTTGTTTTGGACAAGAATGTTTTCTTGTGAACTAGAACTTATTGAGTAATCTTCTGTAAGGTGGAAAAGAAATAGAAATAGAAGATTTAATCTTTTCATTTGTTTTGCTTTATTTTGTTTTGTTTTTCTCTTACCTACAAGGGAACAAACAGCAGTAGACCATGAAGCTTTTTCCTGTACCAGAGTGCAAATTATTCATTAAAATGTCATATCTGATTTCAAGTTTGTTTGAGAAATCCATTTTTTTTAATGAATTTTAGCCTAAACACAGGTCAGAAAATGGGATTTGACTCTTTTGCTCTGATTTTATCAAGGCACTTAAAGGGTTGTGATTTGGTGTGAAACTTTTTTAAATCTTAAAGACTTGTGATTTTTAAAGATTGGAAAAGATATATATTTGCTGCAATTAAAAAAGCTTTCAATTTTTATTTGATGTTAATACTTTCAGTAAGAAAAGGTGTAATTTTAACCTTTCCTTTAAAGGATGGAAATCTCTCTGCAATTTAGAAATATGCTTTGTGAAGTAACTTAAAAATAACATCAGCATTTTCATCAATATTCTTACATAGATCTACAGGAAAGAGGTGTGTAATGGGGCATTTAGAAATTTTTCATGTAACTTCATTCTCTGAATTTTGAATTGCAACTGATTTCCTCCTTGTAAGATTGAAAAGGGGAATAATTCAATATCATCTTTTCTCCAGGGCAGCCATCTGAATGTTGTCAGCAGACTAAGTCATTTCTAAGTACTTAACAGAAAATGAAAGGAAAACATAGCATGTTGTGCTAACTAGAAGTAAAGATATTTAGTGATAACATGAGAAAACATTTTCAAAGAAAAGTATAAGTCACTATAAAGGTGGAGGCGTTGGATTTTTGGAAGGAACTAATCATAGGCACTTAAGTAAAAAAGTGACTGAATTTTAAAAAGTCTAACTTGAGGCAAAATATCTTCCTGAGAAAGAAGAGACACTGAAGTTGAAGAAATATTTAAATATCTGTAAGCAATAAACGCAGCCAAAACTTTTTGGCTAAAGTTTTGCTAAATTGTACTGGTGACTTAAAACAAACAAACAAACAAACTTCATTTCTACAAGTTATAATTCTACAGATACTAATGTGAAAGAAAATCAAGATAGATGCACAGGCAGTAGGGTTTATACTCCCATTCATGGCTGCTGTCATTCCTGATCGTTTCAGAAGTCTAAATTCAATGTTCCTGTTCCTGAATGTATCAAGAAACAAATAGTTCCATGAAATAAAAAGCAAATAGATGCAGACACAATCACATTACCTACCCACACTTCTCGGGGGACAAATAAAACTACTGTAGCACGTGCAGGAGTAATAGTTTGGCATATTTGATTCAGTAGAGGAAACCAACAACTGAAAGTATAGCTTATTCTCCAGAGGCGGGGGAGAAACGAATCTGAGAGTGCTCTGGTGATCAGATAAGTTTTTAAACTTCAGACAAGCACATCCAATATGCTTGTGAAGCTAAAAATTTAGTAAACTAAACTCTAGAATTTTGTATGTAGCAATCTTTCGTGTGTCGTAGAAAATAAAATTTTCTTTCGAGTTAGTGAAGACAAGCCAGGAGGTGAGAGGACATGAATACGGAAAATTATAAAGCTTTGCAGTACTTGGATGGGTAATTACAAGGCACTGTGCAAGTCTGTGATTTTGTTAATACAGAGTTTACAGGAAAATGAAACAGCTGCTCTTAGCTCGTTATGAGACAGCTCACATTTCCCATCTCAGTCAGTCAAGATATCTTTCTTCTTCTCCATCAGTCCGTCATGTCCTTCTACGTGCAGGCATTGGATGCTATACAGGGTTCTCCTGTCTGTTTGGTTCCTATCCTGTCAGCCTCGTGCCTTCTTACTCTTTCCTCCGTCTAAGCAGGCTGCAGCAGGGCTTCGATCTTTGATCTCTCTTCTACCTTCCCTGGAGAGAACCTCCCTGATTTCTCTTTCTAGAAGCTTAAACTCTGGGTCCAGCCGTTTTGAGGTCAGAGGCTTACTGTGGCTTGCCTGTAGTTTATGAGCACTCTTTGACAAATTAAAAGCTGATCTTACAGTTTGGTCTACCATACAAGCCTCATCATTTCAGAGGTGAAATGGGTTTCAGAGATGGCCATTCTTCATGTTAGGAGGCATAGAAATCGTACATATTCGTAGTCAAACAGAAGTAATTGCTTCCGTGACTCTCTCCCTGCTCCAGTTTTCTCATTGACAGTTCTGACCCAAACTTGAAAGAAGTTTTAATAACAAAGCTTATGATTTTTTTTCTCCTGTAGGAGGTTCCTTCTTTGAATCTTGGAGGCTGTCTCCTTTCCCTCTTTGTCCCCTCAGTTTCCTTTTTCCTCAGCTAGTCCTGCAGATAAACTGAAAGTCCAGTCCTAATGCATGTGCTTCTGTTTATATATTCTGCCTACGTTTTTTTCAGACTTGAGATCCCTGTAAGTTATCCCATAGATAATGGTCAGAATCAGACACTACTAGTGTAATATATTATAAGTATTTATTCTGCCTATGGAGAAACTTCTTCACAGACCCTTGTAGGCAAATGGCTGGGCTGGTTTCCTTAGCATTCAGCCATATAACTTTCTGAGTATCATCCTCACTAGGTGAGAGCCATGAAGTGTAATGACCCTCCGTTGTCTTTGGTCTAGGACTTGTGTATCTCCAGCCCTACATACACTTGCACATGTTGTGATACAGCAGTTCATAACTTGTACATAAGGCAAATTCCCCAAACTGTCACAGAAGCAATTCCATTTCCATCACAGTTAAAAAGAAAAATAATAAAAATGCATTTCTATTAAAGCTGAGGGCTTAACTAGTATATTTGGAATAAATACAAAATTGCTATGATAGTTTTCCTTTGACTTATGGCAGTATAAGAAGGATTAATATACTGTATGAGCATACTGGATGATAATAAAATAGAAGAATTAAAATCACTCCAACATAGTGTAGATAAACCTTTGAAAATAAGTAAAAATTCACTCTTAAGTACCAGAATAATTGGAATGTATGAGTAACTTTTCATAAGAAAAGCTACTTTTTTAAATGCTTGTTATCAGAGTGTAACAGGAGCAAGCATTGCATTGCTAGAGATAACAGTGTACAGAGGAACTAGAAATTGAAAAGGTGGAGAAAGTCTACAGAAGGTTAAGGGCGGGGTAGGAGGGGAGTCAATCCATCTATCACTTCTGCCACAATAAATCTTCCTATTTTGAGGGACTAGCGTGACCCTAGAACAATGGGAACAAAATTGCTCTGCTACAATATTTCCACTGTCTTAGTATCACCATAGAGTCTTACTGATCTTCAACACATCCTGTTTTGTAAGTGTTTATTGTCAAAGGAAACATGACTCCTGGGTTTCCAGTTCAGCCACAGCGTGCTGTTAACCAGCATTTCTACTCCTGGCAAAAAGTGAGTATCTAAAAGGCTAATATTTAATATGATACAATGAATACGATACAATGCAATGCAATGCAATGCAATGCAATAAAGGATTCAGTTCCTCTCTTCAGCCGGTATGTTTCTATTATCCATCAAATCAGAAAGTCAGCCTTCTGTGTCATTTTTTCAAATGACAACAACAGAAACTGATGAAGAGGAAACACCCAAGCACTTTGGTCGATGCAGCCATGAAGATGGCAGTCCACTTTGGAAAATCATATGCCATCTCAGTGTGGCCTGACAGACTCTGAATGTGGAATGTTTGAAAGAAAATGTGCTATAGCAATAGTACAGATGTGTATAAAGGCCATGTATGGGTTCCTCTTTCTTCCAAGAACGGCAGAGAAATTAAACCACAAGTTGTTTTTTATTTTTATAGAAAATCTGGAGGTAAAGAAACTTGGGCAACATCTTACTTTGATATAGAAAGCATTTATACACAGCGCATAGTATGTTAGAAGTCATAAATGCCATCGTTACTGGTTATCTTTAATATTTAAAAGACACAATTGGATCTAAGAACTTGCATTAATCTTCTTTTCTAAATGCTGGAAGTTACTCTCTGCGGTAACTAAGGGGGGCAGGATAATCTTGTCTTTACGGCTATACTAAAACTTAGAAGGTATTCGAGTCCTGAATCTGTCCTGAATCTGATTATATTAATCAGAATGCTTTTATGTTTATTTTTGATTTGAAAATTGGACATAGCAATAGTTTCTTTCTGTGCAAGAGTAAACGTTATAACTTAATGCAAAATTTATAGTAAACATTTGCCAAGTAGAGAAATTGTATTTCCACTGTGTTGGGGGACCAGGCAGACAATGATTTGTGAATGTTGTCCGGTCATAAAAAATGATTGTGAAGATGAAACAAAAAGGTGTAAAGGCTCGGCAAGCAGTTTCAAGAGAAGCCTGCTCAGAAAACTGATGAAAAGAATCATGGCAGTGAAGGCAAGAGAAGCCTCAGTTGTTTAATTTTTGAAAAAGACTTAGTGGGAGACAAAAATGGGCTAATTCAGAGTAGAAATAAAGGGAGTGTTTTTAACAGGCCATCAGAGTAATTTTTAGGGACACACTAGAATTTCTGTCAATTGCAATCTTTTAATAGAAGGGTAGAGAATTTTCGGAAAGATGTTTTATAGCTCGGCAGAAGTGACAGGCGTGATGCAAAAATTATTGGTCTGCATCACGAAGAAGGTCAATCTAGATGGTCCTAATAGCTCATTCTAGCCTTACAGTCTATGAATTAATACTTGTGAGTCATGCTGATACTATAATGATTGGAGGCCATAGAAGCAAGTAAGTTCTGCTAACTCATTAGAGATCTTGGAGAACAGAAAGGAAACGCGACCACTTCCAGGGAGGTACCTATGAGCAATTCACTGCAATATTTCTCACAAGTTAATTCTGTGAAGGGCACCTTAAGTTCTATAATGTGAAGTGTCTTAAGTTCTTGTGCATGAATGTGAATCCATCTGCTTTGTTCTGTGAGTCAGTTAATGAGAGAAAATTGGGGTTACTGGTACGGGAGGTTCTCTCTTAGACGAGTGGTACAAAAATAGGTCTCAAAACTATGACAGCTATGTATTTTTGGTTATTGTCAGATTATATATTTGCAAAAAGTAAGGTAGGTTTGGCTCCTCTCAGATTTGATCATGTTTACTAGATATTTTCAAAGAGAGGGAGCAATTACTGTCAGTGCTAGATATCGTGGATGGAGAAGTGGGAGAATGTTTTTTCTCCTCATATGCAGGAGCTCAGCTGCTAGAGAACTGGCTTGGAATATCGCAAGTCTGAAATCCTCTCTTACCTGAAAGAATTTGGGTTCAAGTTTCTCACCTTCCAGGGAAGTGACCTAACTGGCACCTAAAGGATATTCTGGTAGTGCAGAGACTAGAGCCAGCTCCAGGTGAGCATTCTGATTTTTTGGTTACAGTGCTTACTGTCTTGTTTTTGGTATTAATGGATGTTTGGGAGGAGGAACTGAAAGTCTCTGCTTAAGTTGCTTTTAGCTTGGTGGCTAGTGTATTAGGAGGAGAAATGAATAGCATTTTCTTCTAGCAGCAGAGGTAGATATGGGTTTCCTGTGCTCCGGTATGCTTTAGCCACGGAACCATTAGATGTAATTGAATTAAGTGGCTTCCCGGGAAATACTGTGGATCTCAGCTTCTTCTTTTTTATTTTATTTTATTTTATTTTTCTTCTTTTCTTGCTATTACTCAAACACTTAAGTTTTAGAAACAGAATGCTGAATGTACAGTGAAAATGATTTCTACAGTTATTTTGCTGTCTCAAAGAGAAGAAAGCAAATGATTTCAAAGTAGTTTGAGCCAAAAGAAAGTATCATTTCTTTTTTCAGGTCAGCAAATGAAGCAAAAACTGGAAATATTTTCACTGATCTGTGAGTTCCTGGGCATGGTAAAAGTGGAAATAGTCAAAATAGCTGCTGTTAAAGTTCAAGAATGTGAATAGTCTTGTCTACTCACTTATATCTTAAATACAGACAGTATGTCTTAAATAGAGCCACTATTTTCACTGCAATTATTTGCATGCTTAAGTATCTCACTGAGTCAGAACAGAATAGGTTGGACTTGGTTTTGCTGTTGTGTTATGCAGAAGATAACTACCGATTTGGGTGGAAATGGTGTATTGGTGTAATGAATCATATCAATAAAATTTTTAAATTGATACTTTTTTAAAGAGAATTCATGGCAAAATTTGACATTTAGTCAGGAAAGTGGCTCTTCATATTGCCCCTATAAGAAACAACAGCTGAACGTAAAAACAGAAAAAAAAAATCAATGCCTTTTTTCTTACTTTCTCCCTATTTCAAGCCCTTTTGCAGTGAAGGTCGCATGCACCTTCATTCATCCCTTATCTTCTGACATTTTTTAAGTCATACCTTGTGTGCAGTATTCATGCCTGGAGCATTGTATGTCCTCAGCACACCCTTCAGGACAATGTACAGCTCTCTTATCTTCCTCAGTTCAGAAACATGCACTGCAGTTTGAGAGGTGGCTGCAAGCTCAGTAAAACAAAGGGTCATATAAGGTCAAACATCATTCTCATTGTTCCTCTTTTTTCGTGACCTGGACTGGAGCTTTTCTTTTCTTGTTTCCATATGTGTATTATGTACTTGGAATTACTTTGAATTTTACTGTTTCTAGAAGTGAAAAACGTGAAACATGGCATAAACACATAAGACAGAACATTTGTAAAAAAGTTTAGATAACTAATATTCAACTGTAGAGTTGTACAAATAACTGACTGTTTTGTTTGCAATCTAAAAAGGAAAAAAGGTCAAACAAGTTTACTCTGAGTACTTAATAACATTATTAATTGAAGTAAATTTATAAACAAAATTTCAAGTCATTGAAATATTTGAACAGTTTTGCCACTTCAGCACATTAAGACTCGTTAAGTTCAAGAAAAGTTTTAATTTATTTGAATCTCTGTTTGTTTGGGTAGGCTGGCTTTAGTATGGGTAGGAAGAAGATTGTGTTGCAGTAAGTCAGTAAGAACTGAAGATATCAAATACATTGATATAACAAGTTACTTCAATTATCCTAAAAATATATTTCAAACTTATGAAAATTTGAGATCCTGCCACTTTCAGGAAACAAATTTCCCCTGCAACTCCTATGAGTTCTTTTATTTATATGTTTTCTAACTTATACACACACACACACGCGCGCGCACGCACACACACATGCACGCACACGCACACGCACACACACGCACACACACACACGCACACACTTCATGTCCTTCCATACTTTAGAATATGTTGCTTTAAGCAGCCCGTAACAAGTGTAAAATCTAGGCAGCATATTCACTCCAAGCAGTTTAAGTTATTGATTATGGCATTTTCATTCCCTTTGTCTTCTTCTCCCTCCTACACTGATAATTTAGAAAATGAAAATAAACAGGAAAGAATAAGAGCACAGTCCTGGTTCCACTTTCATTTCTTTGTTAAATGCAGTAGCATTTTGATGAGGTCTTTGTTTTTCTTCATAGCATCACCATTTCCATATCTTGCACATGATCATCCCTCAGAGAAGCCTGGCTGCGTGCATCATAAGTGTCAACCCTTGGCTTGATACAAAAGTGCAGGATTTTCATCTATAGAGGCACAGCGTTTTTTTTTTTTGTAAATGCCAAACTGAATGAAAAATATTCCTTAGAGAATTAGAAAATAATGAATGATTGGCATTTGGTGTACAATTCCTTATTCTAGTGAGATTTTGGCATGCCATTCATTGGGAAATTTAAGAGTATTGAATGACATCCACATTTACCAGATGGGCTGTCAAGGCACACTGTGCGTCAACACCTTTCCAAAATATCACTCGAAGCCTAATTCCGCTTATTTATGGGCATATCATTTGGTGTTTCTGAATAAGGTATTGTACGCTTCCTTTTTTTTTTCCCCACTGAAACTGTTCATGTTGCTGAAGCTGTTGCTTGGTCTCTTCCTACACACAGGGTATCTGTGCGTGGGGACAGGAATTAGGGAGAATGTATGGGGACTACACATGCATAAGTGATAGAGAATGCTTCACGCTATAAGGTTCTCTTGTGCTCTCTCTCACGCATTGGTATCTTAAGGCCATATGGAGCCTATGGTATCCAGTAACTAACTGGAACTGGTTCAAAGTGCAGTGGGTGGCCAGGTACCTGTTGCTCAGGAGTTGACACTAAGGCTAGGTCTTCATTAGTGACTGGTCTGATAGGATAAAATCTTCAGCAAGTTTGTGGATGACACCAGATTGGGTGATGCAGTTGATATTGCTGCATAGGAGAACAGGGCTGCCATTCACAGAGATGTCAACAGAATGAAGAAATGGGCTGACAGAAACTTCCTTAAATTTTAACGAAGGCAAAAGCACAACAGTTCTGCGCCTGGGACGGAACAACCGCGCAGCGGGGGTACAGGTAGGGGGGCTGACTAGCTAGAAAGCAGCTCTGCAGAAAAGGCCCTGTGGCGCTGGTGAGCGGGAGGTTGAACAGGAGTCAGCGAGGCATCCACGTGGCAGCCCAGGCCAGCTGCATACGGGGCTGCAGGCAGCAGCGTACTGCTGCTGCTAAGAGCACAGGGTGAGGGAAGTGATTATTTTTTTTTCTCCTGCACTCAGCACTCCTGAAGCTGCCTCGGGAGCACTGTGTCCGCCGTTGGGCCCCACGGACAGGAGAGAGCAGCAAGTCCGGCAGAAAGCCGCCACCGTGGTTCGGGGCCTGGGGCAGCTGACATTCAAGGACAGGCTGAGGGGAGTAGGTTTGTTCATCCTGCAGAAACGATGGCTGAAGGTGGATCTAATTGGCTGTCTTCAACGATGCAAAAGGGAGCTATAGAGAAGATGGAGCCAGATCCTTCTCCAAACGTACAGCAAAAGGACAAGAAGACAAAGTTGTAGCAAGAGACATTCCATGGATACAAGGAAAAATTTTTATTCACAAGGCAGTGGTTAAAGCACTTGACCAGGTTGCCTAGAGGAGTTGTGGAATGTCCATCCTTCTGGATACTCAGACCTTAAAAGGACAAAGCCCCTCTGCTTTGGACATGCAGCTCTGCTTTGAGCAGGTGGTAGGTGGTAGGACCAGATGACCTCCAAACATCTCTTCCCACTGTGATTTTATGGGTCTATGAGAGTAGCTAGTAAATCCAAATGAACTAGATCTAGTTCCCAGTAAAACAAAGCTCACAGTATGAACGTTCTCCAAAGCGTTCAATTTTGAAAACTTTCATTTTGGTAACTGGCTTTAGCTCGCTGATGTGTATTTTTTGAGAGGATAAGAAATGAATGCTTCTTTCAGTGCCAACAAGTATTCTGAATTTAGTGATTCTGAAAATAAGCTGTTGAAAAGCAGTATCAAATGACCTGATTCTTGTTCATATTAACATAGCATCTTGGAGTCCAGCATTGGATTAAATGTCACTGTGCTAGATGCTCTATATATCTGTATTTATACTGTATACATACTTAAGCGTAATAAACAGACAGCCTCTAATGAGGAATATAGAGTGAACATTAATTGATACACCTTGGTTCCCCTTTCCCTCCACTAAAAAGGTATCACTCAGGATTCTAATTCAGCAAATCTGAGTTCATGTTACTTTCTTTGAACCATTCTTAACAAAATTATCATTAAAGAAAGAATCATAGTCAAGTGCATCTATATCATTCAAATGCACAGTTTCCTGTGTTCGTTACAACAGGATAGATCACAAGTGAACCAGCTCTGCTGTTAATGCTCTCTGTAAGTTTTCATTAATAACTAAGCAGTGTCTTATTTGTTGTGATTTAATCCCTCTGCTTGTTGCCCTGTTCTCCGCAGTCCTGGAGAGCAGACTGAATACTCCATTCGATTTTTCTCTCTTCAGCTATGTTTCTCAGTCTGTGATCGTTTTTTTTTTTTTTTCTCCTCACTTCTGAATTCTCTCAAATTGGTTCATGTCTCTCCGAGTGTGTTGCCCACAAGTGGACTTAAACTAACTGAAGACTTGTGAGTGCTGAGCTGAGCTGAGGGATTTCTTTCTCTTTCCTGCAGGTCATATTTCTGTTTATGATCCCAGTATGGTGTTTCCCTTTGTGCACCACCGAAGTGGTGATTCATGTTCAGCCTGCAATCCACTACAACTCCCAAATCCCTTCTTATGAAACTGCTATCCAGCCACTTCATTATGTGGTGATTTATCGGAATTTCTTGGTAACAGAGTAGTGTAGTGGTTAACACAGCTGCCTGGAACAGGTTTCATTCTTGGCCACTGACCATCTAAATAAACATTTTCAGAAGGTTGTACCAGCTGCTTGTTAGAGCAAATAGCCAGCAGCAAGGAAAATTCTGAGTTCAAATCCTAATTAAGCTACTGACTTGCTGCATGACCTTGGGTGGGTCACTCTTTATGCAGCCGTGAGTCCCAAATCAAAACCTCTCAGTTGAACTTCTCTCTGTAGACAGATTTAAAAAATGTCCAGGACAGAACCTGTGTACATCACCGACAGTAACATTCTGTTTGTACTGAACTTCTAACCTGACCCCTGACACTTAATGCAAAACACCCCTGTGCCTTTCTCTGTTCTTCTTGTTCCTATTTGTTTGTAGCTGCACTGTGATTAACATAGTTATAGCTGCACGGACAGTTATCTGAAGCAGATTTTTGCAGACCTGATTACCTATTCTGTGATAAGGAGATGTGGATTTTTTGCAGCATGAATACCAATGTATTTTATGAGAAAGTGTTTTATCTATAGCACTGATGCACTAGCTTCAGCAGGTAAGTTTACTGCTGGACACTGCAGTAAATAAACACTAAACTGTGATCCTAAGTCATGCTGTACTCAGAGACTGTGCAGAAGGCTAATGAGGTGGGGCGCAGCAGGGAAGAAAATGGGGGTACATAACCAGTGTACTAAATGCATGGGAAACCTGAGCTCTAGTAGGGGAGGATGCACCTGTTACAAACGTAAGAAAAATCAAAGCACACATCTTTGCATACAGTTTGCCAGGGACCTTTTGTGGTATGTGATTTAAATGCTAGCCATTCAGCCAAACAAGACTACAGTATGCCAGTTTTGACAAGCACTAGTTGATATATTTGGCAGCTGAACATAGAGGAAGTCTCTGTGAAGTTTGCAGGATTCCTAATCAAAAGAGAGAACCAAATGCAGGCACATCTGCTTGACTTTAACCTGGTCCAGCTGTAGCCCTGCAGTGTGACCCAGGTGGTGAATGTACCTGGCTCGGTAGCATGGAACGTGTCAGAAGTCGCCACTGCCGGAGGAGAGGTTTGCTGTTATGTGGTTGGAGAGTAGTGCATCCAGCTGGCAGCAACTGCACAGCTTGCAGAGGTGCCCCAAATGGTAACCAGCCTGTGTGGTTTTAAAGGTCAGACTGTTCTTGAGAGCCAGATACTAGCATGCTGGCTTCACAGCAGAGCTTGCATGACTGTGAAGCAGATAACTATGCGAATAAGCATTCACCAGTATAGGAGCACAATCCAGCTCTTATTATTTACCACACTAGGGATTATGAGGTGATCAAGTAAATAACATGTGCCATCCTCACCAGATTTCTCAATGAAAACAGACACATGAAGGGAAGTGAAAAGAGCTGATAGAAAAAACGAAAAGAGCTGGTTCAGAGGAGGAAGATCTGTGGGACGATGCACGCTGTACTTTTCATAAAGTTGCAGTTGGTTGAGGTGGTTGATTGGCTGAGTAGTTCCTCATAGGGGGAGCATTTTTGTGTTCTGTATGTTGAATCATGGTTCGTGGTAGTTATTGTCATGATGATGCTGATAAAAGCTGAGGGGAATCCAACTAATGTTATTAAGAGAAGTGTTCAAATGAGTAGTGAAGATATGAGCAGAAGATCTAACAGAGGGAGGCAGCAGAGCAGGAAAATCTGCATGGATAACTGGGAAGCTGGTGACAATGCAGGTGAATTAACCTGAATCTCAGGTTAATTGGAAATGAGAGAAATGGGACAATGTGGGCAAATAAGGAGAACAGTAACAAAGAATGCACGTTAGATTAGCCTTACGTGAATATCCCTATGATTAGGTTAGCCAAAAATGATAAATAGACTAGGAGTCATTTTTTTAAAGGTTTGTCCAATCTTTTGCGTATTCTGTCTCTGAAAGTCTGTCCTGTGGTATATCTTTATTACATGCCACCAGGAAGGCTAGAAATACCCAAGTTAGCTGTAAACAAGCTGGCTTAACAGCAGGATCAGCTTTTCTGTGATAACCCCAAGGTCCACTGGGCTAATTTACTCTCCAGTTTCAATACATTTAGAGTTGGGGGAAACCGTATACTGGGGGATTCAGTGCAATGTAGATATGTTCCAGAGTAGATGGTTCATCACCATAATCACACGCTTTTTTTTTTCTTGTTGAATGTTAAATATGCGGAGGAGTCTGGGCCAGTCATCGTGGTAATTCTGTCACGGATAGAATGCTGCACAAGTTTTTCTTTTAAAGCAGCAAGCAAACAGTTGCCTTACGAAATACACCTCTGCACCCTGCTGATCACCAAATCATAAGCTAGGAAAGCCAGGGTTTGTGCAAGAGCGGGCCTTCTGAGTAGGTGCTGATAGGGGACGTTAAGAACACTGCTGTTCAGTTAGAGGTATGCATACAAGCTGCATACTACCTAGATTGATGTATGTGAGAGTAAGTACTTACAGACAAGGTTTTCAAGAATAGAAGGAATAAAAGTGTAAGTGCTTATATTCTGTAATGCAAGGGCCCTTTGAGGCATGGAGGCATTTGGTCTGATTTCTCACCTCATGAATCCTTAGTAACCGCAGATGAGTTTCTTGTCACCTCTACAGGATCTCCCCTGCCATTTTGTCCACTGGTACCTGAAACTCCTCTACTTCAATCAGTCAGTCTTACAGTTGTAAGAAGTTCTCTTGTGTGCTGGAGAGAGGTGTCCCAGACTGAGGATGCTCAGCTGATCTTCTATACAGTAGGTACTGTCGGGAGATGGAATTGGGTCTTCGGAACAGCAGGGCTTGTAAAACGCTGTGTGCTGCTATGTGTGGTGGTTGTGTAACATGCTTCATCGACCGCGCTAGACAATTAGTAGTTGCCTCAGTTCAAATAGTGGCTGCCTTTGCTTTTGCTGCTTTTTCTGCGATTGTTCTTTAAAGTGATAATTTCTGAGATGTGGGCTAAAGTGAGTGGGTTCATATCTGGTTTGCCGATCAACTCAGAAATGTGGAATATAGCTTAGCTATAATGTGGAATAGCACAGCTTTTGCTTGCAGAGCTTTTACTTGCTCTCTCTCTCTTTCAGCGTTAAATCTCTTTCTGTCAGCGTTCTGTTTGCATACATACGTGTCTGTGAGGTGCTAGGTGGGGGGTTATGTGATATATCTCCAAGTGTAGATATGCTTGGTTTTGAACAAAATCTTTTTTGACTGATTCTGTAACAATTTTTGTTAGCAAGAAGACGTTATTGCCACCTTAGCTACTTCAGAACAAATTTACAGCGAGTAAAAATAACTGACCACAAAACAATAGCAATGCAGTCACTGAACGGGGAAGGGTTAATAAATGGTTTAGTAAGCTAGCTAAAGTCTCAGAACATCATAATTTATCCCTGGAGCAAAGAGGCCTTACAGGAGTCTAATAAAGTGATGTTAATGGCACATCAGCAGCAGTCATGTGAAGAGGTTTTAACTCCAGATTCAGAATCGATCTCTCTTCCTTCTACAAACGTGGCAGGTGCCCAAATCACCTTGCAATATTTAGCCTTTGAAATGCTGAGTATACTAGGAGCTAATACTGAACTACTATGCTAAAATTATTTTGTCTTGCGATAAATCAGTACTGGTATTACAGGGAACTTTATGATGGCCATGGCAAGCTTTATCCCTGATGGTAATTCTGTACCCAGCTGAAGTTCAGGACATGGCCAGTTTGTCAGTACTTACGCTGCTCTTTTTCCTAAGGAACACGTGCTTTGAAGACATAAGGTGAGGAGGGACAAAAGCCATATGTGCTATAGCTGGTTCCAGCATCATTTTCACGAACGCAATTAAAGCTTGAGCTTAAAAAGTAATTTTTAATGCTTACAATGCAGACTTGTAGGACTATACTAATAGTGGGATTTTTCCTTGTTGCTGTATGAAACCAGTGAAAAATGAAAAATTCTCCTGAACATTTTTTTTCACCATCTCACACTGTTGATACTGTAGTAGTAGTAGTTGTGTTTCTCATCCAATTCAAGAATCTAATGCTGACTTTTCCATGCTGTTAAGTTGAAAATACTTATTGTCATCAGAAAAAAAAAGCTATTGTCATTGAACTAAATATTGAATTTAACGTATGGGGGTAAAATCTAAGACAGTTGCTGACACTTCTGCCATTCTTGGAGAATGTTATCCTTCCTCTTCAGAAAAATTATAGCAAATCTCAAGAATAGTGAGTGGCGGTGCTTGTAAGTGTCATTCTTTTCAATATGCACCATTGGACAGTTTTCACTAATAGAGTCAGTTCCCAGCCTTCCAAGGCTGTGCTAAGGCCTCATGAAAGCCTACTGGTAAAACTACGGCTTCTCAGTATAAATACTGTGTGAATCAAGATAAGAACAGATATATATCTCTAAGAGCAGGTATCATGCAAGATGCTTTAATGACAGTTGAAGAGTATAGAGGTGTCATGCAAATAATGCTGAGATTCTAGATAGATCATAGCTATGCATGCACTTACTTGTATGAAATTTTTCATGCTTAAACCCTTGAAGAAAACTTGTCTGCCTATAAATGGAGAATTTCTGTGCGAAATACCAACAAGTGAAAATGTTCTCTGTCAGTTCTTTATGCAATATAAACAAGAATGGAAACACACTGAAGAGTAAGCCTGTTCCTGACTCTCCAGAAAGCTGACTCTCCAAAAAAGTAGCTAATGACACCCCTTACAGGGCCCACTCTTTCCTCTTAGTTTATTTGCTGCCCTGTCCAACCGTTTTCATCGCTACCAGATTACATCAAATCAATCAGAATAACAGCATAGACTGCACAGTCACTTTGCATACATTCAGACATTTAAACGGGTTGAAAAGTAGTGAAATCTCAAGGGAGTTGGAGTTGAGTATTTTATGATTCCTGAATCCCAACTTCCACGAGTACCTTGCTAGAATCAAATTGTTGTTCCAAACCTAGGTATAACTCTGGCCCCAGGCTTTTGACTCTGTCTTCTTTTTCACGTAGTAATGTTTTGGAGCAAAATTCCCAGATTTTCATCCCCTTCTTAAAAAGAACCATCCTCCCTATATCTGTTTTCTCTGCTAGATGTTCAAATCTTAGTAGGTAAAGTGACTAGAGACAAATTCTTTTGCAGTATAGAGGAAACAAAATGTTCTGCAACTTAGGCACACAGTAGGGAATATTCTTAATATGTTATTCAAGGCAATTGTTTTCCCCTTGTTGCAAAAACTTGGAAATGATACTGATGTAAACAGTATGTAGAGAGAATCAAGTTTTGGATGGTAGGTTACTAGGAACACCTATTTAAGCCAGCATGAGTAGCAGTCACTCATCATCTCTCAGGATTTGACCTGTTATACGAACCGAAAAACTATAAATTGCACAATACGCAAAACCAAGAGAAAACTGTAAGCCTCGTACAATGTGCAGGTGCACTCTGGTGATAGGGAATGAAAAGAAGAATGTGCTCTCACTCCAGCTTATCTGTTCAAAATAGCTGTACGCCCAGTGTTTTCACTGATTCATCTGAATAATGTTAAATTCTGAACTCGGGTGAATGCTCATAGCTCGTTGTTTTCTGAAATAGCCACATATCATTCTGTTTCATCCAGCCAAAATGATCACAGATGTATTTTACTTGAGATTTTCACAACTGTTATGGTAGCAGCAGCTGATAACTCTGAATAAAATGTGTCAAATTGCTTTCAAGACCAGCTACTTCACTCAAACACAAAGGCAAACATTTGAGTCTATTTACAGCTTGAAAATTTCCCCAGAGAGCACAGCTGTCGTAAGGACAATTAGTTATGTGTAGATTTAGTGGCACTGAGGAGAGCCCCTCTTTTGCTGTCCTCCGAAGGCTTGAAGGCTGACAACCTGATTTTCCAATCTTTACGCAGGTAGTTTACGTGCATCTGACCAAAGGCCAGTCCATTAAAGTAAACAGGGCATTGCCCTTTAGCAGAAACAAGTTCACCTGCAAATCCTGTTGAAACCAGTGAGAGCAGTAGCAGTTATGAACCAGCTCTCAGCTTTTGACAGCATAAGAAGTGGAAGAACCGCTGGGTCTATTTAAAGAATTAGTGGAGATGAAAGACCAAAGCCACACCTAAATGCAGTTGTATCTCTAGCCCGGGATACATGAATAGGACTTGTGCCCAGTTTGTTCAGAATTCCATCACAAAGACATCTTCTGAAGTGTGGTTCATGCTGCTTTGAGAGTTTAGTCCAGTGAGATTAAATTAGGAATGGAGCTAAGAAATAAACTTCTTTCTTTAAACACAGTCAAAAGGTTGGACTTCTAAAGTACATGGCTCAGCTCCAAAAGTTAGGAGAAGCTTACACCTAGCCAGATGTTTGAGTGGCAGCTGTTATGGGTTTTTTTTATTTTCTAAAGGAGGCTCAGTTGAAGTCAAATTAAAATAAAAAAAAATAAACTAGTAATAAGTTTTGTGCTAATACAAGTATGAAAGCACCGTTCATTCCTTAGAGAATTGTAAAGAATATACTTATTGTTTCTTGAGTCTTTTGAACACAGACAATTGATTTGCAGAAGTTCAGAGTATGTGACCTACTGCTGCGTCCTTGAATCTCAGCCTAAACAACAGCAAGAGATCGGAAAAGGAGGTATATATACAATTATCTTTGCTTATGTTCAGCCACGACACTTTGGAACTCCATACAACAGGCAGGAATCATGACTGGCAGGCTCCAAAATTATTCTTGCCTGAAGGACAGCCAATAAAAACCAAACAAACGCCTTAAAGCACAGGCTTTGGATCATAAAATTAGCATAAAATAATATTTCAGGGATGTCTTGTGTGCTGCTATAGCTGCGGTTAAACAGGATTTAGCAATATAAACTCTATTTCCCCTGGGGTTTATGGCTGAGTCATCTTAATTTGTTTTGGGCAGAAAAGTAGTCTGCCACGTCCTGGTCCAGAGTGCTATACATACTTCCTGTTTTATAAACAGGAACATTTAGTGTGTATCATGTATATGCAATTGTGTAAATACCAAGATCAGACCTTCCACTACCTACTGGAATCACAGTTACTTATTAAAATGTATATTTTACCCTTGGGGCTTTGTACACGTAACGGCACAGCCATCTGGAAATGGGCAGTAGATTACTTCTGCAAGGGATTATGTACACTTATTAGGCCCCATTTACAACAGTCCAAAACAAAGAAAAAGTGTGACTGTGACTATTGCATCTTTTCTTTTCTATAAATGAGAAGATTTTATAAGACCTGTCTTTTTGACTTCTCATAATCTTTTCCTATCCTGCTATCCTGATGGATGCTCAGCATTTTGTACAAGGCATTGAATACTTTCAAATCACCGTGAATTGCAAATAATCATTTTGGACAAGGACTGTGGTGCATTTCAGCCTGAGTCCAGGGCCTGTTATTTGTCTTCTCCCCAAGGGTTTTTTGGTGCCTTTTTAATATAAACAGTATACATCTTAAACATCTTAAATATGTATTTACAGAACAGACTGGAACCATTCCAGGAAGAACCATTTCACTTTCTTGGTCTATAATATGGATTTTAAAACATTTATAAATAGGTATTTAACTACTAGACTAGAACAGTTCCTTCAGAGACAGTCTGCACGTAGTGCACATTTTTAGAATTCTTATTTAAATACATTATTTACCAGAGGGGGGGACAGCAAATTGCTTCTTCATACAAATTCCAGTCTCTCAGGCAGATATTACACATTCTGAGAAAAGTACAAACATCTCATTTACCTTAAAAGGACCGTTAAAATATTACTGAACGTCGCCAGAGCCATCTTAACTCCTGTAGTTAAACCACAGTCAGGTTCTTATTTGGATGATCTGCTCTGTTGAAATATGAATGTAGCGTCAACATTATCAGTGTATTTCCTTTGAAAGAGAATGAGCAAATACGAAATATATGAGAAAAAGAAGTTCCTGAATGCCCACAAATTACCAGTTTTAAGTTACCTGTGACACTGTGTTTCTTAGATCAAAATTTCTAGCCAAATATGTAAGCAAATCCTCTTATTAGGTTAGTATGCCTAAACATTTTACAGTTGACTCTTCAAAATGTTCACATTTGGATGTGACTTACGATTTGCTGAGGAAAGCACTATCTTTTTTCTTTTAAACTTACTAATTTACTAGATGAGCATTTGTGAAATATTTTATCCCTTCTGATAAAAAAAAATCCCTAGCACATTAAAAAACGTTTTAGTACTTTTACCCCAGTGAAACAGAGGAGTGGAAACTAGTCAGCAAGCCCAGCCCCTTTTTGTAAGAAGCAGGAAGCATAATAGTCCTCTTCATACGTTTAAGACCCCCTGTCTTAAAACCACTTACGACCTTCTTTTTCAGAAGCTGGAATGTGCATACTGAAGAAGCAGGTTAACCATCAGTATAATACTACATATTGTTCCTGAGTGACTGTTTTTCTCAATATATCTATGCAGAGCGTATCAGAATTTTTGACAAATGTTTTTTTTGTCAGAAAATACCAGCTTGTCAGAAACAGAACTTTTCTGGAACACACCAGGTGTGACAAAAGCTTTTTTGAATTTGAAAAGCGTTTCCCCAATTTGAATTTGTGGTGTGAAAATCAGAGTAAGGATTTGGATCTGGGTCCTTCCAAAGCAGTGCTGTGATCAGCATACTACATAGTGGACAGTTTTCATAAGGTTTTCTGTTTTTTTTTTTTTAATTAATGTTTTCTTGCTCTTAGTTTCCTAAGGTTTCTATTTCAGAGTTGAGTGAGAGGATTCTGAAATCTCTGTGCTCTGTGGGACACTATAGTTCCCCTCAAATCTGTTTCTAGTAATACTTCTTCCGTTAAATCGTCCTCTGAGAGGCCTCAGATGTAAATCAGTACGTCACAGTTGAACTGAGAGCGTGGCTCAAAACTTCTGCAGAGTATTTAAAATGGGTGAGGAGAGTAAAGCCCTGGGGAAGGGGTACAACGAAAGAAAAAAAAGGTTTTTTGGCAAATGGAGCTATCCCCGTCTCCTGTAACAACTGGCAAATTACTTTCAGCTGATTTGTGCGGATTAACGCTTACTTATCTTTCTGTGTGGAACATCTCTTCCTTCAGATAGCATCTCTATTTGGTGTTTTTGGTTCACTACTGCCCCTGTTTTGCAGTCACAGGAAACCTTAAGTATCCAATTTGAATATCACTCCGTCTTGCAGTTTCTCACATAGCTGCCTCTACTGATTTTTTCCTTCTCTTTTGCCTGATGGCCCTAGCATGGAAACTGTGTAGCTGAACTTGGCAATGTGTTCACTAAAAATAACAATTTTTTTTTTAGTCACTGCCTCAGGTGCCCATGACGTTTTCTTGGAAATGGCCCGCGTTTGTCCCATCATAGGGATTCTGGACTGGTGGGTGCAACCCTAGGGTTGAAGGGCATGTCTTCGAAGACAAGAGCTGGCTGTTTCACTATGAAGCACTGTTTCCTAGTAAAATCACGGCTAAATGTACATATACTGCATAAAGGTTTTAAATAACGTTTAGTTGCTGCATATTCTTTTTCCTGTTTTCACTGTGTTCAGTTTTTTCTTGTTTTGACTGCATTCACCAGTACTTTCCACAGACTTTAAACTACTTTCCGGTTTCCCGTATGTCCGCTGACATATTTCAAACCCGCTACCTTGTCCTTTTTCTAGATCTTTTTTAACGAACCGCAACCTACCCTACGCCAGCTTTCCGCTTAATGGGCCTCTTAACCTGCTTTCGGCTTTCTCCAGTCTCCCCGCTAAACCCCCTTTGGCTAGCCTTTATTCCCTACTTACCTGCTCTATGTATCTGTTATTCCCATCCACATCTTTGTTTCTTTTTTCACTTCAACTATTGCCGGTGTCTGTCTATTTTGTAACTAGCCCTCCTTCTCTTCTGCATTTGGATACCATACGGCGTTTCCTAGAGAGATACAACATGCTGTCCCACTGTAGTTACTATCTAGGAGGAGAAATGCATGTAATTCTAAATGCAGGTGGACAATTTGTTTCAACAGCAGTAATTATCTAGCTGTAGTATTAATGTATAATAATTACTTGCCATTACTGAAATTAGGAATAAAAACAGTTCATAGTAGTTCAGACATGACTGTCATGTAAAAATGCTGTTTTAAAATACCTTTTTAACCTATTCCAATAAAAAGGGACAACTTGGGGCAGCTTGGGATAGTAGTTTATACCAATAATTCCCCTTTTACAATGGCTGCTCTAGGTTATTTCCAGATTCAGTCTTATTCCTCATTTATTTGGAATCAAAAGACCTGGAAAAAGGGCAGGAACCTTCATTCTCCCACATAACTGAATTGAATGTGTTTCAGCAGAAGATGATAGTATATGGACAAAAATCGTGTATAACTCATTTGCTACTAAAGGAAATACTGCATCAAGGGAGCAGTGGTATCAGTGACACATTGGGCTATTTGGGAGCCTATGAAACATGAGTCTTATCTTTTGATAAGAGTCACTCGGCTGAAATCAGTTTATGAATATTCATTAACTTTATTCTTTGCCCAAATATACTTTCTTTGCAATTCAAACTGTGCATCTTATATGCAGAAAGTTTTACTTTCCATGGGCATCTGAAGTTGCATTACCAATATAAAATGTAGTTCCCTACATTAATAAAAGGTTGTTTTACATCTCATTTCTACAAGGAGGTTATTAAATGTAGTGTGAGTGTGCAAATAAGACACTTTTTAACGTGTTTCTATTAATACAGCTTCTTTTTACCTAACAATCTATCAAAAAGAGAAAATCCTATCAGCATCACTAAATCCGTCTTTCAGTTTTCATTGATCCTAGCCTTAGAACAAGAATATAAAAACAGTCCTACACAGAGATAACGTCTAGACGATTATGGCTGATCTCAGCACTTCATTTTAGATGGATCTGGTCATGTTGAGACACATAGCTATTCTTGTAGGTAACGTATACTTACCAATGTTAACCCTTAGTTAAGATGCAATAATTACTTTTTTTTCCTTTGGTTGTAACATGAGTAGTGCTAAATATGTTGATAGACATTTGATGATAAAAGTCTTACAGTCACTTAATGTATAGCATTCCAGGAGAAGGATTGATTCTCCCCGATGAGGACTCCTTTCTCACAGTGAAAACTTCTGCAGTCAATCACGTAATCTTCATGCATCCCAATGTTTCAGACTGTACTTAGCTATTCAGCTTGCTTCATTATTCTTTCGTTTCCATTCAGTAAAAACTTGTATATAAAAAGATCATTCAAATAGCATTTTGTCAGTGAATGAATTATTTTGGGAAGGACATCACATGAGAAGAATGTGGAAATTAGTGTAAAAGCTGAGGAGAAGATTTATTTCATTTTCACTGTATCAGTCCTCAGATCTGTCAGGCTGTAAATAGGGTCTTCTTCCTAAGAAAGACTTAAGTTACTAGGGTAAAGAAGCCAGAATTTAGACTCCAGTGATAAAATGATAATACGGATAAGACTCTGTGACTCAAAAACTGAAATCTGTCATTTAGGTTTAGAACTCTTCCAGGCCAAGTTCAGTATATATTCAGTTTTTCTGGTGCCTTTCTTTTAATGCACATGTATGCACATTTACTAGAACATCTAAATCTTCTTCTCTGTCTAAAGTAGTCTGCACTGATATTTTGTGGTATCTTTTTAGTATAAATATATACAGTTCTCCAATGTATTACTTTTCATAAGGGAAAACATAAGCCTCAAAGGATGTAACATTTCTTTACAGCTGGCTCTTTTTCTCTGCTAGAACATTTTGCTCTGCATTATTAGTTAATAGCAAGGGAAAATGGAGAGCAAAATTGCTGTTGCATAAACAAACCTGTGACACAAACGCCTTTAATATTCCAAATGGTGATGCTAGAGATTGTATAATTTACTTTTTGCCAGGTCGTTTTTGAATAACACAGTACTTGTGCTTATATAGCTTACATGCCACACTAAAGGCAGAATTATTTATCAATCTGATCTTAAACACGTTAAAGTTGATGATTAAACTCCTCTTGGCCTAAGTCTGTAGGATGTATGTAGGAATACGGCCTAGCCTGTTAAAGAGATTTGTGTTGTGTAGCTAGAAAGCTACTTTTGTCAACAACAAAAGAAGTGCTCTCTTCCGGTAAGTCTCTGGTAGGAGACTGGCAAAATATCTTCCTGAAAGCGCTCTCAATATATGTTCCTAGTATGCCCTAACTTGCAGTTGGGCTCAAGAACATTATGCATATCTTTCTTACAAATAACGTGATATTAAAACAGCTGCAGCAGCTGTAGCTATTGAAGCAGTTGTTCTCTTTCCTTGTAAGTGTTCATTACTGTTAGAATTAAATATTTTTATGAAGCGTCAGCAAAAGTCATGTCTTTATGTTTTTCTACCTGAATTGCACAGTGCTTCATACAACATAGGGATTTTTTAGGTGTTGCTATTATTGCTGTATAATAATTAGTTTATGTCTCAGAGTCATTAGTGCCTTATTTTAAAGCAGCTGTTTTAACTAATTGTGTGTGGATGTTAGAAGATAGAAAGCAGAGACAGGATAGGTTTTATTCTCTTCATGTTAAACAACTAATACACTGAAAGTAGCACTGAGCCCAATAAATATTTGTATTGTACTATACTTAAATCTCAAATCACTAAGGTTTTCTCGCCTTTGCTTGATACTTTAGGTCTCCCTTCCCTTTTACTCTTTTACTCATATGCAGTAAAGCACATCAGTATGTTTAACTTTTTACATCTGCTTCAGATGCAATGCCCAAGGATATTGTTACAATTAAGCCTGTTTTTTACCGAAGTCCTGTTCTGCGTAAGGGTGGATATGCATCAGTAGTTTTTCTTTCTTTTTTTTTTTTTTTCACTCTGTCTCCAGGAAGTCATCTGTTCTTTTCTTACTGAAGTCACCATGTTTGATAGCTCATCTTCAGACTATGCTGAGATATTCCATTCCTGTAATAGCCAGTGGTAAAACTCCCAGTGACTACAGACAGGTTCATACCTCCGTATCCATTCTTTCCATTTCACATCCCTAACTATTTATTTGAGATACATAGGTATCTGAGTAACTTAATTGCATTGTCCTTTGGTGGGGATGGCTGCACTTCATTCATTTCGACGCTGTTCATTTGAGGAATATAAAGATGTTAATATTAAATAGTGTGCTGTATTTATCCCGATCAAAAGTTTTATAGTCAACTTATTGCTTACTTGGCCATGACGTACCCCATGCATATTCTCGTAATAAGCTTGTTTTATACCTGCTGAAATTGTAGGGTAAGTTTGCAGTGTACTTAAGAGATTGTGGTTATTGATTTTCAGAAGTCTGAGACAAGGGAACTTTTTGGTTTCTATTCCTGGCTGTGCCGTATGTGTGATGTATAAACTTGTACAAGTCATGTAACCAGCACTGTAAAACTTATTTCTAGCACTTGCAAAACTTAGAACCTAAATTAGTGGCCTCGATATGCTGGAGGCTCCGAGAACCCAGCAGCTGCTGCTAGTCCGATGGCTGGGGCTTTCATCTGTGTCTCTCCCTGAATTCAATTCAAGAATCAGTAGTCAAATTGGAATGCTTTGGCACAAACTTTGGTTTCCACTTTGCTGTCTTTGGAATGAGAATAATTTGTACACCTAATATTTGGCCGTAAAATGAACAACAAAATTCATTATGAAGTTAACTTCCATTTTGTTTTGTTGTGTGTTGGAGTTTTCTGCAAAGATTCTTTCCAAGCTCCTTCTCTGGAAAATGCAACATATGTACAAGGGCACTGATGATGTTTTCCTAGTCTGAAATACGTGCTGTGCTCTAAAAATGCAGTAAGACCAAAGCTTTTGAGAAGTATGTGACTTTGTGTATATACTGTACCATTGCTTTCTGCAGGCAATAACTCATGCTTTTTGGACATAGCGGTTTCATTATGCACAGCGTAGGGTATAGCTCCTGTACTGTTAGCTGTTTCTGTTTCTTGGAATCATTGATTTTCATATACGTGTCAGCCAAAAGCACTGGACTTACTACATATGCATATATTAGCTATGTAATGTATGCACAGTTTCTTCCTGAAAGTGAAGTGGAACAGAGATGGAAATACTTTCTATTGAGAAGTCCACTTTTTTTGTCATCGTCTCTGGCATCTCTGGACATAGCACAGCAGGTCAACGACGTTGATCTTTTAGGACTTAACACATCTGGAAATAATGTTAAGGTTTTCAGAATGTAACCATTCTGTTTTTCCAAGCAAATGCATCAAGCATGCATAGCAGCTCTCTTCAGAGTGCAGATGTAGAATGTGTCTTGCAGTTTCTGTTGTAACACGGAGAATATAAAATAAAGCTGGGCAAAGAAGTGGTAAAAAAACAATATTGCAATTGTGAATGAAAGAAAAATCTAGGGTTTCCTGCACTCCTAAATTGCAAAGTTAAGTTCAGGTGCAGAATCCTTTCAGTTAAATAATTAGGCAATTCCAAAGGCGGACTGGTTAACATATTTCATTTTTCATCCCAAGGTTTCTTTGCGCATCCATTTGTGCATGCATTTGGATGCACAAGCAGCTGAATACGCCAGCTATGGACTATTCATGCACAACTCCTTCTCCCCTGTGGCTTTTGCATTTGACGTTCTGTCCTCTCCATGGCTGTGAGCTGATATATTCATGTCAGATACCAGCACAAAGGGGATGGAAATCAAGACACAAGTGTTAGTCTTCTTGTTTCCAGCAATACAGCCCAGCTACTGAAATAACCATGTGGAGTGGCTCTTCAGGAAAAGGTATCCAGGGCCTATCAGCGCTTACTGTGTTTGGAAAAGTTCAAAGGGTTGAGTAGCATAATGCTTAGTGATGTCTATTACACTCTAAACATTTCATGTTTTTCGCACACGCTTAATTTATTGTTGACAGTGACAATCTCTCTATTTAGTTCACTGTGTAATCTTTGTCTGATTTCAAGTACATCTGTAAATACTCATGCCGTTTTGGCAAACAAGTTATTAGTGCTTTCAAAGATAAGGATATCGGAGCTCTTTCAAAGGTTAAGTCTTCTTGGAGAGCGAAGTGCCTCTTGAAGACAGAGGCCACTTTTTCTTTCCTTTGAAGATAATCAAAATATGGAGAGTAGTTAGTCATGAACAAAATGATGAGGGTGGCATAACTAAAGCTTATTGAATTTGTGCTGAGGATCCCAAAAATGGCAGTTCCATTTGTTCCACACAGTTTTATCCTCTAATTCCTAATCACAGTGCTGTCTTATTGTGCACAGTGAAAAGACTAATTTGACTAAATCCATTCATAAATGACAAAATCAATAGTTCTCCTTTTGAAAGTCACTCAGCATATAGAATATGAGAATTTATGGTTAGTTTACTGCTGTCATGGATGGGTCTCTCTCTCTCTGGTAGTAACTGATAAAGCCGCTTTTGAAGTCGAACACTCTCAGTAAAGTACTTAAATCCATCTCAGTGTACCTCAGGGAAGCAAGTCTGAATGGACCTAGTACCTTAGTTTTGCAACAATAATAAGGTGAAAGGGAGTATGCAGCAGAAACTGATTATAATAAGTGATACAAAAGGAGACAGCAACAATGAGGCAGAAGTAGAATGGGAACTGGGATTAAGGGATCTCTCACCCAGCCATGTGCAAAAATGTTGAAAATTAATGTTGTATTGTTTAGCTAACAGCTGTCAAGTCATTCAAGTCATTGTAATGTGTGGTGTGCTTGCTTTCCTCTTCCCCCTCACCAAGAGCAAATTAGAAATTATATTCTCTTTCTTCTGAGGAATGACAAAGTTAATCCTTTCTTGCATTTCTTTTAAGACAAACTCGCAGTAAAGGCTGTCTCTGCATTTGTCAGCTAGGATATTAACATACTGCAAAACTTTTGATCTTAAACTGGCATTTGATGAATGAGGTTAAAAATCACTTAGGGCCCAGTTTTCCCTAGCTGTTGTATTTGTGTGTACTGGAAGATATGAAGGGTACAGATACACCCTCGTACACTTGTAGTGTTGTGTTGCTGTAATCAGAGTATTTAGTATTAGATGCCTATTATTTAGATGCCTTTTCGAGACATCAGGTAAATACTAAGATCCGTTCGTCTGAAAACATCTGACACCAAACGAGAGCAAGGAGGAACCCTCGGTTCTGCCTGTTTCATTAAAATAAGATTTTGCCTATAATCATTATGCAATAGAAATGTAAAGATATAAGAAATATATCTTTATTAAACAGGCTGAAAGACCGGTATTACCAGACCTCCTTATGCTCTGGTGCCAGGATATACCCATGTCACTCCATCCGGAAATCTGTCATTCTTGCTCCAACTCCAGTCATTCTGTTTCACTACTCTCTTTTTATACACAAATCTTACTATTAATAAGCTATACTTGGGATTGAAAGGATTTAGCAAATTTACTAAAACTCACTAAAAACTGATGCTTAAAATTAATATATCTTTTTAATGAGTTTTTAAACTGATTCTGAAGTTTTGCCTGTGGTAGAACAGAAATCCAAATACGTTGCTTGGGACATTTTTATTCCTCGTAGAGTCAGACGTTTTCTTCTCAATAGACAGAAGTTACACATGATATCTTTTAACCTTCAGTGTCCCATGGGAGACAACAATAATGACAGACATTTTCATTATTTGTTGAATCCTAGGGGGCAATCATTTTCGTTCATAACTGTTCCTTTTGCACTTGATGATGTCTGGCACTTTGTGTGACGGGGGTAGCTGACCCAAATAGCCTGTGAACAATATGCACATTTTTAAGGACAGAAAACATAGAACAAAGCTTTATATACATTTCCCTTTGATGTTTGTCATCTCTGAGGCAGTGCTAAGGCTTCCTTATTTTTTAGGTACGTTGGTTGATTCTTCCGAAAAAAGGAAATTGAAAATATTCTTTTGACTCCTGTGCTGCTCTTGTGCTGACTAGCCGGGAAAACGACGGCGTTAGAACCGCTCTGGGGAAGGATTTGCATGCTTAATCAACACCGTTCTGTGGAAAGAAAATCAAAATACAAATCAAAATACATCTTTTATATGGTGGTAGCTTTAATGTGGCTGGAAAATAGATAATAATTTCATTCATATTGGATTAATCTCCATTTTTAGTGTGAAAGCAACAGCTACCACGAGTGAGAGCTCACAGCAAGTGAGGATGCAGTCTTGAATGGCGTTCTTCACAAGCATGCTTCCTCCGTTTTGAGTGACTTCACTCAAAAAATAATGCAAAAGCATTAAGCCTTTGAAGTCCTTTCCATTCCAGACTTCCATCACACAGAGAAAACTCACAGCTGTTTAGCAATCTTTTTTTGAAGTAACAGTCAAAAATAATTTTCTTTGTCATTTGTTGTTATTCTGCACAAACATATGATGAAAGAGAGTGCTTATTTGGGAAAGTGAATTGAACATTTCTGAAATGAATCAAATAACATCCCTTCACAACTTTGAGCACCTTGAGTCATGGTAATTCAACCACAACATTTGCTTCTTAATGACCTAAGGATGTTTCCATTTGTGTTTGTGGTTTACCCCAACACTTAGCTTGAGATGACTGGCAATATTTAAGTGCTCTTAAATTAACTTCTGTGATTTGAAATACTTGCACCTTGTAATCCCTTAAAATTCTCACTGCTACCGCTCTTCTCTGTGTTGTCGCTTCAACTCCCCTATGCTCTACACAATATTATTCTAAAAATTTCTTTTTATGACTCACCCTACAAATTAGCACTACATTGTTACACATCACTTAGTTACGTTCTCCCTGTACTCATTATGTCATCCCCTGTGGGTAGTGTTGCGGAATATCCAAGATACTTGAAATAAGACACTTGGGAACATAAAAATTCAATGAAAAAAAGTAAAATGAAGTGAAAGGAAATGTTTTCATACCCAAGTATGATTGGCTTTTTATTGATTTTTTTCCGTCAAGGAAAATTATTTTTTAAAGCCCCCTGTTTATCATCATTTATCAGTTCAGTTTAAAAACTACCAAGCTGAGTTATACCACATAAAGAGTTACTGCTGTGGGTATATTGCCTCTGAGCAGCGGGAACCATTTCATCACTTCATACTGTGCGCTCTGTCTGCTGAGCTCCTGCAGGATTGTTCCTGGAGGCTAGCTGCTAGGAGTGCTCTGCTTTTCTTCGAGTCTTGTTACTCTGCAGTGTGCTTGCAGTGAATCGCTTTGCAATGATAGAGAGAAAAAAACACAGAACTGTTCAGTTATTCCTTCTCCTTTCGTATTTTGCTAAATGGAGAAAGTTCCTAGTCCTTTATACTCCACTAAACAAAACACACTGTACCTGATGAGGCTGGACAAGCAATCATCTCTAAGGCATAACTATTCACCTGCACTGATGCTGGCCGCAGCTGCCAGTTGGTCAGAGGCTAATCCACTGAAGTCTAGCTTTGATCCATTAAAACATTCTTTCTTCAGCCAAACTAATGCTAGAACAGCTTATGTTAGACTGTTAGCATTAGTTTATAAACTGTAATCAACCTTGACCCAGGCTTCCTTCTCGTTCCACAACTCTTCCTCCCCGTGGTCTTTAGACCTATTAAAAGAGGATTTCTCTGATGATTACAAAGGAAACGTCAACTACAAGCAAATTGCAGTAGTGCATAAGATGTGGATTTTTATAAGCGAGTACTATTTTTCTCCAACAAGTAATTTTCTCATCAATCTGTATTTTATTGTTCTTTGTTTTTGCTGAACTGGGGTCAGTCGCTTCTTTTGTATTGCTAGTTATAATTTTTTAAGATTGGCATCATTACATAGTAACAATCTGTGCAACATTATTTTTTAGAGGGCAGCTTCACCTTTAACAAACACAGTTTTGTTTCCTTAAAAATTTCTCCCACATGCTATGTTTGCAGCTGTATTGTGGTTTTACTGGAGCAAAGTTGGTAGATAGAGAGCTGAGTGCTCAAGTCTGCACCCTCCGTTCCTTTTTACAGGAGTAGAAGCACAAGTCTTCATTTTGTGGATACAAATTGTGACCCTCTCTCTTTTTTTACTTCCCAAAGATTCCTCAGCTGAACACTTCTGCTGGCACTTCAGGCTGACAGATTTGTCGGTGGAAGGCAGAACAAGAGAAAGCCAGGATGATGCTGGGCCTGGAAGGTAAGCCCAGAAAGCCTAAAGCTGGTACAGCCAATGCATGAAAAACAAATGCCAGTGATAATAAGATAGGTATGATTGTCAAAAAGGCTTTCCTTTTTTATTTATTTATTTTTTATTTTAGCAAGTGTGCGTTATAAAGACCGAAAGTGATTGGTATCAGCTAGCAGAGACGTTTTGAAGGAATCATGCTATACAAAAAGTGCATGTTGGCTGTTTAAACAGCTACCGCAAAGGTGCAGAAAGTAGCTATTAAGACAAGGACCTGGATACAGTGAGAATATCTGAGAGGGAATTTAAATAGCCAGAGACTGCAAATACAAGCACTGAAGATTTTCCCGTGATGACAAAAGGAAAAAAGGTTTTAACAACAGCACAGTTTCTCAGTTTTCATTGGCCAAGATATTCAGAAGTGAATATGCTTTTTCTCACACCTCAAGTTTTGGATCCATGGGATGTAACATGGGTAGAGGGATGTATATATATTGAAGGATGGATATATATTGATTTCTCGACAGCTTTTTTATTTGAAAGCCCCTAAGATAAACGCATCTCAAAACACTCGTGACTTTTTTAAAATATTAGGCAAATGCTAGCTGAACGTCACTAACTCTGTGAGACATAAATTATTATACTAGCTCCGCCGCGGCCACTCAGAATTGGAACCTATTGAACAGGATTGTGTACAAATACGGAGACAACAAAACCATCCTGCAAAGAGCTTACTATTTAAGAGCGCAAACAAAGTATGAGAGGTATGAAGACTATGGGGCCTGCTCATATAAGATAGCTTCAGGGGGGTTTACGTTCTCAGAATAGAAAAGAATGTGTATTTGTAAATAATTTGCGGTTGTTTGCAGTCTAAAATAGAGGTATGCGTCAATCTGATCTCTCTCACCTTCTAGAGCCTGAACCTCCACCCTCTTTTTCCGAGGCCAAACTCATTCAACTTGCAGATTTTCACTTGTGTTTTAAATTCAATTTTACGTATGCATTCTTTTGTGAAAAATAGCATCACTATAAAAGCTAGCTCAACCAAAAAAGGAATAATATATATTTTCCTCACTCTTTTCACCATGAGTCAATGTTTAAGTAGTAGAGAAAGTAATTTTAAAAACTTCATGGGTTTATTTTTTTTAAAGATGTACTTTTTAAATTTATCATTTTAAATGTGCTGACAGTAAGCACATTTTAAAACCTTATAGCGCAATGCATCAGGTTACCTAATATTAATTTACTTTTTATAGTTTATTTAATATAGTATTGATTACATTAGCATTTGGATTAATGACCTTTTAAATGTTCAAAGACTAAAGCAGTTGTCTAGTAAACTGGGATGACAGTCATGAGGCTGAAATAGTTGGCCAATCAGCTTTTTTAAAATAAATTAAAGATTATGTAAACCAAAGCAATGCTGAGAATTAGGACTTTGTAATGAGATCATCAGTTCTAAATCAATACCATCAGGGTACACACTTTCTGTTTGATGTTCACTATGGACTTGAGAGAATTTCAGTAATCGATCACTGGCATTCTGACTTGCAGAGGCAAAGGAGTCTACCTCAGTGAAATTATAAGACTGCAAAATGCACAAGTATGAGGAGTGGAAATTGGACTGTTTCCAAAAAGAGATAGCTAAGCTTTCAGAATTATGTGTAAAGCTCCCTGAAAATCATACAGTGGATTGAACTTGGAAGCTGATTCTTTGTAAAAATAAGGGGATGCATAATTTGCTTTATCTAAGCCTACACAGGAGGAAAATCTCAGCTGTGTTTTCCTCTGCTGCGCTCAATATAATTCAAGAGAATAAAAAATACAATCATAATGATGACAGGGGATTCAGGAGTGAACAGACCATAACATAGCAACATTCCCTCTCTCGGTGTGAAGGTCCGACTCCACTTTTGCAGTGTTCAGTGGCCTTAATGTCATATTTGCTTATCCGTTTCTTTTAGTGGTCATTTCTTTGTCTTTGTTTCTTCTTTTCTTTCCCTTCCTCTCCCCTGTCCCTGTGTAGGACTTTCGTGTACTGACTTACAAAAACCTTTGAGCGATTAAGAGCAGAAAATCAACAATAGGATATATAATCCCTGCCCTTTATTATTTCAGTCTTTAGTTTCCAGTATGTTGAATAAGTGTTTGTGCCTGTGCTCCTTTGAAATACGTTAGATTCGTTAGGAGATACCAGTTAAAATACATAATGAATACCCTGAATACTTCCTGACACTTTATCAGTGAGGGAGTCCAGCTGAGACTCCAGCAGTCTCCTGATTGTAAGAGACTGATGAGACTTGCAGGCCATCGGCAAAAGAGAAACAGTGAGGAAACAGGCCAGCGTGGCTGTGTCTTACGTAAATCCAGTTAGTACAATCTGTGGGGTTTTCCTTTAGTTTCTTTGACACAAGACTCATTCTTCTTCTGTTCTCTGGTGGATATCCTAAATAGCTTTCTAGTGACGTTGCAGTCATTATCCACGAGCAAAACTGAAACTGTAATTTTTCCAAAGCACGAGAATTTGTAGAAAGTTATTTCCTCATTCTCTTAGGCACTGTGAGTCCTGAGGGAGGTATGTACTGTACCTCAATCTGGCAGCACACTGAGAGGCAGAGCGGGCAAAGCACCTTTAAGCCCCCTTTGCGCTGTCAGGACTCTGGGTGACCCTGTGTAGCTTAGGCAGCTATAGGGATGTCTAGCAAATGCACCAGATGTAGAAGGGGCAGAGATAAATGCTGTCTTCAGATGATTAACCATTCCCTTATAAAGTTTCTGCTGTGTTTGTGAAGTTATGGGAAACAGTGTTTCACTAAAACACCATTAATTTTTAAGTATTGTTTCCAATATGAAATATTTTTATTTTGGCTATTCATTTTTAATGACTACATAATGCAACTCAGCAGAACTATACAAAGCAAACCAAGAAAAAAATGAAGCTATTAACATCAAATATTTGCATAAAAGCCATAAAACACTGAAGGAGAAACTTTGTAAGTAAATGCCAGTTCATGCAATGAAGACAAAATGTACAGAAACTGCCATTAAAGCATCAATTTATCAGAGCAAACTTACGGTGCTGCATTTACTGCTTGTCTCCTTCTGGCAGAAAAGTTATTGTTACTTTTAGTTTGGGGGTATAATAATAGAGGTTATTACTAATTTATTGTGTCTTGGAGCCATGTTCTTCAGTCTCACTGTTGTGAACTCAGTAGATAGTCGTACCTGATGTCTTATAGCATAATTTTGCCAATAGGTATGCATGATAACATTCAGGTTGAGTTGGCTGTCCTACTAAGGCCATCAGCTTTAAGTTACTGAAAGCAAATCTTTTTCAGGCTTTATCTTAGCCAGGAAATCTCTGCCTTCAGAAGACAGGTTTTTGCATTTGCCTATCCATAAGATACAGAAATGGCCAGTTTAGCTTTATAGCTCAAAGGTTGTTAGCTAGTAAACACCCTGAAAACTTACAGTACAGATAAAACACCTTGTTTTATGTACATCGAGGTGAATGCATGATCTTGTGCAACCTCTTTTCAGATCGATCTGATAAAAATATCTGAATAAAATCAGCCACACTTGCATCTGTGGGAGCTGGGTTACTTAAAGAGTAGAAGTGTTATACAGGTAGATCCAAAAAAACCCTGATAAAACAGCAGGACGTTTATAGCCAAAGTGTGAAAGGAATTTAGCAGTCAATAGGAACATATTTTACTACATTGTTTTGGGATGCAGTTAACTTTTCAACATTTTGGGAGGATTAAAGTTTTTAAATTATTATTTAAAAAATTTTGAGATTTTGAAAATTGCCTTTTCACCTTCACCTAGGACAGTAAGGTTCAGTAAGGAGAAGAGAATTGTAACCCAAAATTTTGTTAGAAATGAGTTACAATTGCTAAGGCCACAGGTCAGGGAAGCCCAGAAACATATATGCATGTGTTTGTATATGTACATGTACACATAATATTGCAGTAGCCTTTGAAGTTGTTTTGATAGAAGAACACATTTACCCACATACATAAACGTGCGAATGGTTATTTTCTTTTACCAACGTACTCGAGTAGGCACGTATTCCAGGTGCCCCACAGACCTGAAGGAACGGAGTGGTACAGACTGAAGGCAGCTCCAAAGCTGCAAAACTAGGGATTTAATCATAGATGAGTTTGGTATGTCTCAGACAGACCTTTGAGTGAACTCTACAAGCGTGACATTATATAATGATACTAGTGGAAATTGCCTCGATATTTTACATGCAATGTACCATGAGAATATATTCATTCCAGAAGCACAGTTCGTTACATTCATATTCCTTCAATCTTTGCTTTTAACTAATGTAAAAAGTTTCGCACAAGAACTTCTATTTTCCAGTTTGTTTTATGTAAAGGGAAATCGTTGGAGGCAGGAACTGTGTGTACACTGATGCACAAACACAAAAAGAAGCATGCACACACATGCAAGCACTGTGTGTAAGCATATATGTGTACATATATACACAGGGAATGAATGTTTATTGTTTCCTTCTATTTAAGGATCCATGAATAATGGTCAAACTCAAGTACTAATCTTTGGTCTGATTTTTCCCTCATTGACACCAAGTGCCCTTATTGCCTTCAGTAGCACCTGTGATAAACTAACACTAAAGGCTTGTGAAACACAGACTTCCTAATGGTTCAAATGGGACTCTGTGCACTAATTAACATTTTATTTTATGGCAGCCTTTTCTTCTGTCCTGTGTCTGTGTGCTCCCTTAGTGGAGTGAACAGATGTAGTCACACATCCCTTGTGCTTGGCAGAAGATGGATGCCAGTCTTTAGAATAAATGTACTTAGTCAAGATCAACACCTGTCTGCATGGCTACATTCCATACATGGGGTATTACGGTGTTGTCTAGAGAGATTTCTGAGTGAGTCATTGCAGGACTTTGCTTGCTTTTATGTTGTCCAGGCAACCACTTTTTCCTACCTTTTCTTTGATCTTCATATTCTCCGTTTAAGTTTGAAATGTGTAAACTGTTTCAGCCTCTAGCTGGTAAAACATTTTTTCAGAAACTGTAATGCAGGATAATTCCATGGGAGAATAGTACCAGAAGCTAGAATTTGTCCTGTTACAATAACTAAATTTCCTGACTGACAAAACTCAGTTACTTGAAAAGAGACTCTTAATACTTTGCCTTTGACATCTCAGCCTTGGATGGTGTTATCTTCAAACACCAGAATCACTGCATTCATTTCTAAGCGACCTGAGAAGGCGATAGACGCTTCCCAAGATGACCGACTTGTGAGCTCTGTTGCTGCAGATGCATATTCTGAAAAATAATTTGGGTTATTTGTGTGACTCAAGTGTGTCACTCTACTTCTCTTCAAATGCTTCAAATGTATTTTCTGAAGCCTTTGTATTATTATTTCAAAATGTTTTCATCTGCCTTTCATAATGAGCCTCTCATTACCTAGATTTCTTTTTATCCTAACTTTTTAAAAAAGGAATAGACAATGGAGGAAACCATTCTCATGACCTTATGCCCTGGTGCAAACAGACTTTTCTCTTGTACGGTTAACTTCTTTTCTCTGCAGTTTTCTGTATACTCTTAACATCTCATCTCTACTGAGTCCTGTCAAAGTTCTCTTTTTATTTTGTTTGCTGTATACACACATGTACGCACACCAACGCAGCTCTCCTCCTCTCGGACAGCCATGCAAAGTTCTAATTCTCATCTTTTCAGATACGAACATCTTTTCCGATGAACCAGGATGGCTTTTGCACCCAAGACTGTTGAATGCACATGTAATAAATATAGAGCAAATAGCAAGAAGGGAGACCAAGATCATCATGTTCCTCTGCAGGACAAGTCTACTAGGTGTTACTGCAGAGTAAAATTCACAGGTACTGTTTCACTTGTGTGCCTCAGGGCGCGGGCTCTGCTGGGCCAGAGAGGCGGTCCCTACCCATGCTCCTTAAATCTGCGTTATCTGATAAACCTGCCAGCACACATGCCAAAGCATGACAGCTGTGACAGCGTCTCTGTGATGCTGGCACCTCAGCACTGGAAAGCAGAGGGAGACCATCAACGCATTTCACGTAGGCCTCAACGTAACTTTCCAAACAGTGGAATTTTAACTAACAGTCATGCAAAAGAAAGACAGTAATGAAATTTCATATGAGAGTCATGGCCTATACCTGCCTATGTTAGATGGTTAAATTGCCTTTTCCATGTGCCTTTTGGAAAGAAACTAATTAATACTTTTTTCTTACATGTCTTCAGTCTGATACTAAGAATCTGAACATTCCCATTGATGACTAAAATTGAATAATCAGTCTCTCATGGAAAAAAAGGGTATGATTAATTAATAAACTTGGAAGAAAATAATTCATTTTCACTTTCAAAAAAGCCTATTGGTAGATATTATGAAGGCAAAGGACATGATGATATGTGTAATAAAATACTGTTGAATTCCACTTCCCCGTTTATCTCTTTTCCCTCGCTTTTGTTCTCTTTGTAGTAAATTCCTCAAAGTTCATTTAATTTAATTAAAGTTGAGAAAAGTACCTAATTCAGATTGGTAGGCTAGAGGTGCCTTCTCATCCACTTTGCTGTGAAATAACAATATAGACTATTGTCAGTGGCCACCTTTTACTTTCAGAAAAGTGGGAAGTGGGAGCAGCTCCTGTCTGGAAGTTGTCAACCCTGCACTGAAACTTTGGAGCAACCAGAGTTTATGCATTACAGTATATTTTTAGATACATGTGTGTACGCGCACACATGCGTGTGTAATTTTTATATATCGTTTGTGCAATATAGAGCCCCTGCTTACATTAAACGTAGACCCAAGGTGCCTGACGTGCAGTTGCGCTTGTTGGCAAACCTAGCGAAAGAAATTGGCCTGTCTCAGGAAAAAAATACCATTTCTTCCCGCACTAAAAATAGTCCCCTTGAATTTAAAATTGATGCAGTAGGCAGTGCTGCAGTATATTTTGTTCTAATTCTGTCACTCAATAACATTTAGGCCTGTCAGTTGAGTACCATGTACAAGTGCTAAATACGATGGATTTGTTTTCAAAGGTTTTTAAAAATAAGGAAAGAAAAGGTAGAGTGTACGCTTCATGGAAGCTTCCGTGTGAATTTTAACAGTGACGTACAGTACATGTAATAAACTTCTATGCCACAAGCCTAAAAAGAGGTGTCCTCAGTATAGATTTTTGCACTACAAATTCAAATTTTAAAATTCATTGAACCTACAAAGATATAAAAAAAAATTCATTATGTGTGTATTTAAAACATTTTACTATTCAGCTTATGCCTTAGGACTCAGTACAGGACTTTATTTTCAGTTGATCCGTTTCCACATGCCATGATTAGCTCTAGTGGTCCACTGCGTTTTTATTGGACACATTTACAGCATCTCTAACATTTGAAATAATGAAGTATTTTTGATCTAGATTGTTACCTAAATCATGTGACCACTTCAGTCGCAATTTTAAGGACTGAAAGTCAGTGGATAAGTTGCAAAAAGATATCAGCAGATGCAAGGGACTGCAATGCATTTGAATCACTGCTTATAATATGTTTGAGCAACTTCTGAAATAGCTCTGATGTTCAGTGTATATGCAATTACTTCTGACACTGAAGGGAGAAACTGCCCTTCATGAATTTTAATCTAGTAGCCTTTTGGATTCTCATCTGCAGCTTTTCCCTCTGTTTTGTTGTTAAAGCAATGCAGATATCTGAGAAGCTAGTTTTCACAATGCATTTTAAAATAAGGTACTGCTTGAAAAATTTACTGGAAAAATTCAGTTTATATTTTGAAAGCAAAAGCAAGAACAATTAAAAAATTACGATTTTAAATGGTGTGTGACACAAAAGTGTGTCAGTTTTGGTGATAAGACTCACCAATCCACCATTTAAGAGAAATCATTGTAATTAGAGTAGAAAATAATAATAAAACAGATTTTTACATGTTTTATGCCTCTAGCTGAAGTCCTAGGTATTAAAAAAGATAGCTATGAGGAAGATACTGTGATAACTACTTTTATAATCAAGCAAACAATACTTGATATGTTATTAATAAATATGGTAATAAGAAATACCTGACTCCACCACTCTTTTTGCCAACTGACAGCAACAGCCTCTAAGATGGGAGTTTTTGGGCTCACTGTTCAAGTCAAAAAGGGTTGCCAAGAAATCACCTGTTAGGGTAAATAGCTAGCTTGCTGTAAGAAAAACACTATGATCAGAGGTATATTGTGCAAAAAAAAAAAAAAAAAAAAAAAAGGTATTTAGAAAGTGTACGCTTTCAAAATTACTTTTATTTCAAGAGAGGAGAACTTTCAGGTATGTACTTTGAGGTGTTCAGCAGTGCAGAGGACATCTTTTACTTACTCTTCATAAATATATTTTCGTTGCATGTAAAAAAAAGCCTTTCACTTTTAGTTAAAGTAAATGGGGTTATGGAGGGTTTAGTAAGCTTACCATTCTGTTCCTTACCAATCATCAGAAAGTACTTTTGTAGGAGTTAGCGCTTTATGTTTCATTTTCTACTTAGCGTACCATACTGCTGTTCCCTGGCCGGACAGGCAAGAGTACACAGGTCTTGGCTGCTCTTACAGCTCTTCCCCTACTACTTCATGCCAAAAAGGTATATGTTTCTTTGCTGGAAATTCACAGGGTTGTCTCTCAGCTTTTGCTCACTATAATGCCTCCATCTCTCTTTGGTAAAGAAAGCCATAAAGTAGCTTCCAACTCATGTTTAACAGCCCTGTCTTCCACTGTTCTCAGCACATGCTTTAAATGATGCATTTTGGAAGAGTATCTGTTACTTCTTCCCAGCATACATCTTTATTTCAGCATCTGTTTCTTCAGTTTGAACACAGATATTGCGAGGCTAACATATCATATGTGGGTGTATTTAAAATGCTGTAAAACACCCAGCCACCACCATTCATCTCAGCGTTGATGACAGAAACCTCATTTTTTTCACACGAATCCAGGAATCCTTACTGAGATAAAATTCATCTCAAAAAGAGAGAGTAACATGTTCAATAAAGACATCGTGATCAGTCTCCTAAGCATAAGCTTTATCATGAAGAATCCCATTCCTTTTTTCCTGTTCTTTTTTCCCCTTGGTAGTAGTTGTCAGTCAAGTAGGTTAATATAATTTCAAGTTCTGAATAGACTGTTATGATGATTAATATCTCTTACATCGTCTGCACCTAAATGTCTTCACATGTTTGGGCCCTAGTGTGATTCTTTTTTAACAAAGATCAAGTTGACCGATGGATAAATACCATAAGGTTTTTTTTTAACCGATCTACAATAAGTTTAGCAGACATAATCTTATTTTGTGCAGGTTCTAATGAGCATGTTTTTCCTGCCCCAATTCAGGAGCAAGCATTTAACCCTAGGCGTTTTTCTAAGTCCCACTGGTTTCAGAGCCCTGGGAATTAAGGAGGTGCTTAAAGTTAATGAGGTATTTAATTGCTTTGTAGAACCAAGATGGACTGTTGCATTGCAGGTACAATGAGAAATTGTCACTGTTTTTCTTTCTGAGTGACGAGATTTTTAAAGGATCAGGGTCTCAGTTGCAGTCCGTCATTTTACCGTTTATGCATAATTTGAGGGTTGAAATTGTAATGTTCTGTTGCAGTCTGGGTGGACTCAGCTATACCATCATTAAGACTGTTGAAGCTCGATCAACGGATTTTATAAATTTTCTGACCAGTATGACTGAAACCGTGGAGGGCTGAGCAAAATCTAAGCATTTTATGCCACCACTATTTTAGCAGAATACAATCAATGCCAAATTATACAGACCAAAGAGATTGACAGTTTGGAGGAAAGTGGATCATAAGAACAGACTTTCTTCCTGACAGAAGAGTAAGTTTATCATCTTGGGTGAGTGGAGCAGGGAGAAAGAAGAACACTGATGGCTATAAACATTAGTCAGTCATGAATATATTTTTATTTCAAGGAGGTATCTTTATCACAAGAGAGAACTTTCCATCTGGAAATGTTAAGCCAGATTTTAGCTCTTAGTTACACTGGTGAAAATCCAATGTATTTCTTGGTACCCTGCCGCATACTGCGTGTGCTGGCTGACCGCTGTCATTCTGTGTAAGGGAGGATTCAAGCAACCGTAACAGCTGTTTCGTTAGAGCTAGGAGTGTCAGATATGAAGCAGAGGGAGCGTTTCTTTTTGTCAGAAAACAAAGTGGCTGTAATCGTGGCTGATCCCTGTATGAATGGTGAAGCACCGAGAAGTAGTACAAAATTCACCTTGAATCACTAATATTACATTTATGTACTAAATCTTATCCTAATGGAAGACATTTACCATACGCATACGCTGTTTAATTAGCGTCTCCAACATCTGTTAGATTTTCCTCATCTCTAAAGCACAGAATAAAATACTTTAGCAGGCTAACGTTTGTTATGGCAACAAAGAATCCACTTGAAGAGGAAAGGCAGTTTTTACGTTTATGTCTCAGAGTAACTTTAAACTGTTCATGGTATTTCTATTCAGAATAATTCCAGAGGTGTGTCTATTTATCTCCTGCATTAAAATTCAAGAAAAAGGTTTAGCTTTTGGCTTGCCTTCGGGGCTAAGCTGTGCAGCAGACATGTTTCTCTGAGATAATTTGTTTTCTAATTGCCATTCGTTTGCTGAAATACAATTAAAGTTATTGCTCTAATATTAACATCAACATCTTGATTGCCTTATCAGAATATGAATATGTATTTTTCTTACTCTGCTTAGAGACATCTTTCACTAACTTTCTCTGAACATGTAGCTCTTAATTAAAGAGAATTTTTAATTCATCTGTAGCAGTAACACTTTCCTAGCAGCTGTTACCAGTTTGTTGGAAGGTCACACCTTATGCTTGTGTCCAAGGCTGCATCACAGGCTGTCATTACAGCAGTGCACACGTCAATCTTGAATAGCTGGGCCTTCGAAACAGCTTATACAAATAATTGGAGCTGTGTGTAATTGCCAAAATTAAGTTTGAAAGTGGGCAAATCTTAGTCAAGCACAGGTTTCGTTAAGAACTGGAATAAGGCAAGCAGCTGTATGAAAGCGCTGACCAGCCAGTTTAGATCTAAAGTACATCAAATGGCAAAGGGCATTCGGCAGGTTTTGACTCAGGCCACAAGATCAGATAACGATTGCTAACTTTACTTAAAAAATAATGAAGAAGTGTTACCTAGCAGTATGGCTTTTTTGTTTCTGCTTTCTTTGTGTTTTAGAGAACCATTTATTTAATATAGACAAAACAGAATTATCAAAAGAAAGCGGACACAAGCTTTTTTAAAAATGTCTTTGTAAACTGCTGCTTTCTTTATAACGGTGTTTTACAAAGCTGTTGAATGAAGGGGATTCTTTCAATCAGTAGAAGCAGGAGAATGTTACAAAATAGTTACATAAATGAACAGGCCACTTGGGATGGCAGAAAACCAGAGATAGAGTGAAGCAGCAGTGATGAAATTGCTCTTTTTACTGTGAGAGGTCCTTTTAAAATCTTCTTCTCATTTAGTAATTTTCCTTTTATGATACTGTATCTATTTCCCATACCTCATTAGTTTCTGAGCACATATGACTATCCCACTGAGTTACATAGGAAATTATTTTTTTCATATGATATAAAATGCAAAATTGAATCCTAGTTTTGAAAAATAGTAGTGAAATTGATATCTATGCTCTAGTGAGTTGTGCTGTAAAATGAATTCACTGTATAATACTCAGCAAAAATTAACTTGTAATTTATATAATTTGGGGGTAATTGTTCCATTTTACAAAACTCTGTATTTTTAAAGTGAAATAGCAGCCTTTATTGACTTTTAAATAGACCTCAGTTTGCAAGCGTCAACTGTGTGTTTGTTTTCTCCATGAGAAGACATTTTTACGTCTTAATAAAGGTTTTTTGGAAAATACCAAGATACTCACGTTCCAGTCCTGTTTTAGTGCAAGTAAAATTCCTGGGTGTACTACTTTATGTCTTTTATGTAATGATGAAGGGGCACCTGACTTTTTAGCCCTAAGCATTCAAATTTTCTTCTGTCTTAAGGCATACTGCTGTGACGCTTCCTTGATAGATAAATTGTGCTTCTCCCTGACAGGGGGAGAACTGTCATAAATGACCTTAGCTAGCCGATATCTGGAGCGTCATTCATGTCAGAACTGAAGACAATTGTATGGCTGTGAATGGACAACACTTCACAACTACAAATGTTAGAAGCCTGCAGAGGACATGGGGGAAAAAATCTTTAAGTGTCTGAGAAAAAGAAAGAATAAAGAAACAAGAGATTGCTGAAATTCACTGTATTAAATGTGTGTGTGCAAAGGAGGGTTGGTTCACTTGGACCAGGTATTTGTTTTTCCACAGACAGTGCTTTGAGTTTTACATTGTCTTGTATCTTCATAAGAGATTCATTCAGACTAGACCAGATTCATTGTGCAGATTAGCGTGTCCAGAAATTCTGTCTGCTAGTTAAATATACTTCTTCCACTAACACATTTTTGTACAGTGTTTTATTCCATGAATGGATGACATCATAATTAACACAAGTTCAGTAACTGTATCAATGATTTTGCCTTTTTGCGAAAAGTGGCTGCAAGTGGCAGGGAAGAATCAACCTACCGATGACAACTTCCTGCTTAAAAGATGTGCTTTTAGCCCATACATTAGTAGTCTTTACATTTCTAATTTTTAGATTTTGAGATTAATAATATTAGACTGCTGTAGCAGACTTCTGCTATACCTTTTTTGTTTGTTGGCTTAAAAAAAAAAAAAACTATGCTGATAGACCTTGGAGACATTCTTCAATTAAAAAAAAAAAAAAATCAAAACTCCTAGAAATACTCTGCTGTGATGAAACTCAAAGGAGCACTGCATCTCCTTATTTAATGCAGCTATTGTGGAAGTTTTCTATATGAGTCCTGCTATGATAAAATGTATAAAACTTATTTAGTAGTTAAAACAGAAGCAACTACAAGCCTTGAAGAGCAGACAGGCTCTTTCATGTTTCAAGAAACGCGTGTTTCCTGTTGCTATGCGGTCTCCTGTTAGGAATTGCCTAAAGAGCCTTTTTAGTGCATAGATGCTGCATAAAAATCAACTTGCCTCATTGATTTCAATGAGTAGTTGCAAGGTCAAATGTTATTCAACTGTAAAATTATCTATTCAATTTTTTTACTAAGGGAAACCATCTGAGTATTGAAGGACAAGATAATAGTCCATTTGCAGAACACAAAAGAATGCATTTTGTTTGTTCAGCACATCATAACAATAGGGATGTGCTTTGCTTCCCAACTTTTATTTATAGCATTACAAACCTTAGGATGATCACCAGTTGTGAATTAGAAAGGGAGGACTATAGAAATGTAGCTCCAGATAGCGTCACAAGTGTATACAGAATAATTAGAGCTGGATAAAGGGAGGAAAGCTCAAGATTTCATGACAATTGGTTAAAACAAGAAATAAAACCAACCAGCAAACACGAAAGAAAAGCCTTTACAACTGTGCGACCAGAAGATATTTTGAATGCTGTTTTTCAGAAGCATTGGATATATATATATAGGTGGGGGAGAGCGTAAATTAAAACTTCTCTTTTGAGTCTACATAGAGATACCTGAGATGTTCCAAGGCCCGCATTTCCGGGGGATGCCTGAGGTGTTCCATTTTATATTTTTAAGAATATTTTTCAGCTTTGTTATTTTGCTTTGGAGGAGAAAGAACAGAAAATGAAATTTTCCAAAATCCTTGGGCAAAAAGCCATTTTTGTTTGAATTATTAGTTTTATTTTTATATTCTAACTTTTTGTTAAGAAATTTTAATCAGTCCTACAAATAAAGCTATAATCCTCCACGTATATCAGTTCAGGCAGTAAAACCTTAGGCAGAGCATGATACTTCTTAAAGCCAAGCGCATATAGCCTCTAAGCATGTTATGTTAACACGTAAGAAAGGAGTAAGTTAAGACCTTTTCCTGTTCATAGCTGGGAGCCATAATAAGACTGTTCAGTTCAGAGAGTGAGAATGAGAGAGCAAAACCCTGCAAGGCAGATCAGCAGGGCATAGAGAAAGCTCCACAAACTCTGAAAGTATTCAGCTGTTTTGTACTAGCCACTTTTCCCAAAGTTGTGAATGATACCCTGCTTTCCACAGGGAAAAAATCCTCTCCAACTTCCTAAACACTTCCTTCTCTCCTTAAAGGGCACTTGTCTTCCCTCAGTCTCTCTCATTAAATCCTAATCTTCATTGGAAAATGATGTCAATTTAGATTATCACCTTGAGGAGCCTTGTTAAATCTGTGGAGTGCTGACTCTGCAGTTAGGTGTAGTCCGGGTCTAAGAGAGCCCAGCTAATAAAATGTTAAGCATGAATTGCTTCCACTTCCCCTGAGTACAAAGTCATGGTCAACATCAGGTAATTTAACTTAATATCTCAGAATCAGCTTCTAACAATGTAATTTCCTAGTGAAAACTAATTTACCAGTTTACCTCAAATGATGAACACTTACCTTTCCATTATTTGTTTCAGTTAGCTAGTTATCAGATTATTTGCCACAGAAATTTGATAACAGTTATTAAGATTCTGTGCGCACATTGTAATCTTCATCTTTGTGGTAATGCATTGAGATAACCATTTTAATGTGGGCAATTACTAGCTCACCTGGCAATTGTAAAAATGTTTTCAAATAAATTGTAACACATTCCCTCCTATTACATTGGTATTTCCCGTGGGACTGTGCAGATAACACAGATGTGTCAGGATAACTGGCATTCTTTTATAATGTACTAAAATAAATTGTGTTTTTATAGGATGGCCTTAATGTACAGTAACACAGAACTCTTCAGAGAGACATCAACAGTAAACTGAATTTAAAAGGAAAACGTTACAGATGAGTTGCAAAGAGGCTGTTAAGTTTTCAGGGAATGATGAGGTGTGTGACTGAACTAACAACATGAGTTAGGACAAATGAAAGAGTAACGGATAATTATGGAGTGTCTTAAGTAAACTGAAAGATTTTCATGCCCTTATTTCTGTGATTAAGATTTTTATCCGTTAGCATACAATTTGTCAGCCTAGACAGACCTAATAGAATAATACAGCTCTGTATGTTCAGTATGATGTGGAGAATGGATTGTATCATTTATCTAGCTCTTTCTTGACAGCAGCTTAACATTTATTACAGTGGTGTGTGTTTCAGTATTTCTTTCTGACATCAAAATTATGATTTTCATAATTTTATCATCGTCGTTCTTAACTCTTTCTCTGAGAAGTACAGAGCAGTGCCCAACCAAAGCAGAAGTGAGGTAGGGAGAGATATCGTTTACTACCCTATCCGATTACTCACAATAATAAACTATTGCATTTTCTCTGTGACTTCAGCTTGCTGATATCCTTTGACCAGCATGGCTACAACAGCTGCTACTGCGGTTAGTAGTACACCAGTCTCTGCGACACATAGAAAGATAACCAAGCAGCCTTTGCAATCCTGCTCTCAGTATTTCCCTACTGGGTAGTTTTAATCCGTTGTATATTTTTGTATCAGTGTGCGGGCTGAATGTCATTACAACTACTGTCTGAAAATTGGAATTTTAAAATAACATGATCTAATATCTGTGCTCCCTGTTGCTGTAAAAAGAGCACTGTCACTATGTCTCTACCTCATTTGAGTGCTTTTATGCATAGAAAATCTTTGTTAATTAAAAAGCAAAGTTATTTACAGAATCCTGCAGTAATGAGGAGCTTAAGTAGGCTTTTAATAGAGCTGTGTTATCTACTATATTATGTGCCGTGTGTCACCTTAACTAGAGGAAAATGTTCTCAAACAGAGAGTTTGCGTGCCGAAAAGCAAACCAGTAATTTTGCCCAAACTGCTAACTCAAAAAAAGAATATCTAATTATAGTTTAAACAAAGGCAGTATTTCTTAGGCCTCAGTGAAAACTTGGAAATTCTGTTTATGTTTAATTACATATTTTTGTTCCCTGCTTCCATTAGAGCTTTGGAGTTCCCCGTTTGTCTTCAAGATAATTTTACTCATCCCCTCAAGTCCTGTGCCATTATCAGGGCTGTTTTGATCATTCATACCATTTTTTCCAGCTCAAGGAGGACTTGATTATTGCATATCGGAATAAGGAACAGGTGAGATATTCCCGAGTAGGTAGTGCCCAGTTTCATAGCAGATTTCAAGGAGAGATTGTGATATATATACATTTTACAAGTACCAAAATGGTAAAATCCATCTCAAAACTCAGTGGGGTCTTTTTAAGACTAAAGTAAACATAGAGAGGAACATATTACCCACGTACACTTGTGAACAACGGTGTAAGTACACCAGCGAAAAGGGCGGCTTCAGGACCTCAGATGGACGCAGGTGCTAGAGGTTCTTCACTACTTACCTCTCAGTCTAGTCTCAGGCAAGGGCTTTGAATTAAGGCATACAACCATACAACGTGGTGAATTGCCCCGGGGGAGCCACTCCCAACCTTGTGCTGTAGGGGATGTTTCCTCTCCTCCATCTTGCAAGCCTCCTCCTCTCTGCCCTCCTCTGGCTGTGCCAGTTCTGCAGAGCTTCAGCCCAAGCAGATTCCAGCTAGGGAGCAGAATTGGCTGACTGAAATTTGCCTTCACTTCCTTTGCAGCCTGCTCGTTCTTAGGCTTGCTGGGCAACAGTAACTGCTTTTCAGTAGCAAGTGAAAAATTCACGTTTGGATTACTTTTGTTTCTTCAGAAATCTTTTGGGGTTTGTTTAGTCAGGTTTTTTTTTTCTTTTTTCTTTTTGGAATGTCTGCAAGTAGTTTAGGCCTTTAGATGAAGAGCTGTGCTCCATAGCTTTCAGTTAATATATTTTTTAAATAAAATTTATATTTTTTCTTTTTTGAAGAAAAGAATGTTTTTACAGTTTACTCAGTATGCTAGTAAAATCAGAGCATAGCGAGGACTGTAACGGCTGTGAAGATTTGGAAGTGGTCTTAATGAACACTCAGCAGGCAAGAAAATATGCTTTTATGTTCACTCAAAACGAAAATATACAAGCTGAGGACAAAAAAGGCAGGCCTTATTAAATGAGAAGTGGCTAGGAAATGATTTATTTCATTTAAACTAAATAAGGCCAATTATTGGCTCTCCATATGAAGTAAAAGAGAAACTCTCTGTGTGCTTATGAAACAAAGGCCTGGTTTGATAACGAATTACATAGAGCTAGCTTACAATTAAGTAACGCCTAAGGAAAACAGAAGGATTTTTTTTTTTTTGTCATAGTTAGATAAATTGCAGACTATACCTTAGGGTCAGATATTTTGTTGTATTTATATTTTATTATATTCATTTCTATATAATATAAAACATATAATGTAATAATAATATATGATAATTATAATAATACTGTAGATACTAGATTTATTCATATTTACCCAAGAGTAAAACATCAGTAAGCATCTTTACTTACAGACGCTTTCTGTAACTTGAATCATGAGTCAGGTCTTTTGGTTCCAGCAGTCACAGCTGAGAACATTCACCAGTTGTACCCTTAGCTCTGTGAAGAGTCCAAATAAAAAAGGGATTAAAAGAAGATCTCCATAGCACTTCTTGTGAAATCCTGTTTTCTCTTTCTGAAACCAGAATTTTCTCTTTCTAGTCTTCCTTCCCTGGGCCCTCTAAAAGAATAACTGTCTTGCAGGCTGGTATGTCAGGCATGGATGTATAGAGAATGTGCCTTCTTTTGCTGCACTTTCCTGTGAAGCCCCAGGTGATTTAAATGATTAAGTTGGCCTCGGGCTTAGAAGGAGACAAGAGGCATACGTGATGGAAGGGAGTCTCTGGGCAGGTGGCTGTGGAAAGGGAGCACAGGGATGGCCGAATGAGAGAGTGGACTATTCGGTACCGCAGAGAGGATTCAAGCCCTGTGATATGAAAGGCTATTTCAAGTCCCTCTTCTGCTGTACACTGTTTGTGAACTTAGACAAATCACTTAGTTCCTGTGTGCTTCAGTTCTCTGTCTATAAAGCGGATATAATAGCATTTACCTACCCATGGGATTACTGTGAGGACAGCTTCACTAACAGATGTGAGCAACTATTACAGGAGATGCACAAAAGCAGAGTAGTACGAAGCTGGGGTCACCTCTGGACTAAAAGAAAAACATGCATTTTAGGTTTAATCTCTCTTTTTTTTTTTGTCAAAAAACATGAAACTTTTGAACAAAAATAAACACGTGAGCATGGAAAAGAAATTCCTGAATTACACTCAGAAAAATAATTCCTAGACCAGTTTGCAAAGTGTAAAAGAGCAGTATGACATCTGTTTCCTGAGATATTGATGGAGTCTGTCTTCAGGCTCACATCAGCCTTCCAATATCTTCCAAAACTTTATCCCTTTCTGGACGGTTTCAGAAGTCAGAACAAAACTGGATAGTTGTCATTCTGGAAAAAGTGTACCTTTTAACCTGAAGCTTGTATGTGGCATAGCTATAAAGCAAATAATAAGGAACTTGCATTATATTGCTCCTAGGTTGCTAACCAAGTGGTAAGATTATACATCTTATTTATTAGTATTAGCAATAGCCTTTCTGTACCTCAGTTTATCATAGCAGAGGAAAGATTTCAAACTGCTGTTGTTTTAAATGGCAGAGACTGAAACTAAACATTTAACAATGGAGAAATGTTCATTGCTTTCAGTGTTAATTGCCTATGAGTAAGCAGGCACCATGACTTGCTGCTTGTGGTCTGTTATAAACACATTACCTAATCTAAGCTTCTCACTAAGAGTTATTTTATTTACAGGGATCTTTATGATATCAGATTATCACTTCCTAAAGCATGACTATCTCTGAGGCTGTGGTTGCTTGCAGCAGCTTGACTGCTAACATCTTTTCTGTAATATTAATTAACTGGAAATATGACTGTTCCATCACTGAAGACAGACCCAGAGTCCCTTGAAGAGCAAAAAGGAAAAAAAGGCCCTCATCTTTCTCTCCATAATCTGAGGACAGAAGGCAATCATAATCTAGGAGAAGGGAATTAAGTGCTATTTTCATTTTCTCCTGTAAAAAACAGAGTCTTGAGATTTTTTGGGTTGCTTTCCAGTTCCTGTAAAAATTAATGTAAACTGGGTGGTAAAAATCCAACCAATAGCTTGAAAGAGAAGGTGGAGCTTTAAGAGCTGTGGATTCCAAGTCCCTCTTCTGGTCTAGCCTTTCTGTAGGAACCTGGACAAGTCAGTCAGGGATAAATTCACCAAAGTCCAAACTTTAGATACTGAAAACTCTTGCTTAGTTAAAGTCTAGGAACCTTTAAGCATTTAAAATGTTGAGTAGGCTGGGCATCGTTGGTACACTCTATTAGTGTTCACAGAAAAGCCAGTCTTCATGAAATGAAAGCCAAAGCTCTGAATTTTCCTACCAGGTTAGGTGTCAGGCGACACCTAGTCTAGCACTGTAGGGGTTAAAGCATTCAACTGACATAGGAAAAATCTCTCCTCTGCTTTAGTAGATTTGACTCTCTCATCTTCCATCCTTAAGTTGACCTTGGGAGAAGTTCTTCTGGTTCCTCTTATTGAAGCTGCCCCATGTTATATCCCTAATCAAACACTGATGCGTGGGTAAGGAGGAGGGATTCCAGGATTCACTGCCTCATACAAAGGCAAGAACTGAACCCATTGAATCCTGCTTTTTTACAAACACAGTAAGAACCTGGAAACACTTCCACAAGGCTAATTTTGATGCAGACTGAAGTCCTGAAAAGCTGCGAAACACTGCTTCTTACCCTAGAATAAAAGACGTAGTTTCAAAGTATATTATATTCTAGGAAACGTCCTTGTGCTTCTTAGCGTCTCCTTATGTCAAGATACACAACCCAATCTGACTATATTGAAAACTACTAATATGAGCTGTCAGCTGCTTTATACCTTCTGAGTGCACTGAGCTTGGTGGCAGGATGAAAAGATTTTCTTATAATGGCAAAAGAGAGAATTGCCCTCGTTTGGAAGCTGCAGACTGTTCCTTCAGCAAAAGACTGGATGCTCAATTTAATTGGTTGTGCTTCACTAGAAAAAAAATAGTGCACTCATTAAAACATCCAAATTCTTAAGTTCCAGGATATCCGGCATCTTTTTTTTTTTGGATTGCAGCATGTGTAGAATATGAGACTTGGTAATATTTCATCCTCTGATTATACTTTCTTAACCATCATTTGTAATTTGCAGACAATCTGGGGGACAGGGAAGCTCTAGGTGTTATTGATTTACACTATGGAGATCAATGTTATAAGCATATTTGCATTTATAAGCTAGATAGAATGGCTTTATTCTTCTCCCTGAAGCCCTAAATCAATGTGAAGTTTGTTTTATTCTTTGCATCTTTCTTGTTTTTTATTACAAAAGTTGAAAAATCCAAAATAAAATATTAAAATATGCATATAGCCTAGTCTGCCACTGCCCAAGCTGTACTGTGAGTAAAGAACACCGTACAGGTATTTCATTTCAGCAATATATTTATAATCTTGTCCTCTGTAGGACAATATCCCAGAGTGTTATATGACAAAACATAAAATATTACAAAGACAAAGACTGCAGTGGGGGGAAGGGGAATTGTTTAGAGAAGCGAAGGCTTCATTTTGTTTTCCAAAGCGGTCTGTGCTGCAGTAGATTAACTATCAGATGCAAGCATTTCCTATGGCAGGGTCAGTACACAACTGGGTGTCCCGGCCCACCGCAGAGTGTGCAGACAAATGCTTCTATAGCAGGGACATAGGCCAAGGTCACCTCCTGGTAATAAGCATGTAGAGCCTTTTCACCATGAATTCGTGCTTTTCAAAATATTTTAGTATTTTAGTTTATTGTAAGTATTTTAGTATTGTGGACATCATCACTGTCTTGTCCCTTCTTGTATTTTATTAACAACAGCAAAAGGCCTTGTTAGATGCAGCGCTGTGTGCAATTAACAAAAACTTCTTTTTCGTCTCCGAAGAGCCCCGTGCGGGCAACTGTGGAGGTGTAGATGTTTATATCCAAGCTGCACTTTGATAATTATGTATTCGGTGCACTCTGCTGATGAACACTGTTCCCATGTCAGATCTGTTGGCTTCCAAGTACCTTGCCTTTTCATGGCTTTTTGAGCTTTAATTAGAAGATTTGTTGCGTAATTACAAATCTGGTTTCATGGTGTAGTGCTCTAGCACCTGCCTTAACTTATGGTGTCCTCACTGCTTTTTATGCTTCTCATAATTTGGTTCCTCATATTTGAGGAACTCTTAAGGCTATTTGTGATGTTTAGAAAACTAAGAATTAGAAACTAGTGAGATGGCTTATCTTCCCAGATTTTTCTTATTTTTTTCCCTCATCTGGTCATTTTCTTTTTTCCTCTACTTTCTAGCATGCAACTGGATAGAAAATTGGCCTGAACATGTGAATTAGCCTCGCTATGAATTTTTTTTTTTTAAGATTTAAAACAGATGATAATCACACACACACACACACACACACACACACACACACACACAATTTATGCAGATGTTTGTTCTTTCTTAATGTGCAACATTTTGTAGAGAGTTTAGAATCACTGTTGTTCTTTCTTCTTCTCACTAAATTTCCACTGAAAAGGCTAAAAATGCATGAGATTTTTATCCTTGGGATTGTAAAAAAATCATTTAGAATTCAACAGTGAATACCGGATGCTCAAATTATTGTTTCTAACACTGGGTTAATTTGTACTTCTCATCACTGAACTTTATTATCATCTTTTGCGATGCGCCTTCATTCCCCCTCCCTGAAGTTCTCTGTGTCTTCTTGAGTGATACAACATGTGGAGCTGTATGGTCTCTGTACATTTTCTCTCTTCACTGTTGATCTCCTCTACCAGTTGTTCTATGACTTGTATTATGGCAGTCTGGGAACACTGACTGTTACGCTTAAAATCTTAAGTAGTGCAAAGGCCTTGCAACGCTCATCCATAAAAGAGTGAATTTCACTCAATTCTCTCTTACAGTATGGATATTGGGCTCCTTATAATTATTTCCTAAAGCAGTTTCTCTGATCTGTGCCTCTCTCTGGTAGGCGCACCTGACCGAATTTCATTTTCTTTGGAATTCTGGGATAGCTCTCAGCTCACTTTAAAGCTGTGTCAGACGCTCCTCAGATGCTGTTATTTCTTGATCCTCTTTGATATTAAACTGATTCCCTATCTGGCCTTTTAAAAATAATTATGGTTTCTTTTGGTGTCATTCCCTGGAAGAAAGAAAGTGTTTTAAGTTCTCTAACTGTGTTTATCACTTTTTTCCCCAATATGTTACTCCTTTCAGCCCCTACAAACCTTTTTTCTTTTCTTATGCATACTGTAAAAATAATGTCATGTACAGTTTCAGCCTATGCGTTTTACTGTTATACTCTTTTCACTCATTTACTCTTGTGTACCCTTTTTTGTGTGTGTTTCTCTTCCTTAACCTTTGATTACTTTTTGCAGTTAGACTATTTTATTACTGTATTTGCTCCTGGACGTTAAGCTATGTACTGCCCTCCTGAGTATACGTAACTATCTGGAAAAAATTTTCATTTTTCTTCTGTACTTTCCCTTCCCCTTCCCCTCCCTTCCCCTTCCCCTCCCTTTCCCTTCCCCTCCCTTTCCCTTCCCTTTCCCTTTCCCTTCCCCTTCCCCTTCCCCTTCCCCTCCCTTTCCCTTCCCTTCCTTTACCTGACAGTTTCATGATTTTCCTAAAGCATGAGTTCAACATCCACGCTTGGACGTCTTCCACTTGTAAGACGCAAAGCCAAAAATGAAGTAGTGGGGCTGTTGAACAAGCAGCTTCTTCACGTCTAGCTGTCTGCTGAATTAAGTCGTTTCCTTTTTAGTTTTTCTTCTTTCTTATGTAGTTTGCAAGTTCTACTTCTCATCCTCTGCCATACTTGAGTGATTGTTTCTCTTGAGAATTTATATCAAATATACTGGAAATTGTAATCACTAACTGTACTCTCACATCCATGTTGTTGGGTTTTGATTAACGTTTGGTTTGATTTGGTTGTCTTTTTGAAGGGTACAAGTACATCAAATCCATTTTTGGCTGAATCACAGTAATTAATGAGATTTCTTAAGGCCCATTTTAAAAAAACTCGCTGCAAAAATTTAGCCCCGTATCTTGAAAATTCTGTGGTACTAATCTAAACATCGGAATTCAGCTAATGTGCATGCATTCGGTGCATAGTTAAAAGTCCAGTCATATGCAGTTGAAGGAATGTATGTTATCTCCTCACGTTTTGTTTCTGACGACTTCTGTTTAAATCTTTCAAGTGGTGATCTCCAGATTAAACTGGATTTCATATGACTTAGATAAGAAAGGTTTTATCAGCTGTGACTGCTGAATTTTGCCTTAAGGTCTTTGATCAATGCGGATATCAAATTTGGGAAGAATTCTCTTGAAACTAATCATTAACAAAGGGTAAATTTGTATGTGTGTTAGCAGAGAGTCTTTGATAGCAATTCAACTATCTGGAAGTTGAGATTTGCTAACAAGCACTTCTAAGTAAGCACTGTATTTTGCATTTGGTAAGCGGATGGCTGACATCTCTTCTTCTAGTATACTGTTACTGTTCTTCTAGAGTGTTTCTGCCACAACTTTCAAAATAAGCTGGCCAAGGGGATAAGCAACATCTACAGAGAGTCTTACGATATTGTACAAGGTGGATATATATATATATATCTGCATATTCCCCACATTGACCCCCAGGGAGGTGGAGATTTACTTAACCTTTTGCCTTACATGAAGGCTTCCAAATAAAGCTGAGAAAAACAGCAGGTTACTCTACAAAAGAGACTTACGTATTATTATTGAAGTCTGCTCAGGAGGCTACAAATTCTGAAACAAAACCTCTTCATTTGAAAAATTCTCTGTGGGAGACTAACAGAATGAAAACTACTCCGTGAGAAGGGAAAACAAAAACAAATTTAAATTTGTCTGTCATTCTGATTAAAAACAGCTTGTGAAACAATAATCTAGAAAAGAATTGCCGTTAAGAATAAAGTTTACTTGAAAGTAAAATCATGTTAACATGCCGCTAATGAATTAAAAAGAAAACATTATACAACTACCACCTGTATTTTGTCTGATGTCCTATTAACAGCAAGACCAAAATATGCATTCATTTTAATAGTCTCATGTTTCACGGTTAATAAATTTTTTAACAGTATATATTCCTACTGCTTCTGATGGTTTATCTTCCCAGATTTTTGTCATTTTTTCTCTCTCACTTTGTTATTTTCCCTTTTCCCCTGCTTATAGCATGCAGCTGCTAGAAACAGCAAACTCCCTTTTTGTACATTAATTATCCTCTATCGTATAACTGGTGTAGCTTTTCAATAGGTAGCAGCATACAATACCAAAAGCATAAATTACAAGAATTATGATTCAAAAAGTCAGCATTGCCAAGACATGACAGTCTGTTGCTAGTTGCATCCTGCATTTAATACCGGAAAAAAAAAACATATCTTGTTTCTTAGATTAGATACTCTGTAGTAATCTGTGTTGGGAAATGAACATTTTAGGGGATGGTAATTACTACTGCGTACAGAAGACCTACGCCTTTATCCCACATCCTGTAGAAGACCGCAAGAAGCCATAACCGGTATTTTACTGATATTGGCTGTGGATGTAAGATGAGCTGTTACCTGGGGGAATCATCTTGTTCAGATGACCACTCACATAACGATGAATTACGGCAGGAGCTGCTGTTCTGTGTACTGGCCCAAGCCCATGTTTAAAGGCTTTGTGAAAGATCTCGCTCAGACCAGTATTGGAACGATGCCTGTAGCTTTTTATAGGGTCAAGCCAAAAAGCCAAAGACCCTTTTTTTTGTTTGTTTGTTTCTTAGAAAGGATCATTTGGCGTAAGCTTACACAATTACCAGCAGGTATCAGGTTTAGATGATATCTGGGTCTAGCTGTTGAAGGACAGCTTCTTAAACTGTCAGGGAGAATGTTCATACTTGGGGACAGGGCTTTACTTGGGTAAGTCCTCAGAGCCTGGTGAGGCTGGCGCGCCATCGGGAAGCCGTAGCTTGTTCTGTTCTCCCGGCAGCTGCTTTATGTTTGTGGGTGCTCTGCTTCAAACCAGACATGCGTTAGAGTGATTTCTGCACAGATGTAATGTTTAGCAGAGGCAAGTAAGCTGTCTATGCATGCCGCCGTCCCTCTAATTGTATTCAGAAACAATAGGTGGTTTTGTTTGTGAGTCTGAGTGCTGAAGGCAAAGTGCCAGCAAATGCAGACGAGGCAAACAAGATATCTACTTCGTTATCTCATGGCAGAGGACTCCATCTCCTTCCTATCCAGTTTGCTTATTATCAGATATACCAGGAAAGGAGGATCTGGTTAATCAAGAAGAATGACTGCTCAGGTGACAGCCGATCCAAACTGACTGCTTATCTTTGTTAGCTGCAGCACGGGCCGTCACTGGTCGCTCTGCTTAGGTTCTGATTTCATTAAAAACTTGGTTCAAGCAGACAGTGCAAGTAGCAGGGTGTTAAAAGAGAGGGAGAGAGGAAGAAAGGACTCAGATCTTAAAGAGTGACAGAAGAAGTTGAGAAGCTGAAGGATAACAGGTCCTAAGGAGCCAAGCATTCACATGTAGGTAGGGAAGTTGAAAGAGAAAAGGTCCATAGGCCTGTAGAGAAGGTAGCACAAAGCTGGAGCATTTGTTTGACTTGCCATTGATAACAGGAGAGAAACAGCAGCCCTGGTGATGTCAAATATCAGTGATTCAAGTGTTGTTGCTATAGTAATATGCTGGAGGAAGCAACCTGATACGCATATTTGAGATTTGCTGTAGGAGACGATCTATTAATGTTGGCCCATGAAAACAAACAAACTGGCTGACAATCCAGTCTTGCCCAAATCTATGAGTTAAAACAGAACTATCATTTCTTGTATGACTGCAAATATCCACAAATAGTTCACAAAGCAACACACCTTACCTTTTATCCACATTATCAGAGGAGAGATGAGAAAGTAGCAGGGACAAATAGATGGGCCTTGGGAAAACTCGCTCCACTTACATGCGTAGCACCAGTAACATACGTTGTTTTCACCTTGTTCCTCTCCTGTCATCCTCGCCATTGTGCATTCTCACTATTAGCACGTTATTCTCCAGCCTGCCTTTCAACCCTCTGATTCATTGAGTGTTTTTTACCCTTTGATATCAGTGTCCCCCTGTGCTGTGGAGTTACTCTTATCACACCCTTTATCCTAATCAGCTCCTCCATTTTTCACAGTCCTTTCTCACATCCTCTCAATTTCATCTTTCCTACTGATTGTCTCCCTCTTTCCCCTCCAACTAATCGTTTCATTTTTTCTCTTCGCCGTGAAGAAGACATTGCCAAAATGTCACCTCTAATCTTCTCTCCCGTTTCCAGCATGTAATTTATTAATCCTCTCTCTCCCTTTTTCCCTTTTATTGAGCAGCCTACATGCTAATACAACTCAAGTTTTATTTTCAGATTGTCAAATAAATAATTTCACAAGTCTTTATAAGAGTAGGGGAAAAAATAAAGAGCTTTGAAATAATGATCACCCCTGTCTTTCTGGCAAGGCACTTTCTTTTAGATCTATATAAATCACTTTATTCAGGGATGATACAGCTGTCCCATACCAGTTAAATTAATTATTGCTAGGGTATTTAAGGAGCTGAGGTGAAAAGCCAGCCTTTATCTGATTGATAAAGAACCACTAGATAAAAACCTCCGTATTAATATAATTCTGCTCTCTTAAGAATAATAAAAAACACTTAAATTTGTATTGCTTTTTTTTTTTTTTTGTCGTTTTTTTGTCACCTTGGTTTTAATAACACTTTTGAGTGGCATCTTGCATTGGTAAGTTGTAAGCTTTCTTCTGGCTCCCGTGAACGTTTCCATTTGATCTCTTAAGTCAGAAGGAAAGAGAAAACTATCAGTTTTTTGAAGCGGGGATGAATGGCCACAGTTTGGTCTTGGTGCCAGGCCTGCTTTGAAGTGTAATACTAATTTTACTGATAATTTTTTCCCCACTGCTGTTTTCAATGAGATAAGAATGAGAACTCCCAAAGTTGACAGCTACTCTGCCCTCACAGAGCCTAAAACATTGCCCTTCTTTTTTGGCTTCTATGTTGAGACTTTTAGTCATTTATGAGAGGTGCTAACTTTGCTTTAGGACATCCGGAAGTATGTGGAGTAGATGCACAATGAACCTTTTCAAGTTCAATATCTAATGTATCCTTCCCATGACTGCAGGGAAGGCCCCTTTGCTTAGGCTTATCAGTGCTCAACCTTTTCAGGGAGTTAGGCAATGAATCAAGGTCAGCTGCTTTTGTAACCCGAACTGTGTTAGTTTTGATGGAATAAACGGCTTTAGAGAGCCAGTGATGTAAATACAACCCTGTCACTGACGCAATTAAGGAGCTACACACATCTAATACCTGTTACTGTCCAGCTTTTGCAGAAGTGCTAGTATCACTGATGGGCAACAGGGCATCTGTACATGCGCTATCCGTAGACGAAGGAGAATACCAAGTCAGACAGCTAAGTCCGGTTCGTAAGTACCACTGAGACGGCCAAGATCTTTCCTGGTTGCTGATTAACTCTGTGGGCACTTGAATTCTTAAAATACCTGTACATGATCCTTTGCAGGCAGATTCGAGCTTACTCTGTCTTCATTCTGAGCTAACTATAACCCCTGTAGCTTCAGTTAGTGCAGTGCCAAGGTAAGCTACTAAGTTTCTTGAGAAAGGGGGTGCTGGCTCTGGTTCGATGCCACACTAACGTGACTACATTACATCTGGTAGCCTTCAAGGACGGGCAGAGCAAGCTTGTATCTGCCAGGAAATAACTGTATAGATACAGCTTCTCTCTCCACCAGTTACATATCTCTATATCTCTACGTCTCCAAAACCACGTAACTTTTGACAGTGCTGAATATCTGGGTACTCTGCCCTTGTTTAGTCCTGTCAGGAATTTACAAAGTAGGCACTTTCCCATTCACCTGGCTTGCATGGGCCTGACTGGACAGGCATCCTCACCTTCAATATCAGTGTTTTGGCCTGGCACAAAAGAGGCAGATCAGCTGATCAGTCTGAGAATTGGCTTTTGCTATCCAACCGAGAACATTTGTTGTTTTGGAGAGTGAGTTTTGAGACTTGGGATCAGAGGGTGAGTAGGTTAGCTTTATATCACCTAACAGAGGGCCTAAAACATCAGGTATAGCACATTCTGGGACAAGACTTCCTCAGTCTGAGCTGTTTAAGCTATATAACATTTACCATATTTACCTTACTACATTTACATAAGGTGTAAAGCATTTTAAAATGAACCAGGGAAGCAAATGGGAGCTAATGTTTCCGCTATTCGTGTTAGTGCTCTGCTCATTACAGTATGGAGTCACTTACTCACGTGTTCTCTTCACGCTGATTGAATGAGCAGTTAAGTATATCCTACAAAATGAAACCGCTTCAAGGGGAGAGGCAAACAGAGCTGTAGTTTGGTGCTGGAGTCAGTGCACAAGATAAGAGAAAGGGAAGCAGGAGAAGCTGCTTGTTTCATGTAGGACCTGATTTAGCAGGCGTGCTCTTAGAATGATGCCTCCCTTGGTCCTGTGCGTGAGAGAAGAAATACCCAACTTGTGCATCCCAGCACACTGAGACATGAACTATGTGCCTAAGTACTTGATATTTGCAATATTTAGGCAGACATTCTCAGAAACAGACAGCTTGTTAATGAATTTTCTTGGTGAAAAACCTAACGGATTTAGGTTTTTCCGGATGAATGGAGCTTTTAGTTTACAATTTTGACACTAAGATGCCAAAGTCTTTACATATCTCTGCTCCAGTCTTTAAGAAATGTTCACTACAGGCCACATTTCCTTAGGATTTCCAACCGACTATGTCAGTTCTCTCCAAAGTATGGTGGCTTAAATGCATCTTCCTTTTTCCTTCCAGTACACTGGAACCCCAAGTGCTCAACTCAGAACCACAGTTTGTCCTAGACAGCAGGTCACTTGGGAATTAAATATTAAATATTAAAAGTCTTTCTGCCTTCCTAAAGTAATTTGGTTTTTCATCTCACGCGTGGTGGAGGCCCAGTGTGAAATTTCCAGACTGTACAGATTCTGAAGTGCTCTCTCCTGGACCGTAACAGATCACATGGCACTGGGAAAGGCCAGTAGATCACAGACTTTACATTTGGAGGTGCCACATAAGCCCAACCTAATTATGTATTTAAATATGAGCAATCGGACACTCTTGGACACTGCTACAGATGTTCTACTTTTAGGAACAACTACAGCAAGGAAGAGTATTTGCTACTTAATGAAAACACAAAAGTTCCCCCGAGCCAGGAAAGTTTAAAAAAAAAAAAAAAATCAGCACACATCATGACTTAGTCTATCTCTCTGTTACATTAATGACATTTGCAGATAACTCAGAGCTCAAATGTTCACTACCAGTATCTATTTCCTCCTTGGAAATGTAGCAGTTTTCTCTGCCAGTATTTGTCAAACTACCATGAGTTGCATTCCTATTCCATATGGATATGTATTTTTTCTTTGTTTTCCTTTGACATTAATGCTCTTGCAGAGATTTCTAAGTAGCAAAGCAAGGAAATTAACTTACATTTGCTGGCTTGCTGAAGTAAATTAGCTACACTTTTGACTTTTTGTGGTTTTACTTTGAATGAGAAAGGCAATAAAAATGAAATAAGGCTAATCACTGCTGTTCTGTGGTTTTCTCTGTGGTGTGTTAAGAGGAGAGGAGCCCATAATGAAAACCCATGAGCTCATATCTGCTTAAAACAGGTCTCTAATTAGCTTCTATAATCGATCTCCCTGCTCTAGCAGGTGAACCAGGTAATTATCTTGTTTATACTGTAGGTGAGGCACAAAATGCTAAGATAGCTTTTGCTGTATCTTGAAAAGATAATGCATTGTAACAAGCGTTCCCAGTATGAACGAACTACTGTAATAACCCATACCATCTGTTTTACACACAGCAACATGAGATCTCATTTTATGCTGTTACAAAGAGCTCCAGACATCAAAGAGCTGTCCCGTTGACCACTGTCTCAATCAAAGGATTTTTACCTAGACAAACCTTTACTTCCCATTATGATTCGAGTGCTTCAGAGTATCAGGCCTTTCCTGGTATGAGGAGGAGGAATCCAGTCACCAGTGCTTTTTCTAAGGGCCAAATCTTGTCACTATTCACTTCCCATGGGCTTTTTGAGTAGCACAGAAGCTCCAAACGCAGCAGTTAATTAGGGGTTAGTTGCTTTGGGGCCTGAGGCTTTGCAGACAGACTGTGGTGCGCTGTACAGTGTATGTCCTTTATTCAATATGATGTGTCTGTCTGTCGCCTTCCAGAAGGTGAAGCAGAGCTGTGTTGGCTAAATGCATGGTTAAGTAAATGTTACAGAGCACTACCCCAGTATGTTTAATTGCTTATAGAGAAATCCCAAAATATGACATATATTTGAGTCTTCTTTATGTTATCCAACCTGTGCTTTATTTACATAATACAGTTATTTCTCTTTCTGGTGGGTCCTCTTATAGTAAGCTCTACAAAGCAGACAAAGGAATAATCCCTTTTGACAACCTTTAATGGGTCACAGCTGTATTTGAAGCCTATGACCTGGAGCAGTAGTAATAGCGTATTTGCAAAGAAAGGACGTACAGTGCAGTTCTTCCTAGTATAATGTGGAAGTGTTTCATCTCTTTGGCACTGGAGAAGAAGCTTCTTGCTTGTGGTTAACGGCTGAAATACAAGACTACATACTTTCTGTAATCATTAAGACAATGGTTTACCAGCTTTTCCCGAAGCTAAAAATAATCCTATCGTGGGCATACCCCTTTTCCTCTTCTCCTTGATAGCTGAATTCAAAACTCCCATAAATAAGTTATTTTCTTTTTTTTTTTTTTCTCATTTTTTTTATAGACTTGTCCCTAGCAAATTTAGTTTCAAGGTCTTTTATTTCTGTTTCTAAAGTAATTATCCTCTGGGCCTCTTCTTTTCTTCCTGGTATGATGCTAGACTAATTATTCTTCTCCTAATGAATGCTTGAAATGGATCCCATATGGTGGCATATGTGCCTTCAGATGGAAGCTTCGTTTGAATAAAATAAGAAAATTCTTCTCTTGGGGGTTTCTTAAATTTTTCATTCTGTAACAATGATGAGTGAAATCTGTGTCTTGGGGATAGAAGCTGCCAACTTGCTCTCAATTAGGTACTTGGGAGCCTTCTCTGAACTGGAGATTTCCATGTCCCTCTCGCCATGTCCATCCATAGTTTTGGACTCTTATCCCACATTGTCCACAAAGATTATCTGAATTGAGTCAAAGCGTCATTACATTTGATTTGAAAGGTATTTTTTGTTGCCTTTAAAAACACCATGTATTCAATCATTTGTCTTACAGAAGCACCTTGGCACTTTTCTCCAGACCAACCCCACAGCATGTAATGTCCTTTTATATTGACTCAGAGCTCAATTGACAAAGTGACTCTTTTTATACAGTTACCTAAGAAGTAGGTTTATTCTCAGTTTATTCCCTGCCTGAGATGAGTTGAACTCACAGTTCTCAGTCGACTGTTTTAACTATCAGATTATTGCATATTCTATGGCACATGTCTATATGGGAGCAAGTGCTTTAGGTATAAACATGTAAAATGGAGGTCTTTCTTTGGCTCTCAGCGCTGTAAGCATTGCACTGCCAGTGACAGCACTACAAGGCTGGAAGAAGCAGTTGCTACCTGCTTTTAGCTCCCAGTCATCTTCAAGAAATATAGTCTAAAGCCTCCATTAAAAGCCCCCATTAAACCTAGTGCTGCCTCTTTACCTGAATCTACTAAGTGATACTGTAGTGAATGAATAAAGCTGCATCTTCCAATTACGAAGGTGATGCTAATGGCCTGGATCATTCTGAAACAGGGTTGTGATTTGGTACTACAGCATAAAAGATGTGCCAAAATTGAAGTAGCTGTAGACAAGTAAAAGAGAAAATGAAATGTTTTTAAAAGAAAACAAGGAATCTGCATAAACTTATTTTAGTAGTAGATCACCTGAGTCATGCTAATCACTTGTGAAAATATAATCTCTTTTTATCTATCTATATCTGATGTATATATTTGTTCTTACTTTCAGAGGGACAGAGAGGAAATACTCTACTGATTTTCATTACAACATTTGATCCCAACTTGATAACAGAAAGGACAGTAACTCATTGTACCACTACTAATATTGAACACTGCTTGGATTTAAAAAAAAAGACCTCTGGCAATGCTTGAATCAGCAAATCAGGAAAAATTTAAGAATAAAAAAGCCTGATTTTAAGATGTCGCACGAGGCCTTAGTTTCTGTTGAAACGGAAAGACTGTTCGCCTCTGGGTGGTCTGAGCCTGAGAGTATCAGGCCAACAGCTTTGGAAAATACATACTGTACTTTTGTGAATAAGCTTATTTCTGACTTGCTGGCATTTTCTTGTTTTGTTTTCTCTTCTATGAATGAATAATTGTTAGCATTCCAACAACCCAGCTGAGGCTTTAAAAAAAAAAAAAGCCACTAAACAGATTTTAGCTACTCTAACAATTTTCAAGCTTACAAATTCTTTTAAGGCATAATCCTTGATTTGGATTTGTTCTACCCAGCTCCATTCTGTCCTGTTCTGTGCAGAATTTTCAGCTTCTACTTCTGAAGATTTTTAACAGACCAAACCTGGAAGAGTCCCCAGGGATCTGTTCAATAGCTTGTGTCCTCTACCTGACTTTCAGTCACTGGTTACACATAACCAAGGGAACATAAACCATTTTAGGGGATAATAATTTATCTTTTGCAGAACAGTTGTTCTTCTTCTTTCACTGACTCAATACAGTGACCATACAGAATGCTTAATTCATAGCACAGAAAAAGATTTCTTGTTCAGCTTTCTTATTAAAGTCACAGTGTCATTTTCTGACAGGGCGGTATTTGCACATATTTGCCTTGATGAAAGGCCAGTAACCAACAAACAGGATTAGGGAGAAGGGGTCATTTTCTTACACATCATATCACGGTAGTGGCTCTTTTCCCCTGCTGAAAGTTGGTTCTGAACACCCTCTTTAACACGTTATGCTGCTGAAGGCAATAAATAACTCTAGGGATCTGGGAAGCAATTGCTTCCCTTAGAAAACCAAAGCCAAAGCTTTCAGTTTTTGCTACCTAAAGTTAGGCTCCTAAATCCATTGTTAAGTACCCAAAACAAATTGCTGTCATGATGAAGGATTCCACTTAGCCACAAATCTAATTCTGACAATGGGAGCTGTGAGTATTCAGAGCTTTGTAAAAGCAGAGCACTTTGATCTGTCTAATCAGATTTGGTGTTTCTGTCTCTACTTAAATGTATGTAGGAATTATGTTTCAGGAATACAGTTCTAGCAATATCAAATGCAGGACCCTGTCATTTTCTGGATGAGGACAAAAATTAGAAACTTTCTTTTCTCTTCCCAAGACAGAATTATGTTCTCTCATTGAGCCCTAGAGCCAGGAATTTCAGCAGTTTGCTGTATCAAGAGGATATGCAGCAATACTCAGGTTTTCCAGGTGTTCTGACCCAACATTTTGGGGCCAGAATTAGAAACTACAAAGGCATTCACAGTGCCTTTATCAGAAGGGACATCTGATATTGATACCTCTGATACGCCAGATACTGCCACAATAACTTTTAAAAATCAATCAAGTTCTGAAAACTCAGTATCAGGTTTGCCCGCTCTGCTCTTTCAGGAACCCACAGTTCTTCCTATGGAATTAGCAGAACCTTGTTGCTGGAGAGAAGCCTTTTACCATCCAGCCTAAAATTATTTCTCAGCCCTTCATAACGGCACGTCTGCATTATTATGCACCTAAATTCCTTTAGGAACCTTGAATTTTGTGCTGTCATAAAAAAAACAACAGACTCTATTGTTAGAGTTGTTTCACCCACAAGTGTGGTATGTCACTGAGAGAAAAAGTAATAACCTGCATCCAAATAAAACTCCAATATGATATCATAAAGGGGAAAAAAAAAAAAAGAATTGCTTATCAGATTTGATATTTTTATTTTCTAATGTTCTGCGTGTTATAAGCCCAGGGAGAAAGAGAAATGAAGAGGTTCCTACTGTTCACCAATCCCACTTCGTTTAATAGAAATCTAATGTAGCAACATAATTATACTACACTAATGAGGCTGCAAAGTTAGCTCTTTTATAGCTCTGTAGCCACAGTAGAGACTTTCGAATCTTACCGTTTCTTTCCCTTAACTGGCCATCTGATGTGTCTTGTCACCTGGTAAAAAAGCATAACAAGACAAAAAAAATGCAAAGAAGCAATTTTGAAGAGCTCCAAGCAGTACTCTCAAGCATTCTTTCAGATTTTCTTTTTCTGACACATGATATTTAAAAATTAATTCAGAGCACCCCCCACAAAAAAATCTATTTTACTTGTTTAACAAAATGGAGTATTGATTTGCCAAAGCCTAAACAAAGCAGCCTACATGATTCATTGATCAAGAATTTGGGCTCAGTCCATGTGATCATTAACTTCTTTGTCAGTGCATTCATTTATTCATAAGCTTTGTTTATGGCAGGCCCCTTTCACAGGCCTATGGCAAAAAACCAAAAACCAAATGATTTGTCTGCCTTCCATATCACTGGATACAGGAGACAAAACAGAAGGTTCTTCCAGCTTCAAAGATGCTATGAGCCTTCTGAAGGATCCAGGAACTCTGGAGGCTTTCATATATGTCCAGGCTTCAGTATTATTTGGGCACTGTATATCACAAGTATAAAACTGTCTGAAGAAAGAAACCCCTTGTGCTGCCATGTGGGGAACCTAACCAGATGCGACAAAATCAGTAGTTGCTATTAGGAGCCTTTGTAATGTTCTTGGGGACGTGCTAGTTGCCCGACCATAAAGCTTTTCTCTTCGTGGGGAGTTGTTGCTGCAAAATACGCTCACTGGGAACTTCTTCTGATACAACTGTTTAAAGGCTCACGAAACAGGATCCAGTTAAAACCAGTGTCTTAAACCCTAAATCAAAACCGTACATTGCTTTTGGTTTAAAATAAGCAAAACAACAGGCAAAAGAGATCTGAATTCTCTCTCTTTTTTTTTTTCCTTTGAACATGGTACCAGTTTAAATTCCAGACTTTACTGTGCTTTTTAGCTTAACAGCAAGCAAGAAATACTAACAATGAAAAATGAGTCTTTATAATCAATAACTGAGAATTTGCTGCACTCCATTAATCCTTTATCAAAAAGAAACATCACAGTCATGAAGAAGTTATTATAGGGTAAAGTAAGGTATGATCTTACAGTGAATTAAGTCACTCTACAGTTAACAGACAGGGTTCAGCCTCTTTCCCGAAACACACAAGTTAGCTAACCTCTCAGCAGAAGATGGATAAGCTCTACTGCCTTTCCTGTGAGCTTGTATGGGTTAAAAGCACACTCAGAGATAGTTGCCTCAGAATAGCTTGCATGCTCACTCACTTACCTTGTCGTAATTTCTCTGTAAGCCTATCTCCTTAGCATGCAGCTGTCAACCTTTTAACATCAAAAATGAAAATAGTAGGAAAATAAGATGAAACAGTTTCTGTTTTTTTTTGGTCTTGTTTAAAGAAAGAATAAAGTAGTCTCACTCTCAGTAATTTACACAACTGAAGTCTAATTTACATGTTGGATGGGCTATAATGCAAACCGTGGAACACATTCTGACTTCAGGAGCCTAGATACCTCTGTGGACGTGGAATTCAGTCTTTCTGTAATTCGTGTACTAATTCTGCAACAGTAATGGAAATCCCACTATCTGAATGAAGACATCACAGAATAAATAGTATAAAGGATGACTGCAAGGAGGAAATACAGTCCTCATCCAAACTGCGAAGTAGATGGAAGTTTTTTCCCACAGTTGCATGCGCTGGGTATTGCATTAGACACCAAGTACTCGCGGGGATATGGACAGAGAATTTAATAGCTCCGTTTTTGTATCCTGGGGTGGGAGAAACAAAATTCATCCTGATTCCCGTAATTAACTAGTGCTTGATTCAGTTATCCCAAACGTAGCGTGGATAACTTGGTCAAAACTCCTGAACAGTAAGCAGTGAGTTGAGTGTATTGCCATGCTGGGTATCCACTTGAAATCTCAGAACTTTCTCCCCTCTGAGAAAGTTTTGGGGCTACTCTTTAAAAATTGAGAACTTACCAACGTCTCAAAATCAGCTCAACCTCAAGCAACAGAAAGGCTCTGAACAGTTCTTCTGGGAAACATGTCACAAACATTTTGTCACAAGACAGGAAAGAACCATAACGACTGATTATACCATATTCTTTATCAGAGAGCGCCTATTTTTAGACGTAACTCTGGCACAACCACTGATTCTGTGCCAACAGTGGCGCAGAAAACAGAATCATGTTTTGCCTGAAGCGAAGTTCTTGCACGGTCTGTTCTGCTATCGATACATATCAGACACCTTTTCTGCAGTGAGATCTCATTACAAAAATTTTTATGCTCTGAAACGTTCACTTGATTTAATTTCTCTTCTTAAAATGAAACTGCTTCCATTTGGACAATTTTTTTTACTATGCACAATCCAAGATGATACATCATGAATATGCACAGTGTGTTCTCTGCATATACAAAATGTATATATACATATGTATCTGTTCAAGCAGGCTTACAGAACGGAAAAAAGAAATTAAAACATTTGTTTAATAATAATGCTATAGTTACACATTTTTCTGTTAGCAACATATTTGCTTTATGTTTTCTTTCAGTTCAAGACTGAATATGTATGTGCCACAAGAAATAGGCTTTAAATGGATGCACAGTAGTTGGCTACAATGGATAATTTCATTTAGGCACAGCATTATAAAGTAGCCATTTTTGACTTCAACTAGATTACACATTTACTAAACCTTCCATAAATTCATCATTTGGCTGAGTCACATTGAGAATTGTTTTAAATAAATCTATGTTAAAATTAAATTTAAGTTGAAAAGCAGCAGGAAAAAGATGTCTAGTAAGTAGTTCATTTGTTGCAATAGGACTATTTGGAAGGAATACAAATGCACTTCAAATTGTAAAAAGCATAATTATTTTTCTCCAGAAGCTGAATGAAATAAATAGAGCAGCTTCTGCCAATATAATCTTTGATAAGAATTATCCCCAGAAAAATTCACTTTGGAGTTTTAAAGTTAAGTCTTTTCTAGGTGTAGAGGAAGTTTCCAAATGTATTTGCTGTTTCTTTGTATTATTTTAATGGCCAAAAAGAACATAGGAATTGTCTTAGCAGGTCAGACCTGTACTTTTATCTATCTTCTCCATTTTACTGCCTTTGGCAGTGGACACCAACAGATGCTTCACAGAAGTGTCAAAAACCTGTTTATTACAGAAACACTGGGAGGAGGGTGGGCTTACACTGAGCCCAAAACCTGGAAGGAGTGTGAGGGTCGCCCAGTCCATCACCCTCTCCTGCTCATCCACCCAGAGAGGAAATTTCATTCTAGCCCCTGACAGAAAGTGGTTGTCTTAGAAACATTCAGGTCTCAGGGTCTCTTTCCATGTCTCTCTTATCTAACGTAACTGCAGAGGTGCATATTATCCATATAATGTCTCATCCTTTCCAAATCCTGTACAGGGTTAGTGTAGTGTAGATGACCGCAAAAGATCCAGAGTGCCCTGTAATAACTTATTGGTAGTAGATGATTGCTGGGATTCGGAGACATTTTATATCACTCGGGTTTGGCTGGCAACATCAGGAAGAAGGTGGATATCGTTCCAGACAGCCATCCATCACGTGACACTTAGGAGCTGTTTAGAAGCAGCATCAGAACTGTTAGCTTTAATGATTCAACCTCCTTTTCCAGACAACCGACCAAACTTGTTCTGACAAGAAAATGATTAAGGACTCACAAAAGAAAAAACAACAAAAACCTGTGGCAAGATTTGAATGAAGACTTTTTGAAGAGAGAGAGAGAAAGAGGGGCCAGTGATTGCCATGCGGCGGAGCTCTGAGCAAGCAGGCAGAAGCCGGTTCCAGAGCGTGAAGCAGCACGGTGCTGGGCTGGCGTCAGGATGGTGCTGGGCTGGCGAGGGCCCGCTGCTGGAGCCAGGGCTCCTAGCCCAGGGCTAGCTCCATGCTACCACAGCAATACACCTTTCAGAGTTTCAGCTAGTGTCCTACAAATGCGGTATGAAAGCACCAGCTCAGTCTAATGCTTCTTCATCTGCCTGTTGGCCAGACCAAACCAGACCAAACCAGAGACCAAACCAGAGACCAAACCAAATCTAACTGGAATAATGGGAACCGGACCAAAACAGAACAGAACAATGAACTTAGGGTAGCTTAAAAAGCTACCGCTATCTGGTCTACCTACCTCCCTACCAGCGCTCAAAGCAGCGCTTAAAAACCTCCCCTCCAGTTTTCTTTCCTTTTGTTTTTTCTTTTTTCTCTTGGTGTTTGAAGATTTATGCCCACAGCCAAATGCCAAGTAAAGAATGCGTTGCTTTTAAAAATGTTGTTCTGACACTGACACTCTTCCATTCACGGAGTTCTGTGTGGAGTTTAACCTGCAGGGTAAGAGTGATTGATACACTGTGTACTGTAGCCCAGGGCCTGGTCTAAAAATGAAAAAATTGTAAATTCCCCTCCAAGGAGCCCTAAAACCTAGGGGTATGCACTGGAAAAGGGAGATAGAGATGTAGCTAACTGTGTCACCAGGACAATACATCGTGAATTCCAACGGATATTTTTACTATACGTTAATAAACTGTTTTCTTTTGAGGGTTCGAAATGTACTGCCATTCCAATTCACCAAACATCCCTTTGTTAGTATAAGGAAGTTGAAACAAGAATTTCTGTTTTACCATCGCTGTATCATCCATAATTTTGTATACTTCCATCATCTTCACCTTCCATTATCACGATTATTTACCTTTTGAGACAGTTCTGATCTCTACAGGGTCTGCAGAGGATGACATTTCTCCAGTTGGATACAGTGTTAATGAAATACCGTTCAGGTTCTTTTCTGAAGGGAGACAACACTAAACTCTTTTAGAGACTGTAGTATAAAAACGTGCCATGGAAATAGCATGCATTAAATACCGACTTTATCAAATATGTTACTGCCTTTGGAAAAGAAACAAATGCAAATTCTAGTTACTGTGCTTGAAAGAGGTGACAAGAAGATGTGCCAGCATCTTGGCTCATGCTGTTGTTTTATTGTCACAAATTGTTAGTTACATTTGAAAATCATGGATCTCTCTCATTGTGAAAGTTGTGTCTGCCAGTTGGTGCCTGTACACTAGAGTGGGTTTACCCAATTAGCAGAATTTCCCATGCAGGACCGAGAATAGCTGTGCATGTAGCCTAAACGTTACCACAGCTGAGGCTCATCCTGGGACTCTGGAGGTCTGAAGGCAACTGCTTGCCAGGTGAGCTAAATGCAGGAGAAGCTGTGCAAAGCCTGCCTCAGTGGGAGTCAGTCTCGGCACGTCTGATCTAGCTATATTTGTCGATAGTGCTCTCTCTGACAGATACAGTCTGCCTCAGTCACAAACGCAGCGTGCAGCAGACAGAAAAATATTTTTAACCCTAGTGCACTCATGAAATGAAACAGGTCACGGAGACAATGACATTTAAGTGCCTATTGTATTCTTCATCACTGGCCATCTCAAGCTATTTGCATCTTTTCTTTGCCACGCTCAGCTGAGTGAAACTCACCCTGTGCAGAGCTGGGTGCTACTCAGGCCACGACTAAGGTTCATATGAAGATGACGGGAGGGCCACAGGGTAACTGCTTTATGGGAAAAGCATCCGAGGGACTTAAGGGACTGATTTCATATATGAGTTCAAAGTTAAAGAAGAGGCATGAGTGGAGAAATAGCATTCCTGAGAAAACACAAGCTTAAACTGCAGTTCTCCATCTGCCGGTGGATTCAATTGCATGTTCCCTATTTTGGGCTCCATTAAACAGTGGTAACCTAGTGTTTGCTAAGCGGTGCCACCAGTAATGCAGGACCCTGAACCTTTCCACATCTTTTTTTTGGGCCTTGTTTCTGTATATAGCTCTCTGCACTTCTCTAGCACAGGGGGGTAGACATGACACATCAGAACTGAGTCACAATCTAGAGATTACGCAGGACTTCAGCAAAAAGCAGTATGATAGAATGTATTATAGAATAATAATATAATAATGAACTATAACAAAACTGTGAAGTATCTGCCAGCTTTATAAATAGATGGACAGAATTTAATCATTAAAAACAAACAAACAAAAAAAACCCCACCGTCATGAACTTTCCCTAGCTATAGTTAGCAATTTACATTTTTTTCCTTCCTGTAAAGAGCAGGTAGGCTTTGTAGGTAGATTTTTGGTTCTATAACAAACAGTGGAAAAGATCACTCTCTTCATGAAGAGAAACAAATTCACCATTACCTTCTTAATCGGTGTTTTCATGATCTACAGATCATGGCAGGCACTGCTTTATTAATTGGTCCCAGGTTAACGCAAACAGCTTTGTTCACTGAACCATTCCGATAATAAGTAAGTACTGGGAAAACTGTAAACTTATCAATATCCATCACTTTTTTAATAGGTTGAGGAGTATAACAATTTATCTAGATTACTCTAAAAAATGTTACAGAGTTTATTTTAATTGATCTTAATCTCTAGAAGGCAAGCATGTTCTAAATATTTACTAACTCTGTTTTTCTTAATGTAATGTTCTGGCTTTCATTAAGATTAATTTCTATTTTATCAATGTAGAAGTATGAAATAAGTCCTATCTTGTAGTGCTGAGCAGCATAAAATGCTTATCCAGTCTACTTCGAGCTATTTTTAAGAACCTAAATATCAGAATGAGCTATATCTGTTTTTAAAGAAGAAAAAAAGGAATTTTGGAAAGAGAGTCACAATCTAAAATATTTCTAAGTATAACTAACTTTGAAAATATACATCATAAAAAAATATTTTAACAGGGCTAAAGAAATAATAGGATATAAAACATTTTGGCTGAACAAAACAACATATAATTTAATCTATTAAGGTATTCTGAGAGAAGAGGGAGGGTTTTTCCTGCTCAAAATATTTCTCTTTTGTTTTTGCCCAAACTCTGTTGTAATTTTTCTCGACTGTTTTTGTGGTTGAACTACCAAAGCAAGCCATTCATTATTCATCCACTTGTAGATACGGATGATCTATATGTAAGCTGGGGTCCCCAGTTTAAACAGCTCATAATCCTTCTATACTTTTCATTATTGATCAGTTGCATTTGTTACGTTTTGAAGAGTCACTATTAACCTCTGTATCGCTTAAGTCTCATTTTATCTAGTTAAATGGGGGCTCTAAATGAGCACTTCCATTTGTGGCATCCGTTGCGTTTCCCACTCTAGCCGCCCTGTATGTCCCTCCTGCTGGGAGAACCTGAGCTGACACAGTTGCTGCTGGCAGTGTCACTGTCTGCTTTTCATCCAGAAAAATGAGTTCCGTGTCTTAAGCACCCTAAAGGAGGCTGAATTGGATGTTTTGTGTCATTCTGCATTTTACTCAACCAGCAAAGGTTTTTCCTTTTCTATTCCCTTCATACCAGTGAGCATGTTATTCAATAGCAGTATTTCGGAAAGGCTCTCATGGGTAACAGGGTGAATGAGATCAATGCAACATTGCAAACCCCTAAGATCCAGCATTCTAGAAGCATTGATTATACTAGGAAAAGTATAACCTGAGTTATATGCCTTTTTCAGCATCAAGGACCCTCTTTCCTGTTGAGAACGTTCTTATTTTCAAGGACGTAAGATAAAAAGAGCTTCTGGATGGATGCCTTCGGATATATAAGAAAACAAGATTTTTGGCCTACTGTAGCAAAATATATTGAATCTTTTGAGGACCTGAACAGTGAGTGAGATTCACTCCTCTGCAGAACAGTGAACAAGTTCCCTACTAAACCTTTATATGCTTGGGGTGTAAAGCACACCCGCTAGGGAGAGTCAGCAGAAGCAAGAACTGAATTTAAATGTTTACAGCTTTAAGCGTAGATCTCAGGACAGCCGTGATTACCTGCAGTTTTGGGAGACACGCACAACTTTCTTTGTAGTCAGACGCTACTGACAGAAGACAGAGTATCAGAGATTTTGTGTTGTGCTTCTTCACCCACAGCAGGAATCTGAGGATCTGGGGATCCACCTGAACTTTAAAAGCACCTTTGCTTTGTGTAAGATGTCAGTGAGCTGTCTAGCCATGGCTTGTTCAACAGTACGTGCAGTGGAGTACACTTCCTGCCTCGTTCTTGGAGTCTGTGAAAGGACCGGAGGGATCAGTGTATTACCCACTTGGTCACAGAAGCTTAATAAATTGCCTCCCGTCAGCTGAGCTGCCATAATGTAGCAGTTGATATGTGTACTCTAGGCTGTCCCCCCACCCCTGGAGTAAAATGCAGTACCCGTGTTTCTGAGGTTTACCCTGAGGCGTAGGGAAGGCTGTTGGTGAGCGTCTGAGCTGTTAGTAACAGCTATCATGACCCAGTTGGTGCACAGGAGCTCCTTAGGCCGGCCTAGTTCAGCTACAGCTCAGTTTTCTGAGCTCCTTCTGGAAAGCTACGTCTCACTTTGGAAATCTGTCCTCCCCCCAACCAAAAAAACCCAACAACCCAAAACAGATTAAGGAAACTTTGAAGTTTCTCAAAACCTATTAAATGCTGTTGTTCTCAGTTCATTCAAATTAATCTGAGGCAGCCTGGCACATTTAAAAGGAATAAAATGAGGTTGGAGGTTTGAGTTCTGATACACTTGACATATTTTGCTGTGATAGGGAGGTTTTGCTTCACAGAAGTTTAATTGCCCCTCGTGCAACACGGAGGATAGACTTTCTAGGTCAAGGTCAAGATTCATAGGTAGAGAATAAAAGAGCCTTTCTCTGAATTAGTTCTTGCCCTAAAGACAATAAAATATCTTTCTGGAGCCCACGTGGGAATGCTGCTTGCAAAGACCAGATTGTAGTTCCTCTGTTAGTGCTGAAGAACAGAACTGTTTCAGCACAAAATGCTCATTTTAATTTCATGTGAACTTTCAAATGTGGTATTATATCAGGAGAATACAAGAGTGATGACTGGTGATAACTCTTTATGTCTGGTTGTCAGAACACTTAGCAGAGAGCAGGAAGTCTGTTTTCAGTTACTTCCCATGTTTTAGGGAACCTGAATCTACATTTTTCTACCTCCCAGGAAGGTGTCCTAACCAGGAGATTAGACTGTAAAGGGGTGCATCAACTCCATAATTACTATGTCATGCCAAATAAACTGCTACCCTAAGAAAGACTGGAAAAAAAAATGCTCTCTCACATAGTTACAGATATGGTGCAACATATACTACTGATGAGACAGTCTCCTGAAGGACAGATAAGGATTTAAATTTGAACTTAAAATCCCTGGACAGAAGAAGCTGTGAGTTGAAGTATCCTCCCTCTCCAGTGAGTATTTTAGCTGCTGAGATAAATGAAGGCAGAAGAGGAAACATCAACTTTTCCAGCCATCTATTTGAAAACAGGAAATTATCCTCTTATTTTTCAAAATAAATTCTGAAGGAAGGAAAGCATTTCCCCCTCGTTTAAGTCCACAGGAGGAGGTGTTATTTATTTAAGACATACCTGATCTGTCATATTTCCAAATGGCTACTTTAAATAGCTCTCTGCACATGCTGGCTTTGGACTCCAGGTCTTATGTGCCTGATTCTCCCCACAAAAGCGAGACTGAAAGGCAAAAAGAAAAAAATTTGAAGATTCCTTTGTTTGAAGTTCTTCATGAAAAAAAATTTGGTTTTGACCAGTGCTAATATGGAAGGTTGTTAGGCACCTTCTGGAAAGAAGAGAACTCAAAGTCCTTTGAACGTTTTGTGCTTGCTACCACCAATGAAGCTGCAGACATGAAGGCTGATTCAGGAGGAAAGTTCACTCATTTTTCTTATTAGGTTCTAATTCTAAAATAACGTAAATTTAGATGGTGTCCTGCACTTGCATAGTGACCCATTTCCAGGGTGATGCACATGGGACTACCCAGGCAAGGCTATGCAGTAAATTAATTCAGTGTATTTCTTCTTGCATAGCAAATCTGTATGACACTTAAGACCAAGTATGATTTTTTTTTTCCTTCCCTCAATACATTTGCTTAAAATATCAGCATCCACAGTGTTCCCTGAGTATTTACCAAATCTGTGTAAAATACGGTGTTTGTTATTGTCACAGAACAAAAATATCAGCTAAAGTAATTTTATAACCTTTGAATAAACACAGGTTCTCAGACTGAGCAATTGCTTGCTGTTTTTTCATATCACTTAGCGTAATTGTTCATTCTCCTTAGCTAGAAGCAGAAGGTAAATGCGCTTATGAAACCTTAATACACATTCTACTGAAAAATGCACTTACTCTCAATTTGATACCGTATTAATTTTCCCTGAATACGTCATGTAAGTATATAAAAAGAACTTATACTTTGGCCAGATTTGCCTTCAAAAGCGTATTCCTAAAATTTACGAGAATGCCTCCTTTCTAAGTATTGTGCTTGTACCAAGGCAGGGGGGTGTACAGAGGTGGAGCTGGAAGTCATCTGTCATGTCTAAAGGTCAGTGTGTTCCTCCTGACCTTAGCACTTGCGCAGCTCAATGCCAAACTGCAAGCTAAAGAACAGGAGACAAAGGCATTCTCTCACTGTTGGATGAGCTATTTACTCACGGAAAAAACAACCGGCACCCCAAACAAATCACAGTACTTTTCAGTTTTTTCCAAGCACCACATAAATACCACTTAGAAATATTACTATGAATAACATTATTCCTGTGTTACAGATGGAGAATCTTAGGCATTTTTATGGCCACAGCAGAGCTATGACTTGCCATCATTTCAGCCAGCAGTCAAGCAAGGAATGGAGCTCAGTTCTTAAAAGGTTGTCTGGTAATGTATCTGTTAGATTGCTTTACCTCTGAATGAGAAGCCTGTCTTGATCTTCTTGCTAAGATTTGGTCTGAGACCAAGCATCAGCTGCAATAGCCTCTGTTAGATACTATTTTTGACCAGATTAGGGTCAATGACTTAGAAGTGAGAACTTTTCTGTTCCATAGTAAAGCCTAAGACGTTATTTCCTGGGAAATTCAATCTGCTCATTTATCTATTTTGTGCATTTACTTGAATTTTGTATTTAGATGGAAGAAGCATTTCAATTTTATGGCTTGTCAGCAGCATGTCACATTGAACTCTCAAAAATTATTTAATCATGTACCAGTCATACTTTGTGTCTGGTTAAAGATGACAGGTTTTAATAGTTGCTAATTAAGGGACAAGGCTTAAGTTCATATTGACAGTTTCTTGGCACCATTAGATCGCTACCTATGAAAGAAGCATTTCAAGTATGCATGGCGAGTCTCAGTAACTTGCCCTAATGGCAAGATTCAGAGGAAATGAAGAGTTTTAAAAAGTAGTGAGAAAAAGCTACTTATTTGGGAAGATATTTTCAAAGATACAAATCGAGAGAGTGGTACCTCTTCCTGTTCCGCCTCCCCTTATCTTCATGGACGGATAGGCAATCTTCAGATGAAGCTGACGGTAGGCAAACGAGTTTTGACTTTCTATGATAAGTGTTTCAGCCATAGTGACTACTATATGACATACAGCAGCTGAATAGCAAAGTCTGCATCAGGCTTTTAAATTTTACTGAGAAGTGGGGAAGCACTGGCTGTCTTGGTGCGTTTGCTTATTCACGTGGATTATGCAAAAAATAACAGCAGCAGGTTTCACTTCAGTGTCTTAGTAAATGCTATACAGCAGCTACTGGAATACTCAAATTAGACCAGATGTCATAATGCTGAATTTTCATCCCAGCGGAGTGCAACATTTAAAAAATTGCTACTTTTGTTTTTAATTTACTACTGTATGGATGAGAGAAGTTCCATCTGTTTACTTTATTTTTAAATGAAAACATAAATGTTGTCCTGTGACAATTAGGCTAGATAGGGTCAGTAGGTGACATTAGGCTAGATATCATATTTAGAGAGAGAGAGACCCCAAGCAGTTAAAATTTGTATCTAACAAACAAATATGTTTTCTTACATAGAGCCATCTGCATGAGAAAAGCAACGGGTAAGTCTGTGAGGCTAGTGTAAACAGGATTCAAAGTGTGATTCCATTTCTATGCTAGTGTTGAGGTGAGAATTAGATATTTTAGGAAAGCTGGAACCATAGTTTCTCCTATGGGAGAAGTGTGGTCACACAGGATAAAGGGAAAATCAGCTGCTGGAATGATTAGATCGGAAGACAGTGGCAGTTCAACACAGCTGAATTCATACAGCTTTTGAAGGATTTCTCAGGATTTCAGAGCCACCTCTAAAATCTTAAGCCTGTCTGTAATTGTGTGTCCGTGGGAGTTTTTGGTTTCACAGCCCACCACTGTAGAAGAGTTGCTGAGCACAACGGAGAAGGCAAGAGATGTACTTTCTTCAGTGTGAAAGGGAAGGGGAAAAATACAAGGGGAATATCATCATGCTCTTTCCCTCACAGCCATAGTTCTTCAGTCGGTGATGGTAGAAAATGAAAATGAGTGTGTTGGTATGCCTTTCTGGAACTACTATTAATAAAAGCAACCATTTTTTCAGTGGGAAGATGGTCTAGCATGGACAGTTTGGTAACTTGCTAGTCACTTGTCTTGCTGTTGAAAAGAACGTGTTCATGACTCGAAGGCTAAAATTTCAGACGACAATTTGATTTTTTTCTTTTCTTCCCACTGGAGCCACCTTTCTAATACTGAACTTCCTGGCTTTGAGTAGGATCTGTTCCTGCACATTAAGCCTGATGACATCAGCCATAAGAACTGGCACTGGTGGAAAGCTCAGCCTGAGCAGCAGTTTCAGGAGGTGAACTGCACGGTCTCCCCTTACAGAAAGATGGACAATTGCCAGCGAGACTGGAAAAACTTGTCATGATGAACTGCTGCTTTTTACTGTGTAAGACTTTTGGACGTTGGTCTTTTCTGCTGTTGAGATGAACTGCTAGGCTCAACTAAAAGTGTTCAGTAATATCTGTTCTTTTCCACATATAATTAAACTAAAATAAGCTTGTACTTTCCAACTGTGTTACTTGTGTGTCAGGTCTGTAAGGAAGGACCCTGTGTGTCAAATGCATGCATATGTATACAGAATGTATACATACACATACAGAAGGACACATCGAAAAAGGAGCATGATCTCCTGGAAGTAGAGCTCTCTAATACTGCTCTACTGCTTGGGCATTGTGGCCAGGCTAGAACAAGCCATATAGGAAAACTTGGGAATTCAGCAGACTTAATGCACTTCCAAAGCATGCAAATAATATTTCACTAAGGACTAAATGAACAATTAATTTCTTCAGCCTGCTTCAGTAATTCTACAAAAACCCCTTTCCACATGTATGAAACAGCATCTTACGCACATAGAGAAGCATGGAAAAACAAAAGACATAGCAAATGAACTTATTTCTCCTACAGGTTGGAATAAAAAAAAAGGTTTATTATCTTTTTTCACATATTTAAGTAGAAAGAATGAGACAATGCATTTGTAAAACAAAGATAAATAGAACAGAAAACCCCTTGAATTCAGGATCCTAGGTTTCAGCTCTCAATGAGCGACTGTACTTTTTGAAGCCCTTCTGAAATGTGGGTTTCGCATTTGAAAAGGTTCTTCAAGCTGTCTACTGTTGAGAAAAATAAGAAAAATAATTATTTGTTTCAATGCTAAACTGTTGTTTAAAGCATACTGACTCTTCAGAGTGAGAGAGAGCGCTACAGCTGGTGACCCTATTTTTATCAGGCCTGATCTGAATGGAAGCTTTTTCATTTTCCTCAGTGAGCTTTTAGCTGATGTCCAGAGGTATTTTAACACAAGATTAGCATTCAGGAATTTGCAAAATATAATCTGGCTGTGACCAGTTCTAGCTGTAGCTTTAGCAGGTCTTCTCAACTTTCTGTTTTTAGTAAAATTAATGGGAATTCTGATATTTACGCTCCAGGCATATTGTAAAAGCTAATTCATTGATGCACCTTGTGGATGGAAAGAACTGCTGAATGTTATTATCCTTAGTTTCAGCAAATATTCAAAGACTCCCATTCATGGGAGATTTCAAGGCTAGGAGGACTTGATCTTGCCTCTGATTAGCCTAATTAGTCTGCTTCCTCTTGTATCATTTTCAAACCTTTTAATTGCAGTTTTATGTTGTTTTGAAACAATAGTTGGAGGTACTTTTGAAACAGATTTTTAAATAATGTTCATTAGCATACCTGCGTATGTTTTCATATGTATATGTATGGGTAAACTAGTGAAATCACCAGTTTAGTATTTTTTCGTGATTGTCAGTCTGTGTTGCAAAACAAAGAGGAAAGGATTTGGCAGAATTCTTGTTCTCTCATAACCTTTCACTTTCCATTTCCCCTTTCCTTGGAGATTGTCATAATGCAGCTCTGTGCCTTTTCAGCTCGACTTTGCCAGATGTCTACTTCTTGCATATATTTGGAAGAAGTTAAGCTTAATTTAATTGTGCCCCAATTCAAGAGAGTATCCCTGTGCTGGCAAGTTGATTAAGCGTGGCGGTAATTTTAATTATCTTCTCATCTCTCACTGGAGTGCAGTTAGTGGAGCTGATGAAGTTAACCCCATAGATAAGTACCCTTTTTTAAAATGGGGCCTCAAACAAGAGGGATAAAGCTTTCTTTTCAACATCAAGAATTAGTCTTCACCTTTCTGTTTCTTCTCCACTTTGCCATCCCATCTGCAGATCTTCTTCTTCTTCCTTGAGAAGCTTGACATTACAGTTGAATCACCTTTATTACTGGCTTTTTTATTTCTCTGCTAGTTTTCCACTTCTCTGTGACTCATTGCTATCTTTTACATATGACAAGGCTAAGTTGGCTGCACATGCTTTTTTTTTTTTTTTTTCCCTTTGCCAGCTGTTCCCCTCTCCACCTGACTAATTCTGTTGTGTAGGTTCAACAGAAATGGCACAAAGCCAGCGTTTAAAGGATGCAAATTAGTGCATTCAAGATCTGAGGAGAGCTACTGTCCGTTTTACATGTCACATTCATGGTAAAATCATAGGGATGTACAGGGCTAACGTTTTGTTTAAGAATCAAACATATGAAGAGACCATTCTCAAACGTTGTATTTAAGTGCTTTGTAACTCCTTTAATTTTCCTTCTGAAAGCGTCCTGTCGGAAGCCTATAAGAGAAACAGCAGCCCAATTTAAACGTCGCTTTGCTTCCCAGTAATGAATTTCATAGTCAGTCGTTCTACACCAGTGACAAAACTCACAGCTCTGCTAGCTTGTTTCTGTTCGTTTGGCCCTGTTTTCAGTGAGGTGCGCACAGAAGCTGGAGTACACTTCTGTATACTTAGTAGTTTGGGTTTTAACGAACACAAAAAAACAACAGCCTGGAGAGACGAACAGAGAGGGACGCCATAAACGAGAGGTCATTCACTAAACAAAGGCACAAGGTGCTTACTATAGCAAAATTATAACCTCCCAGTATGCAGCAGCTGAACTTCTGGTATTTGTGGACTTGAAGCCATGGACAAGAAGCCATTTGTGGACTTCTTGTGTCTCTCAGACTATTAAGAAAGAACAGGATTCCTGCTCACATCATGGATACACACAGTCAGTATTAGGCTGCAGAGGCATTCAGCTTGCCCTGGATCTCCAACAACACAAAAACGCCTCCTGGAGAACCTAGCGCAGTTCAATTTAAGTCACTGCAAAAAGTAGTCCCTGCTACCTTCTGTGCTCCCTTCATGGGCATGGCAAGTCCCTCGCGCCCTGACTGGCACGATGCTGGTGGTGATGATACCCCTCCTTAATCCTGTCTCATTTTTTTACAGCGTTATTAATGGGACACAGCTGTCTGGGCTTGAAACTACTCATTTCACCCCTAAATGCTGTTATGAAAATGATTCACTTTCATCCGCAGTACAATTCTGGCTTACCTGTGGTGACCCAAAGCCTTTTTTTAAACAGCAAAAGGAAACAGTGTGTACCAGCTAAGAGGAAAAGCGTAAAGGAAAGTATTTCCTCCACCAGAAATCTGGGCAGGAACAATATCACTACTGACAGCACCACCTCACCCCTGGGATCAAACTTACAGTCCTGCACAGCACTGAAACTGCCACATGGATTTCCTGAATTCTTCCATTTTGCATCTCATTTACAGAAAGCTATCTCCAGTTATACAAAGACACAAACATAGTCTGAGAGGTTGCTTCAGGCCTGAGAGAGATTTGTTCCAGTTATTGATTCCTCATTACAATTTCTGCAGCCCCTAAGATATCCTCAGAGAGCTAACATTAGAGTACTGGCCAGGCCAAATCTTGCTTCACTTATAAGAGCTGATGCGTTTACCTCTTAAGGGACTATCGATCTACTGCAAATCATCTCTTTTTTTGTTTTGTTTTGTTTCAAGCTAGCTGAAACTCCAGAGGCGAGACAGGACAGCAGAAAGGCTGGCCAGAGCTTGTGAAAAAGATCAGGATATAATAATATTGCTTTGAAAACTTATAAGGTGAACCCAAAACTCAATGGCAAACATAATACAGAAGGCAAGCTCACGTATGAAGAATGAAATTTGTATACCGCACCTCTTCATAAGAGAGCTCGAGCAACATCTGGCACAACTAACCTTTTAAAATACCAGTGGTGTTTATTTGTTTACAAAGGACTTAAGAAGCTAGAAAAGAAAGGGGACATGCTAAAGGATAAACCCATAGAATAGCATCATAGCCTCTCACTGGTAAAGATTTCAGAGCAGGTGGTGTCGGCCTGTTACTGTTGCTATCAGCCAACATCAAAAGCAGTTGGCAACGCTCTCATCATGCAAAAATTCCAATCAAATTTCTCCGTACTTTCTAATTGCTGCAGCGGCACCTGTTGTGGTCCTAAATGACTACCTTGTCACAGCAGACAGGTCTGCCTTCTATTTAGCTTTTATTAGCTCTTAAATATTCTGCTTCCTCTAATTGCACATCTAATCTTAGCAAACAGATTTAGGAGTCCACATCTATTCTGGGCCATCTGACGTTTTAATCCGCTGCATGTTTAAAGTCATGCTGCCACCTCTCACCTACACTATGATTATGCCCATTCCAGCTTCACACCAAAACAGGAAACTTTCATTTCGTTTCCTTTCTATACATATTATCACTTGGCCAAGCGATTCATCCAGATAATGGCTTGTTCTGACGACTATGCTGATGATATCCATATGCAGCTATTTATCAGGCACTTTATACACAGAAACGTCATTTCCAAAAGCCTGTTTCTTTGCTATCGAGTCCCATATGAGGTGTTTTCACATAAAGCAGTTATGGATTGTACAGGTTGCTCCACCCTTATGTTCACTGGTACCTACCAAAAGCAACCGGCAATCATTTTGCAGAGACAACTGCCAAGCATTAACTGTGGTACACCTAATTGACATATGTCACTTCACTCAGAAATACTAATGTATCACACTTCTTTTCCTGATCCGGACCTGATTCAGATCATCTAGAGAGCAGTGTGCGCTTTCCCACTGGCTGCAGCAGATCTGGATCATACCCCTGAAATGTAGATTTTTTACTGCTGAAAAACAAACATTTATATACAGTAAGGTAGGCATAAAAGGAAACTACATTTTGCTTTCAAGGAAATATTTTAACAAGCATAGTGGTCAAGATGGGGGATAAGTAAATGAATACATTTAAAATATATTAAAAAAATAGACATATATTGCTGTAACTTCCATTCCTCATTTTGCTGAGCCCCAGTTGAATTTTACTCCAGATATTTAAATCTTTTGCTCATCATACCATGCATTATCTTTCCAAATTAATCCCCATGTACGTCTTTACTCACGCGATCCAGTCAACGATGCAGAATTGCTCTCCACAGTGGTACCTAACTTACTTAACACACAAATCCTTCTCGCACTATGACCCTGAAATTTGCAACATTTTCCTGTTGTGTGCTCATGATGGATATCTGATGCCCTGATAGAACTGTATCTCAAGCTCTAGCTTTCATGAGGCTAGCCATGCTAACCTGCAAATTGGTACCTGCAAATTCAGTTAAATTCTGTTAGTTTCAGTTGTGTTTCAAGATACCCTAAAAGTTGCTATAAAGATGCTTGAAATTACAGGTGATAGAGAACTGCAGTTGTGCATTTAAAAAAAAAGAAAAAGTTTCTACAAACCTCAGAGCAACAGGATCATTAATTTTTGTCCTCTATAAAAGTAAGGCATTTTTCCAGAGTATGAAACCTAAGTTACTTGCAATTTCCCGTAACTTAAACATGAGGCTAACTATAAGCGAACACGACAGCTGAATCATTGTCATCATCCAAGCTGAGAAAACTACAAAACCTGACAAAACTGACAGTACAGGGGCGTATACATTTACTTCACAAAAATAATATGCATTATTATTAGACCCATAGGTTAAAAAAAAAATACATTTTTGCTCCCACTCTGATTTACAAATTTTCCTTACTCCTTCAGTTTATTTTGTGTTAAGTAATTAAATACTTATATATTTTAAGAAACTGGTAGGTTTCACATCCTCCCTTGTTCCTACAGATAAAAGTAAATTTAATATCTACAATCATAATGCACACTCACTTCTCAAGGAGAAGAATCTTAGGTTTTGAGAGAATCCCCAGCCAATTTACACTATAAAATCGCCCTGCTTCCTTAAACTCTTTTGTGGACCGCTCACTCACAGAACACAGATGCAGAAAGCATTAATTGCTTAATGATAATTTACACAGTTAGATGATTATATCCCTTTTGTCTCTCCCTGTTCCTCAAAACACACTGTTCTGTCACAACATTTATTTAACATATTTTCTAACCATGCTATCCATTTCTGTCATTAACTGACTTCTCTTTGTATGAACGCTCTTCTATCAGCTCAGCTACTCTCTGTCATCTAATGCTGACTTAATGATAACCCAGACATTAATATTACTACTGCGTTTACTGACCAGTGATTTTACTATGGTGTGTGACACTGTAAGTTGAACCAACGAGATGATGCAGGCCACATCCCATGTAGCATGTATGTGCACAATAAAACGTTACAGAAATATGCACGATGTCATGTAGCTTCTATGCTCTGAGATCATGTAACAAGTTCAAAAGACAGTGATCATTCATTTAATCACCACTACTATTTGAGATAGGAAAGTAGAGGAGAAGACACAGTCCACGGTCTTCAAAATACATACATAAAGTGGCAGCTGAGTCACTATATTTAGGCTTGGGACTTCTTGCTTATTAACAAAATTGGTGCTGATCATCAGTCAAGTTGCTGGGTTTTTTGTATTGTTAATGTTCATTTTCTCCCCTATCAGTTTTAATTAATTTTCACGACGGCTAAGTAACTTTCGTTCTAGCTGTGGAAAGCATCATGGGTACACCAGAAGCAGGGGGCCTGGGAGTGCTTTCTAGCTCCAAAGTTAACGAGCCCTGGCTGCGTCCTGATCTCTCTGAAATCGGATCCAGAGCATATCACACTCTTGTTTTTGCCAAGCTGCCACTGGCAAGAAAGCCTCAGGCAGATGAGGAGGTGCTCCAGCAGGTGCCCTGGTCTGGATAACTGGTAGTCAGAACTGGAACGTTTTACAGCACACTCTCCTGCAGTTTAGACACAGCTACTAAGTACTGAAAATTTTGTATCAAACCTCTGCCAATTCAGGAAAGCAGTTAAGTTCAAAAAAGAGTGTGATCTAACATATTATGATTTGGAAGAAAGACAATTTTCGGTAGCAGAAGTAAGACTACACTTCAGTCTGTTATCAATGTTATTTTTAGATGTCCAGACTGAATTTAATTGAAGTCATCTAAGCTCTCGAAGTAAAGAATTCAGAGAAGCGTTTTTACAGATTCATACACAAAAGTACAATTGCTCCCCTGGAGCAGGATTTTTTTTTTTTTTTTTTTAAATCTTTAGACTTACCCAACTCTTCAAATCATTCTAGGTTGGTTTCTCTTCAATTGTTACTCATTGTGACGTTGGCTCTGAATTGAACACTGGAGTCAGGTGACCATCAGCATGGAGTGCTATTGTGATACGCTGGGATAGAGGATGGACGTCCTGCTGAAAGGATGGCCATAGCAGTTACACACACTGATCCAAAACGTTTTCACATGCACATACAACACACAATAGCCCACCATGAAGAAAGACGGCTTTAGACACATAGAGAAACGATGTCTATAAAATCTGTCTGTTACAGACGAGACCAGCTGTTTAAATGACTGCATTATGTACGGAACAAATAGGGGTGCCTCCTCTGCATAAAAGTGCTTTTTGTTTGCAGCTTTAGCATGACATTTTTTTTCTGGTGCTTTGGCCGTTTAGACAGCTGCTGTAATTTTGAGTTGACTATGTTTTACACAAACCATAGCCTTTACAGGGTTGTATAATGCTTTTTTGTAATTTATTTTGTTACCTATATGGACAAAATTATTAGTGAATGCTACCTTATTTCATAAACATTATGCTTTTGAGGAACCTTCAATGTAATCATATAGAAGCCAATGTAGAATGTATTTACTGTATCCTGACACAGCAATTACAATTCTAAGCTAGAAGTATACAACACATTTCAGAAAAAGCAGAAGGAAAAACATTTAAGGAGTTAATAATGAACCACTTGTCTTCATTTCCAGATCCTTTAATCCAGCTATTGTGCAGTTTTCACACAGTGCTAAATTGAATTACTGCATCATTTTTTACAATTTCTTCATGCAGCTGACCCAGTTTATAGCAGGTTTGAAAGCATTATCATTGCTTAAGGTTCAAAGATGCTGCAGTGTATTGCATTACAAGTCAATCAGTGCAGAAGCATTTTGATGTCATTTTGCTTTTGGATATAGAGGAGCAGCTCACAGGATGAAGGATAGTATTTGATTTTTGTCATGACACTGTCACAGAATACAGCATGCCTTTTTATATAATACGAGTATGGTCTCATTTTTATTATATTTTTTTCTGTATACCTCTGGCCATAATGAAGTGAAACCTCAGTTTATGCCTTTCAGCGTTTTTATTAACTTGTGCAAGAAGAAAATTGGAAAAGTTCTAAGATTTAGCATTTTATTATTGTGTAGCAGATATGTTAGTTCCATACCACTACAAAAACTGAATGCCGAGTATCTGAACATTACTCCACTTCTTAAATGCGCCAAGTGAGAAATTTTTTAATCTGAAATTTTCGTATTCTAACCGATGGTGCTTTCTACCGCTTTTTTAGCACATAAACATTGTGCTCAGTTTAAATATATTTAAAGCAAAGTGTTCTAGGTAAAGCATTTCATTCTTTTCAAGGTCATTCTTTATGCTTCGGGTGTTAATTTGTGTTGTTCTTGAAGCATTCCTATTATTGATAGTAGAGTCCTTGGTATATGTTATATTGAAATATTGCTAATGTATGAACTGTAACATTAAATTTTTAATCTAATCAATCAAATGGCATGCATATGCAGTAGATGCTTGGCTTTTACTAAGATTAATTACCATGTGCTGTGCAAACGAACTCTGTAAGGTGAAATACTGCATGCCTACAGACACACACAATGAGAAGAACAGAAAAGAAAGCAAATTGTGCAAAGGGATGAGCACTGTAATAAGTTAATGACTACTTCCATCATTCAAAACATATGCATAGCCTTTAAGACAACACAAAACAAAGATTAAACGCATGCTAAATCAACTATCTATTAAAGCATTTAGAGCTTTTCTCCAGATTCTACAGGAAAATTATGCAATCTGTTGCAAAACTAAACACTTGTCTCCCCAGATGGTGCTCAGAGTCTGTCTGAGCAAACACTCCCTCCATGCTCTGTGTAACAAATTGTGCATATTTTTCTTCAGTGTGCTTCATTTTATGTATTTGAGGACATTTACACTGAATACGCTATGTAGAGATGACTAAATTTGCATTGTAAAACCCAGTGATGTTGTATTACTGTATATTCCTGATTGCAGTCATGAAGTGGAAGATACTTCATCATGGAAAATGGCATTATCTCCATTTATGCTGGCTGGAACTTACAAATATATCGTACTTACTGCAGATACTGATCTGGGTTATAATTTTCACAGGCCATTGATAGTCCTCCATTAAATAATAAGTAGCTAATTGCTTTGTTTGAACTGTATTGCAAAGTTAAGCTTCTGTGACAGTGTTTTGAGGGGGGTGTTTTACTATGCCAAATAATATTTATGATTTGAAACAGGAATAAGATTAAAGCTTCAGTAATACTTTCATAATTTTATTAAAATGTACATTATTCATGTCCTAGAAATGTAGGGATTACCCTTCTAGCTGAGACTATGGTCCAGCTAAAGACATTAAAACCCAAAAAAGTCATCTGCAATTGATGAGACTTCAATTCAGTTTTTTTGTTCTTTCCACTTTTTTTTTTTTAATTAATAATTCTTTTGCTTTGGTGTCTATCTGTAAAGTGGAGATAATACTAGCTCCCTGCTTCACGGGAGCAAAGTGAAGATAAACACACTACTACTGTTAGTGAGTTACTCAAAGACGTGATAGGTGACTAAATACGCACCTGAGATTAATGGACATTCTTTTTGTGGAGAAGCCCACTGGGACAACCATTTCTAATCAGTTTCTCCAACCTTATCCTGCAGATACAGTAATGTCGTTTTCCTTTTGATATTTAGTCACCTATCTGGTTTACCAAGAAACAAAAATACAAGAGCGTTCATTTACTCTCGGTATCATTAAAAAATGTCACATCTATGTCTTTACCTTTTAAAAAGGCAAAGGTGCTCACACGCATAAACTGAATGTAAAACATAGCACAGAGGGTACTTGAAATATATTTGCCTGATAAAGTACTTTGCGGTATGTCTTTCCTTTGCCTTGTTAATTGTTTTTAGTTCCTGTCACAGAAGAAGCATATGTATTAAATGAATGGAAAACCAAAAAATTTAAGTAAAAGAATATCTCTTTGTAGTCCATTTCTGCAGCTTTTTATTACAAGAGTGTTTGGCCCCGTTAATCAACCTAACTTTTGTTAAACCCATGGGCTTTACAGCCACTTTATTATTCTCACTTCCATATTTTCCCTGTATAAAACAAGAAAATTGTGACGTATGAAAATAATAAAGTTCTGACAAAATGCATTTGTCCAGTCAAGAGTTGGATGCACGGAAATTAGACATATAATAAGAATTTAGATGGAAAGTCCTTCAAGGAAACTTTGATGTGGCTGAAGCATACTTTTTCATGCTTTCAGACTGCCGAGGGAGACTGCCAGTGCATCAGATAGCAATATTCCCTATGATGCATCAAAGCAGGATTATTTTCAAAGTTAGAGCAGGGCTTTGGTCCTTTTAAGGTCTGAGTATCCAGAAGGATGGACATTCCACAACTCCTCTAGGCAACCTGGTCAAGTGCTTTAACCACTGCCTTGTGAATAAAAATTTTTCCTTGTATCCATGGAATGTCTCTTGCTACAACTTTGTCTTCTTGTCCTTTTGCTGTACGTTTGGAGAAGGATCTGGCTCCATCTTCTCTATAGCTCCCTTTTGCATCGTTGAAGACAGCCAATTAGATCCACCTTCAGCCATCGTTTCTGCAGGATGAACAAACCTACTCCCCTCAGCCTGTCCTTGAATGTCAGCTGCCCCAGGCCCCGAACCACGGTGGCGGCTTTCTGCCGGACTTGCTGCTCTCTCCTGTCCGTGGGGCCCAACGGCGGACACAGTGCTCCCGAGGCAGCTTCAGGAGTGCTGAGTGCAGGAGAAAAAAAAATAATCACTTCCCTCACCCTGTGCTCTTAGCAGCAGCAGTACGCTGCTGCCTGCAGCCCCGTATGCAGCTGGCCTGGGCTGCCACGTGGATGCCTCGCTGACTCCTGTTCAACCTCCCGCTCACCAGCGCCACAGGGCCTTTTCTGCAGAGCTGCTTTCTAGCTAGTCAGCCCCCCTACCTGTACCCCCGCTGCGCGGTTGTTCCGTCCCAGGCGCAGAACTGTTGTGCTTTTGCCCAATTAGGCTCTCCTGCCCAGTTCTTCAGCCTGGTAACGTCTCTGTGAATGATAGCTCTACTCTCCAGGGTAGCAAGCACATCAACTGCCTCACCCCATTTGGTGTCATCTGTGAACTTGCTGAGGAGGTATTCCATGCCATTGCCTGGGTTGTTTAAAGAAAAAATTAAAACAGGATCATCCCAGTGTCAACCTCTAACTTATATCACATAACTGGTTGCTTGCTGGACTTTCAGCCACTGACCAAGACTCTACGAATCCAGCAGTACAGTCTGCTTTCACCCCTGTAGTCCTCCTATCCAGTTCATATCTACTTGATTTGGCTACACGAATACTACAGGAGACTTTTGAAAACTTTGCTGAGTCTAGGTAGGTAGGCACCCACTGCTCTTCCCTGATTCACAAAGCCAGTCGTTTCATTGTAAAAGGCAAACAGGTTGGTCAGGCACAATTTGGCCCTGGTAAATCCATGCTGGCTGATGCCAATCATCATCTTTTTCCTTAACGTACCTCAAAACGTCTTCCAGCAGGCCACGCTTCATAATCTTCCCCTTGGCTGAACTGAGGCTAAACGGCCACTAGTTCCTCAGACCCTCCGTAGTTCTTTGAAGATGGGTGTAACATTTGCCTTCTCCAGTCCCTGAGTCTTCTGACTTTCCAGACATGATAGCAGCCTTGCAATGACATCAGCTAGCTTGCTCAGCATCCTTGGCTGCATTCTGTCCAGCACCATGGACTTGGAGATATTCAAAATCTGACTGGACAAGGCGCTGAGCAACCTGCTCTAGCTGGCCCTGCTTTGAGCAGGGTTTGGGCTAGATGATCTCCAGAGGTCCTGTCCAACCTCAGCTATTTGATCGTTGTGCTTATGTCCAGCTTATTTAAGTAATTGTTGACTTTCTATTAAATCCTTGCTGCCCTTGTATAAGCACAGCTGGAATTGCACTGCAAAGCAGATTGCCCAGTATCCTGAATACAGCACTTCTAATTCTTCATAATCTATGCAATTTGATATGCCTGTTTTAAATTTATGAAGCTGCAAACCAATTTCCTCTACTAATAAACACCTTTCTTTTCATTCCTATTTATCTCCTTTTAAAATTACTGGACTGCATTGCTCTCTTTCTCTTGTCCTTGTCTTGTAAGAAGGAAAGAGAGAGAGAGAGAGAGAGAAAAAAAGGCAGTTCCTACTAAAAAAAAAATTGGACTTGGGGAGAATCCAAGATCAACAGACCAGCAAGCCCACTCATTGTTCTTTATTGTTTTGGCTCTCTTCCAGCCCCTCTAGGTTTCCATCTCTTTCCAAACTGCTTTTTCACATATGTTATAGAAAGTAATACGATTTCAGAAAAGTGCTTTAATTTTATAACAGCTTGATCTGCAAAAGAAGTTGTCCAGTTTTTAAGGGAGAAGATCAGGGGAGCTTGTTGCTCTGTCTTTCCTTAATATATGTGTGTAAACTTGATTATTCTTAACAGGAGATCCATATGTGTGGTAGCACTGGGGGAAAAATGGATGCCTTTGCATATAATTAGTGGGCATAATTATCTGTAAAACTGTTTGGTTTTGGATTGCTCTGGCAGCACAATAAATATTTAAAATCCAGCACATATCAGGCCTGCTGACATCTTTGCAGTCAGAGCACAATAGTTCAGCTTTGCATTTTGTGACAAAAATGATCAGTCTTTCTAATGCAGCAGAAAGAAGCCAGAGTGCTGGTATAAGAAGGCATTGTTGAGAATATTTTATCTGTATTTCTAATAGATTCTTTCCAAACGTAGTAATCTTTGAAAATTACTGATAGGACCTGCAATAGTTACTAGAATAATTCAACCCTTCTGCTCTGTGGGGCTACAGGTTGGAAGCAGGTTTATAAATTAAGAGCTTAAGGCATAAAAGCTCAATTAATGTAGTCATTATTGGAACAATTCTCCAAGTTTAAAACAAAAAGATTAAAATATATCCTTTTCTCTATAGGTGTCCAAGCATCTTCTTAATGTTCTCTTTTGCAGAGCAGTACTTGCTGTGTATCTGTTAGAAACAAAAAGCTACACACTTTGGCACAGAACTGTGCCCTGCCAGGGCTTCCTTTCCTGCCACTGTACAAAGGACATTTCCAAGGGGAAGCTTCAGCCTGCAACTGCTCAGGTCCACTAGTCAAACTGCAGTGAGAGGGACATCAAAGGAAACATAAGCACAGTTGTCAGGACAGCATGAGCATCATCATCCCATTTGGAGGGAGTCCGAAAAAGGTCTGCTCTTGCTGCTACTCCTTTACCTGCTCCTAACGGGTTCCTACAGAGTTTCCAGAATTTGGATGGAGGTTTGCTGGAGTCGCATTTCAGAGCTGGAAGACGGATTGGGCATCGCAGACTTACACCTTACATTTATTATCAAAGAAATGTAAGCAACTGATGAATGCAGGTCAGGTTCTCCAGGTGAACTGGGTACCTTTCCAGGCATAGTTGTAGGCTATTACATTCCTACATTTTTACAAAATGTAAGAATGATAGCTAACGCGCAGGGAATGGGGAGGAAAGCCTTACAGTAATGTTGCTTAAGAAAGCCTGTTATGTTAGGAATTTTCAGGGACATTCACTGGACTTCAGGTCTGGCATCAGGCTCTGAGAGAAAGCAGACATATTTCGTGCCTGTGACAAAATTACAGATTTTCAAGGCTAAGTGTTCTTTTCTTCTCTGCTTTCATGGCTAAGCTGAAGCAAAGCGATCATTCATATGAAAACTGCACAGTCCAAGGATTACCTGAATGTGTAAAGATAGGTAAAAATACATATATTCAAAAATATTTGAAAAAATCTAAATCTTCAAACTTTTCTGTGTATTGTACTTCAAATAATATGTATATTGTACTGTTTCTCATAAAAACATGTAAATATGAGAGAGCAGCACTGGTTATTGTTAAGCGTGTTGTAAGACTTACATCTTCAAGAGACGAGAGAATGCTGTCAGCAAACCCCGATTCTCGTCTGCAGAGCCAGACTGATTTATACCAGCTCAAAGCAGAAACCAACCAACTCAGCAGAGCGTATCACTACCACAGGTAAATTAGTAAATAATGTGTAAAGCTGCTTTATATCCCAGCTGTCCCCATGCTCTTTCTTTTAGGGCTTTTCCATTTGTAGATGCAAGAAGGTTTCACAGTGACATATATTCTCACTTTGACTTCTGCTTCTCATTGCTTTTACTGCATCTCTAATAACAATAACAATCAGATAAAGTTGCTCATTTGACTTTCAGAGCCAGTGCTCAGTACGGCTGGAAATGTGCAGTTTTTGGATGTGGTCTGCCTTTCAATATTAGAAAGTGCATGTCACCATTACTAATTAAGTAAGTATGACATTTGCTCTCTTCATTGGTTCAAACTATGCACACCACAATCTCTGTAGCATATAAATACTGCAATTTACAGATGAGTGAAGAACAGATTCACAGTTTTATGTGCGTTGCGGTTACTCAGGTTTCTGTTTGGGGCTCTCTGCTTATTTGTTTTGTAGAAACGAAAAGCTACCTACTGACCAATTCTAATACACAGTTACAAAGCTCTGCAAATAAGTAGCAAAAATGAGAACCAGTCAACCTGACCCTTTCTCGAAGCTCTGGTCTGATGTTTCCGGAACATGTGACTAAAAAACTCTTCTCTGTTATGCGTCTTTGTTACCAACTAATGCTGCAATAACTGGGTTACACATTAATATATAAAAAATTATATATAAAATATATATTTTATATATATAAAGGGTGTGTGTGCGCGCACACACACACACACAAAAAAAAAGGGAAAGATATCTGCACAAGTAAACCAGCAATGTGTTGACTGGCTAGTTAGGAAAGTGAATCGTAATTTACTGCCTTGGAAGGTTTGTGTGTTTATCAGCAGGCCACAGGACGCTGGGAATTTTCCCGGTGGTTTGGTAGCCAAAGTCAAGAGAAAATAAAACGTGAAGCAAGTAGCTTGAGGGACTTTCAAAAAGGAAGCATTTGTAAAGCCTGATTGCTAGCACAGATAGCTACATGTGATAAGCCTACTTTTATGTCTCTATTTACATATTAATTGTAATTCATCTGTGGCATAATTAAGTAGGCTCAATGCAAGGTTTTCTCCAAACATCAGCTGCATCATCAATAAGCTGAAGACTTTTGAGGATTGGCACTGGGTTCACTTAAAATGCTGCGATGGTCCTTATTGCTTGGTTTTTGTGACATGTAACTTGCTAGTTTAAGGACTCTCTCACTACAGCTTTTCAGAGATTCCTTTACAGAGCTATATTAAATAGAAATGCCCACTTAAATGAGTGTAAAATGAACAACCTAGAATAACACATTATTATTACTATTCTTACTACTTCTGCAATTACTATCAAGCATATGAAATGCCACAAATATAGGACAGTGCAAGTCTCCCAAAGAGCTAGCTGTATAAAAAAAAAAGACAAGCACATACTGAAAGGAAAGGCTTGCAAAGATAGACAGACCCTCCTCACTCATAAAACCTATTAAGTATATGTTGTATTTCAAGCATGTAAGTAATTTCATTGACTTCAGTCAGATTTTTTGTAGTAGATCTATAGAGCAAAACTGTATACATAGTATTTCTTACCCAGGCACTAACAGACACAAGCGAAACTGTTAAAATTTGAAGGAGAACAAAGGGAAACTATGTAAACAGGAAACCTTAAAAGACAAAACAGGGATTTAAGGGAGAGGTGAATGACAGGGACAGTGAGGCAGACAATGGACTAAGACTCAGGCTGAAAGGGCACAGTATGACACTAAAGGGGATGAAAAAAGATTGACATCTCTAGAGCAGTACAATGCAAATTACAAGCGATAGCTATCCTGTCCATGGTACAAAGAACGTGAAGTCTCCTGGGTGCTGATCCCGCAAATATTTGCACGTGCCTATGACTTTTTACATTTCCCATGGAATTCATTTTGCCTCTTTCTAATCAAACCCTTGGAAGAATTTGCTGTCTGTTCCTAAGCCAACTGTCTAAGCTCCTTTTGCAGTCCACCTGCTTCAGACATTTATCTTAGCAATAGACGATTTGCCTTCTGAAGGTGTCTTTCCTTTCCATTGACTTCAGAGGCTGCAGCTAACTTGGATGTGATACAGGTTCGTGATAGTCGACCTGAATTCTCTTAAGTAGTATTTCAAAAATATATTTAGAATCAGTTCCACATGCAAAAGCAAACTTGAATGCACTGGGTAGGGGGAAGGCGAGCAGAGCTAGAGCATCTGTGAGCTCTTTCTGCCCTTCTCCCACTGTCTCACCTCACCCCAAGTTCCACAGAGGAGGCAGAGCTCAGGCTGGGATACCTCGCTGAAAACTTTGCCTTCACCTGCTTTCATGTCCTTGTTTTCCTCTAGAGGTACACAGTCTGATCTCTGTTCTTGGTCTTTTGTTCGATGAGACATTTAGTGTTCCTACACAGTCCCTTGTTTCTAACTCACCAATCATGCAAATTTTAGTGTCAGCACTAATAAATAAGAATTAGAAATTCTGTTGTTTTTTACAAAATCCGTCATATGTATACGAGACTCTCAAATGAATGGATGTTACATTCGGGGGTGGTAGAAGTCAAAGCTTCCTGACCTTGTGTTTTTTGACCAAGAAGATTGAACTACATATAATAAAAAACTGGTACATTTAAAAAAAGGTTCAATAATTAATATAACAAATTATTCAGAATCGCAGAACTATTTACATTCAAATACTTAATATTTAAAAATTAATAGAAAATATTAGCATGTTAATAATTGAAATCACAGGCATGTATAATGAGATGGCACTTACCACAGTACATTAACCATTATCTGCAGCTTGACAGGAAAATGTTTAACCTCAGAAAAAACAGACTGTGCATTCTGTAAGCCCCTAAGGCTTTGTCACTGTTAAGCCAATGTGCTCCTTGAACACACCACATACGTGTGTACAGCCTGTGTAAGCAGAAGTACAACATGCACTCTCACAATATTTTTCTTTGACTAAGAATAGCTCTTTTATCCATAGATCTGGGAGGGAAAAATAAAAGCACTGAAGAGTGACTTCACTACAGAATAACGCGAAAAATTAGCACTACATAAATGTCATTTTTCTGAATTTTTCACTGCCTCATGTCTTGTTTCCTTTACCTTTCACAAATTTTTGGTGTATCAGTTCAGCAAGCTGGCAACAGAAACAACATCATGATTTTTTTTTTTTTTTTGGTTAAATGCTTCAGGACTTCACACCTATACTAAAAGTCTTAACTTCCATCCCTATTTTTTAATATTTGTTCTCTGTTTCCTCAATTCAAATGTCCTTTCTGAGAAGATGGAGTTCATGCAGAGAGAAAATAACAGTCGGAACTCTTACGTCACATGCAGTAAATCTGTCATTTTTTTTTTTTTCTCCCCAGTAATGGTGGGTTAGAGAAAATAATCTCAGATTCTGGTACCTAAAATTTAATTCACATTCTTCCTATTGCTAAAACTATAGAAGGGAGCTGGGGGCGGTGGGCAGGAAGAGACACATTTTTTCTTCCAGTGCTATATGTTATTCAGAGCTATGAATGTTGAAATATTCATTTTAGAAAGGTTACTAAATTGCTGTGGCCCAGAATCAAGAGAAAACGTCTGACAGCATAATTATAAAGGGTCTCTTACGACTGTGCAGCAGACAACTGGTGCTACTGTTGTTTAAACAGGCAATCTAGAAAAAAAACCAAAGTAATTGGTAATATTCGTTAGTATAGGCACTTTCCAGTCATGAACAAGATGGGCTTGGAGCTTCTGTTTATTGCTGCAATCTGAAATGAAGTGAGGTGGACTGCAGGAAAACCTCTTGAACAATTGGTAAAGATGCATAAATTACTGTGAAATGCAAGTCAAAAGGAATTGGCATTCAGAGAGGCCAGGCAGCACAGACAGTCCATTATCCCTTTAACCACGTAACCGACCGAGACACAACCGCTTGATCAATCTGGAGGCAGATGCTATAGCTAGAAAACTATTTTCAACAGTTTGACATCTGGGTACTGTGATTGCTCAAAGAAAAGGGATTGGTACAATGTGATGAGGTGAACTGCAGAACTGCAGCCTGCTGTGGTCTTCAGCTTATAATTAGATATGCTTTCTTCATAAGCAAAAGCAGGTGAAGGAACAAATGTGATTAGAAAATGCAACTTGTGTTTGTCAATTATAAGCTATATGGCATGGAAAGCTAACTGTGTACTGAGTTTTGCCCGTTAACTCCTAGGAGAAATTCTAATAGCCTATGCTAACAATAGTTGACACATGCATTTAGGACTAGGCCCTGATTCAGCCGGGCACGTAAGAACAGTATCCTTCAACCACGTGAGCTGAAAGAAGTCCTACGGCAAAGACAGCATGCATACGCCTTGCTGAACCACAGACTACAACGGTACCTTGTATTAAGAATAGTAAGCAATAATACTGTCATGTTACCTGGCCAATTTTAATCATTTGTTCTTGTCTTTCCCATGCAGAGCAATGTTTGTACATGCTCTGTAAGCGCTGAGCAAACTCTCTTCTCACGTATAGTGACATCATCTGAGTGGCATTACATACGTGAAAAAGCAGAGATAAGACTGGTCCATATAGCACAACTGACACAAACCCATTATGGCTTCAGTACTGACTTATTCCAGTTTAAGGGCTGATCCTGTTGTGAAATATTTACATGGAGAAGTAACTCAAGTATAAATTTTTTTCGCTAATTTGGAAACGTGCAGTAGATCTACAGAGCAAAACTGTAGGAATATTATTTCTTACCCAGGCATTAATAGTCACAAGAGAAACAGGTAAAATTTGAAAACTGCAATTTTCAGGCACTGGTATTCATGTAAAATTGAAATTTTACATACTGCCTATGTCCAGTACCTAGGTTATTGTTTTGCTGTTGTGGAAGTGAGAAAATAATATTTTTTTTGAAATATTATATGTGGAACAATAGAAAGGGGCCAAAACATGCATGTTTCCATCTGCTATCACGTGAAAACTAAATGCTGCCTAAAATGGCAGCGTTCTGCACTTTGGGCTAGAAATGAAGGAAACACCTCTGCCCTCTGTTTTCCCCTCCCTCCAAAGGGCCGTGGTTTCTGGTGTCATACAAGGTCACTGTTCTATGCAGCTCAGTATCTTGGCTCCTGAAAGGACCGAGAAGTTCTTGGTGTTGAAGAGGATCTGATTCCTACTGCATGTGAATTCCTCTTAATTTCTGGTAAGCATTACTAAAATTAACGTACCCTTCCAAATCATGTTGTTGACTTCTGTTATTTCTTCGTTGTGTCCAACTCACTTTTCTGCTTTTAGATGAACGTAGACTCGATTTTGCTGCCATTTGATATCAGCAGCATTACTCAAGACTTAGAGGCATCTCTTTTACCCAGGTACACCTAGTGTGCTTCAGTGTGGCTGTGAGCAGAGGAAGGACACGGCAAGCTAAGGCCGTGTAAAGAACCTGCCAGGGTAAGAAAAAGATTAATTGATGATCTTCAGTCTCTGCACTTCAGTAGAAGTGTAATGCTGTTAAATCATAAAAGGGCTAAGCTTGGCCATTTGGTTTATTAAAGGTGCATATTCAGACTGGTGGCTAGGTGATTTTTATAAATGAAATCATGTGGCAAAAAATTATTATGGAGAACAGCACCAGACAAGCGAGCTGTATCAGACACCCAAAGCAAGAGGTAGAAGATTTGTATGAAGCATTTGCACACAACAGGACAATATGACGGGAAAAAAAGGTCAAGGAAAATTAATCGCGACTGTATAATACAAAGGGCTAAATTTTACTTTAAGAGCTGGTCTTCAAACTGAAACCTAGATTACATCACTACCTGAACTTGAAGACAAAGATGGTTGTTCAGGTTTTTGGGATTGGGGGAGGGGGGGTCATTAAATACACATTTGGGCATCACAATAATACTTTTTTCTTTTACTGAATATAGAAGACTAAATAAATGAATGCAGACTTAGCCTTAATTCTGAACTTTGCAAGCAAATGAAAATGAGGATGTAATCATACAAGTGGAGGTGTTCACAACTGGCGTTTATCACCCAGTGAGTTAATAACAGACAAGGAGCTTGTGTACATCAGTCGATTTACAGACACCTACATTTTCAAAACGACAAAACTGGCCTACCAATTTAATTGCACTGTTTTAGTAAAAATAAATAATGATTATAAATAATAAAACCAGAAATTAAATAAATAATGAAAATAAATTATAAAATGATGTGACAAATAATACTTAATAAAAAGCATATAAACAGTTACTTCTGTGCAAATCCTCATAAAAACACTCATATTTAATGGATTTAGCTTATATCTGATTATGGCCAAGTTATGCTGTCTTGGTATGAATGGATCTATGGGTGTTTGCAGAGTTCACAGTGATTCAGTTAATGCAGCCAAGCCAGTGTATGTTTAGATATATACATAAGTAAACAGCAACGTGCAGTGACCCTATCGTATGTGACACTTCACAGTGTTAATTATGATTTCACTATAAAACACTTCCTGCCATGGTTCTTCACTATTTTTGAACATTTTTGTTCACTAAACACAGCAGTGAAAGAGGAGACAAAGGTTTTTGTCAAAAGCTGGGCATCTTCTATTAGCTATCAAATAAATTTGATCTTCAAATACTTAATCACATTTTAAAATTATTAAAAGAAACATTAAAATACTTTAAATACTTCACATGTTCCTTAATTTTTCTTTTTTTTTCCAAGCAGAACTTAACTTCAGGTTTTCCAAGCAAAGATAGTTTACTTCTGAGAGATTTACTGTTCCAAGTGCTTCTGAAAGGGGCATCATCACCTTTCAGTCTTGTGACTCAGAATCCTTGATTTTATTCCCATTTCATTGATTCGATATTGTTGAATTAAGGACGTAATGTCCTTAATGCAGAGATGCACCAAATGTCTGTGATCCCCCCATCCCGTCTCATGTGGAAAATGACTAGTAGTTGTAATAAAACATGGCTTTAGTTTTAGGTCCTTATCTAGACCAATAGAGACTAGAATTGTGGAAAATTCCAAGCCTCTGTGCTTCAAAAGTCAACTTTTCTTGAAGTGCCTACATCAAACTGACGGAAACCGAAGCATCCACAAAAATTAGTTACTTCTGAAATGGCAGCGTTCCTCTTGTGTCTGAAATGCACTGAATATTTCTATTGATATCACAGACATTAGCCAACCGGCACATATGCCAGCAATAACAGTTTAGTATTAATGAAGTGTCTTTTTTTTTGCTGGTAATGAAATTCATTCTTGGCATTAGAACTGTGCCTTACATTGTGAAAGTAAATAGAAGATGAACAGAAATGGCATTTATTCATTAAAATTGCAAAATAGCAATTAAATCTTCTCCTCCTCTCTTTCTGAATAATCTGTTCCACAGTATCTAAATACCATGCAGTGGGAGACAGTTGTGGGTAAAGCTGATCAGAGGATAACAACTCCATTTTGTGGCAACCTCTGAGATTTCAGAACTTGTTTACGTTCAAGCATGGTCATGTTCGCAAAAACAAAACCCTTCAAACACATCCATAGCAAACAACAACCCTGGGGAAGGTAGGGCGTGAGAACTGAGTCATGCCACAGAAAGGTGGAAATTTCATTTCCTAGCAGTCCAAGTGGGACCCTGTTGCACTAGCTACTTAGGTTTAACGGATTATTCTGCCAGAGAGCAAGAGGGCTCCTCATTCCAGCCATTACAAATCAAGACAGTTAGATAGTGATCCAGTAATTTACCTGCCTAGTCAATGGAGCTCTGCTCCAAACCCAAACTATTCCCTGACAGAAATTTTAAGGAAACTGGGAGGTGTCCAAGAAACATGTCGGTCACTCAGCGATGAGCACGTGCTCTGACCTGAGTAAAATACAGTTTGCTAACAGTCCTCATCCATGTAGTATGTAATGCAATATTTCATGTTACTATAATACTTCAGCTGAAAATGCTTGGCACTAGGAGCTAAGTGTCATCATCCCTATAACACAATTTAAGAAACAGAAGCACAGAAAAGTAATTTTTTGAAACCAACTCAGCAGGTTGCGCAGATTCAGCACCCAGGAAGCTCTAGCAGGACACAGACTCATCAATGTAAATGTTTCACGAGCAACGTTTCACTCTTCTTTTTCACGTATCATTTGCTACGCTTCCCTCCACATTTCTCACAGTGACATGGATCTGGAAGAGCCACTTCGGTCTGCACTTTAAATGTTCCCTGTACTAATGAATGTCTTTTTACTTAAAAATTCCAAATCAGGTATAGACCAATGTCTCCTGACTCCAATGTCCACTTTCTCAGTGTTGATGTGTGCAGAAAAGCACTGCAGATATGTATCTCGCAGGTGTCTAAAGGGCAGCAATGAGCAGTTTCAGTGAAGTGCACAGCAACATCAGCTACCCATGAGAAGGCCATTATAATGCTTAAATGGGAGCCAGGGGCACTGTTTTTCTAAAGACACACCCGGATGCTGAACACAGAATTCAGAAGATGAGTCTATGGGGAGCTACCTGCAAACCCTGATTTTGTGTCATGGTTGATTACTGGGTGCTAAAAGGTAGGTAAGGCAAGGAACAGCTATCTATGCCTTTCTTGGTAGTTACTGGTAGTAAAAGCTCAGCAATATCCCTGTTAGTGACCAATACAAAACCTGCTGAATTACCCACAGGCTTCGGATCAGGCTCTGGTATTAAAAGTGCTTTGTATTTTTGAAATCACTAGTTAATAAATAAGGGGCCAGTAGATGCTACAAAAAAAAAACAAAGCAGTATAGTTCCTGGAATTTATTGACTAATAAAATTTCTCGTTATTGTGGACTGCAAATGGTTTCCTCTGTGCAGCTCTTTACATCAGCTTCTAACAGCTCCTATAGAGAAGAAACCCTTTTTCATTACATTATTAGTGTACCTTGGCCCAGATAAATGGACAGAGAAATGTGGTACAATCAGGGAACATTTAAAACAATAAACCCCAGAGAGCAAAAGGAAGAGCGTGTGAGGAAGTGCAAACAAACAAAAGACAGTCAACAGTCTGATCAGAATAGAAAATTTGGCACTTGTTACAGAAACAAATCTCAAAAGCTTTTTCAGCCTTATATTTGGCTGCTAGTGAATAAGATAAACAGGCTGGTGGGAGGTGAGCTGAGGGAATACAATGTGAATCAAAGCAGGCGGTGTTATTGCTTTGCAAGGCAATGGTTAGACTTCACGTAGAGTAGTATATCTAGCATTTGTCATTCTTCCTTAGATAAGATATAATTTCTCTAGAAGGAATGTAGAACTGAGTAACTTAAATGATGCCAAACTTCAAAGATTTAAAATGTGAGGTAGAAGTGAGAAAAGATATGTTTGCCCAGCCTGATAGAAATAAAGATGATAAATTTCTCTTCAGACTGCAAGAGATTTAGGAATTAGAATTACGGCTTTCACTCTTTTTTCCTACCTTGCTTTTCTCATTCCTCTTTATTAGCACATTAAATAACACCATTCTGGGTAAATGGCACAGAGGCAAAGTTCTGGAGGGATGAGCTTGTGAAGTAAAACTGTATGCGAAGCAGTCATTACACGTTCATGGGCAATTGTGAGATGTCTATAATATACTCTTATTTAAAAGTTCCCCAAAAGATCTGAAAAAAAAAAAAACAACCCTGAAATATTGTTTCAAGGCTTTCAAGCACTGTATTGGACTGTTTAGTCTTTTAAATATTTTACCCATATGTTTTGTCCTGAGACTAAGTATATTTTGTTTTCATTTAGAAAATTTTGACTTATCAGCAGCTTGAAACAGTTTTTTTTTTTTTCAGTATTTTTCCTGAAGCAAGAAGTTCACAAAAGCTATTTTGTTTCTAAATGCTAACATTTTCTGAAAGATAAAAAAAATTCTCAACAGGTCTATTTTAGAGCCACTCTATGCAGCCTGACATGGCTTGATCCAGAGGCCACTGAAGTTAATGAAATGACTTTTGTTGCTTTCAGTAGGCTTCGGGTCAAGCCATTTAATGACCAGAAAAGGACGGAAAGTCCTAATATAGTACCTGCGCTGCAAACTGACTGCTAGCAGAAAGCAGCAGAGATGCCCCGTAACTCAGAACAGGACTGATCTGTTAGCACAGTGAAAAAGTAGGTTTGCAAAATTTAACTGCGGAAGATAGGATTTCAGCAATTGCTTCTGAGCTACATGTTGCAAACTAACAAACCTGTGTGCGAACAGTCATTGCAATGCTGCTGAGGGGCCAGGACAGAGGGTCATGGCTCCCAGGCAGGACATTACCCCGTGTTGGGGAACCGTACCCAAGCATAGAGAGGGCTCTGGCGGGGGGAGGGTGTTAAAGGAGATGGAGTATGAACAGAACGTACGTGAACGGGAAGACCTAGAAATCGTGACTAATTAAGCACTTTGCATCTCTTGAGTGCCAAATTTAAATCACAGCATGAAAATGTTATGAGCTAGCAATTTATTCACCCACTCTTATTATGACCACACCTTCTAAAGGGCACATTCCCTTTGAACAGACTGTGGCTACCCACCATCTAGGCAGTGATAATTTTTTCACTGGTGAAAAGCAACAATAAGTTGCTTATGAAGTGGGGAAACAAAATCATTCTTCCTCCCTTTCTACAAGGGCTGTCAAAACTGCCCCCCTGAGGCCTGTAGAACAGCACAGAGCAATAGGCCCTTCTGTCCAGGCGAGCCTGCCCTTGCGCAAAGTTCATTTTGTCACTTGAAAGCAAGGGAACACTCAAAATAAACATCTGTTTTCATATCCCTACGTGTCCCAAGACAAAAATCCCACTGAATAAGCTCACCAAGTACATAACTCCTAGGCAACTGGCCTAAAACTGCGGCTGTGTGAAAATTCCTTAATAAAAATTCAAAATCTGGTAAAAACTGCCTGGTGTCTAGTTTGGTCACAAATCTGAAACTGAGGCAGGACTCAGCTGTGCATGAGGCTTAGATCAATTTTCAGCTTTGAATGGAAACCAAATAAAACCAGGAGAAATTACTGTGGTGATGTTCTGAGCTTTGGTTTGGATCTCCGTGCATTAGACGGTCAGCTTGGAGAAAACCACGTAGCTTTGCTGAGCTTAGTGAAATCATACTGATTTACCACAGATGAAAACCAGGCCTGGGATGTGCAAGCCTGAAGAGCAAAAGCAAGATCAAAAAAGGGGTCAGAATGCAGAGTTAACAAAATGAACAGAAGATCCCCCCGACCCTGCACAAAGAACTTCAGAGTTCAGTTAGTCACATATAAAGTACATATAGTTGAATGCACAGCTACCGAAGCCTGTCAGTTTGGCTTGCTGAAGTACGAAGCCTTAAGGATCTGTGAAAGAAACCACTGCTGATAATTCTTAAATAGGTTCAATTCATTTTATATTTAGAGTAAAATTAACACCGGGAGAAAGGCAAGTAAAAAATGGTCTGTGGCTTATTCATTACCTGTGTTCACAGAAATATTAATGCATAAAAAAGGGAAAAACTCTCAGCCATCCCATAGGGACCCATAGGGAATTGTTATCATCTTACCAGAGGCCAATACCTAAAGAATAGCAAGGTTTAGGGAATAACGAGGGCTTTCTAAAATTGAAATCACATGTCCGGTAAGCAGACAGTTTTCAAGACAATGAACAAAGGCAGCTGGAGGATATTACAAGACTGCACAATCTATGTTACAGCACACAGAGTGAACAAAGCACAAAACAGTGAAATGAAAGACTACAGTCAAATTAGCACGTGTGAGGGCCGGTTACATCTAGCTGGTACCTATATACGCGGTCAGATAAAGGTACTAAGATCTTTCCCTGTTTCATCCAAGTCCACTTGATTCCAGAACGGCTTGCTGTCAGTTTTGCTTGATCTGCCATTTCTCCAAAGAGAGAGGGAAGGATCTCTCTAGTCAGGCAGGAACCCAACTATGTCACCCTCAGTGGCAAAAGTCTGACGCACACTTTCCCCCACATGCTCAGTGAGCAGAGAACTCCTGCCTGTCTCAGAGTAACCCTCTGGCTGCGACTGCTCCACGCCGTCTCTGACACAAACTTGGCTTCTCATGCCACAGTACGACTTGAACTGAGAACTTCAGAATATATGATGCAAATTGACTCTGCTGACTTTTTCGTTTCCGTGTTAGCAGGACTTAGGCACAAAACTGTTTTGCTACAGACCCACGGTCACGGACTGCGTGAAATGATTTTCATGCATGCGCTTGCATGGGAAAATGCTTGTATTATGAAAAGCAAAGCCTCAGGGGGCAGATTCTCAAAGGCCTGTACAATGAGTGAAATGCATAAAAACTACATGCAATAGGGACTATGTATATTGGAGTGATTTGCCCAACACTTAGGCCTTTTGAAAATCTGGCCTCGTGTGTCAAAATTCCATCTCTTTTAACCTACCTTTTAAAAATGGCTGGATTCCACAACTTCGGCTCAGAAGCCTGTGATTTCTGGCCACCGAGGCAGCCATATTCCACCAGCAATGGAGTCAATTCTCGTTAAGGGTCGTGACTGTTTGCATAAACCGAAATGACAGTTTATAGGTAAATCCTACCCAGTGTGGTACCCAGTGTGGAGTCCATTCATTTTAAATGTTATGCTCAGAAGGCCACAGCAGCATAATAATGTGAAGGCAGGCATGAAGCCTCCCATAAAATTGCACCCACTGGGTCAGTGCCTTTGCATAGCGTGCTCTGGATATTTACAGAATGATTATACACTAGGCGGTCAATCAGAGCTCAGTCTGTCTGTCATAAATGGTAGACCACAGGTCACAGGCCACAGGTGTGGATTTCACAGACCTGCTTGTCTCCACTCTCGTAGGGTATAATACCTGTGTACCTTTATGAAGAACTTGCTCTTACTCATTCAAGCCTTTCTTAAAGTGAATCTTCTGCACGCTGCATCTATTATGTTAGTTTATTAGGATACTCCCCTGATGCTCATACCGCCTGGCAGAACTGTATTGTCATTTTTTCATGTTTTTTTCATGGTTCCTGTGTTTATACAGACAATGCAACTATGAAGTCTGTTACTTACATTTTTCTACTTATGCTCTCTTACCAGTTGATGGCAGATGATTTGGGGGAATTTTAAAGAGAAAATAGTCACTGCTAATGTCCCCTCCATATTCTGAACTTTTTGAAATCCAAGAGTCTTTCCCACTGCATGTTATTTGTTAGCAAAACACGGACACCAGGGCAGCTCCGCCCCTTGTCTGAACTGTGAGAGCCGCTTTTCTCACCAAGAGAGATACAGACACAAAAAATATTGTTCTCTATTTCAGATGGGAAGGGGGAAAAATAGAAATCAGAAACACTCCATTAGAGTAGTTCTGCAAATGTCAGGTGTTACACGTTTTGTGGTACACAAAGAGCAGTGGCAGACTTTCAATGTAAAATAATCGTTCTACACAAAGGGGTCAAAAAAGAATGAAAAAAGAAGGAGAGCAGGAAAGCAGGGGGATGAGGAAGCAGTGGGAGCACAAAAGGCCCAGGCTCTCCATGGAAGCAAAAGGCCGACTGCTTCTGTGGAGCGGCAGTATTCCTAGAGGGAAGACCACACTAACTCTAACAGAGCACAACTGCAAGGGTGTCCAGCACAGACAGTCAAAGTGAATTCATTCAACCTGAGCTGGTCCTACCTCCAGTGCAAAACGGAGCACTGAGCCGACCTTGAGCCTCAGAAACTACTCAGCTATGGCAGTCAGAGGTCTCCCAGATTGATTAAGCCCTCCTATGAACTGAACACCAAATACGTAACAGCACAGGTATGGTATCAGACGGAGGCTGCTGTATTCTTCCAGGGCCCGACCTGTACTACGTACACATGATGAAGCCCCGTGCTGCACCAGTTCAGCCTTAGGTAGGAGATGATGGCATTGTATTTCATTGCAGTGGATATGCCTAGGCTTTGAGGTTGTTTTGGGGGGGGAGGGAGGAGGTTTGATACACAGCAGCACCTTAAGCAAAAAGACATTAATGGCAAGGAACTGCCTTAAACAATACATCTCATCTCTACCACAAATACATCTGAGCATGATTACAATATTCCTGTGTTCCCCTGTGATTTCAATTCCATTTTAACAGACAGTTTAAGAATCATGCTGAGGGCTTGGCAAACCTAGGTTTTTTGCATAATTCTTAGTGAATATTTAAATCAAATCTCTAAAGCAAGCGAAGTCATGCTTAAATATGTAGGAGGACAACCGGATTGCACTGGTCTCCCAGCGGAGAACTTGAAAGAGACACAAGCAACATTACCATTAAGCTAAAGATCTCCGCTATGTATTTAATCCAATTTTATACACTCAGACTGTTCCTCTCAGGGTTATTTTAGCTCAGACAAAATCAACACTATTCACAACTATTCCTGTGTGCAGCGAACTCACTAATTTTGGCATTACCCTGCATTATGTAGGGCTTTCAATTCTTTCCTGTGGATCTTGAGAGAACTTGTCCTGACTGGAGTTAAATGCACTGTGTTAGCCTGCATGCTGAGTAGAAAGTAGTTCTGCTGGTAAAGGATGAATTTTAGCTGGTATATTTTCTCGGACTAGCCCCCTCCTCACACCTGTAGTTTGTGTTTCATGCAGGACTGGAGTTAGCAAGGATGTTTTAACTGCTTGCAAGGATGACAAGCCCGTTCTCAAGAGTCTGGACTCCAGTCTGAACAGCCTGCCCAGAAGCCATGTCCACGCAATCCAAACCGTTTTCTACGTATCACTGGGTGGCAGCAGGGACTCTGCAATGCTGTGGTAAGACACAGGATATGCTCTTCTCCTGCATGAGGACTGCAGCTGAGTTTTGCCTGTGACATTCAGGAAGTTAATCATAGCCCATGGGTTTTTGTAGTGGAACAAAAAATCTTTTCTTATAGAATTAGCCAATTGTCAAATTTTAGCTAGATGCTCAGAGGAGATTTTTTTACAAGACCAGGAGGAGATTATTATTGCAGTCAAATTTTTCATGAAATTGTGAAGCATGTATCATCAATATTTAATGTGAATAAAAATACAGCTTTTATACTAAAATGCACATATACAAATTAGCAGTAAAGGAGACTCTTCTGCCTCCTGAAGGATTTAAAAACGCAGTATCAGAATACTAGTCACTTCTGCTGAGGGTTTTAAAACTGGAAGTAAATATTTATTGCAGAATACTAATAATCTGTTTACATGTGGAAAAATATTTCAAAGACCTGTCACACACTTCTCTTTCTCTCCAGAGAAGAAGGCATTTTCTCTCCATAAATAAAAGATGCAAAAGCATCCCCAAAAATGGGTGTGCATTGCTACAACTGATGATTAGGCACATTCCTGTTAAAAATGGGACAAATCTTGCATTCCTCACCAAAGAAAAAATTCTCAGCGAAGTGAATGCATACCCACTTACCAGATCCGAAAGTCTTATCCAGGATTCAGGAGGCACTCTGAACAGTACTGGAGATAGCGTGAGCTTGCAGTAGTCACTGACAATCAACTGGGCAGGACACTTCAGCACTTGCATGAAAGACTGCTGAAGCCAGAGACGAGACATGAGATGACTCCAGAGTGTTCGGGATCTTCTAGACACAGAAAATTCACAATCACTCACAACCACAAAGGGTCAGGAGCAGGAAAGAAAAAGAATGCTATTCTGAAGTTGTTCCTTCAGTGACAGGGTCATTGAATTCTCTTCTCTCCCTCCTCCTGCTTTTCCATTAGTTCAGGAGATAGTGAGAAAGAGAAAACAAGACCGATGCAAAAGTGATTTCAGTTGTCCTGGCACAGCCAAGACAACATGGTACAAAGCCCTACTTCAGCTGTCAAAGACAGTGTGTAGGATGCTACCAAGGTTGTTAAATCCTTTGTCTCAGCAGCAAGGAAACGTTCTTTGTCCAGATACTTCCTGACTTCACCTAACAACACAGATTACAGATTTTTGATAGAAATGGAAAGATCCTATCATGGCCACTCTCTTAGGGAATTTGCCCCGAAGAAGTTCCCAAATCTCTATAGTTTTTTTACTATAATCTTGTGTGCACTGTGGCTTATATTACAGTGAAATGAAGCATATATGCAAAAACTAGCTTTCTCCTTTTTCATAATTTATATTATAGCTTCTTTTAAGTGCAATGTCCCCAAAATTGGAAGACTAGTACATGTTGTCCTATTGATATTCAATACCTATTGACTCATTTGAGAGGGAAAAATTTTGCCAGAAAATGCTACCCACTTAATTCAGGATGAAGCTTATAGCTCAGAAAACGTTTCTGTCAACATATTTATGAATACATACATCAACAGAGGATAACGCTAATGCTTTACAATGCATCACTTAGTGGCAATTTCAGCTTTTATTAGTCAGTCTTTAATAGAGTCATTTTTAAACTCTATGAACAGGAGCAAGGTGAGAATCAGACCCTAAACAGCAAACAAATCAGTTTAAAAATCTGAAGTGGAGACAAGGCTCCTACCTGAAGTTCTTCCAGTAAATATTTGCCATAACTAAATATTTGTCATAATTTATTATGATGACTTATATAGGTCAAAGGAGGTGATGATTCCCCTTTATTCAGCACTGGTGCAACCCCATTTGGAGTGCTGTGTCCAGTTCTGGGCTCCTCAGTAACAAGAAAGATGTGAATATACCGGAGTGAAGGGCCGGGCCACTAAGATGATTAAGGGACTGGAGCATCTGACACACCAGCAGAGGCTGAGGGAGCTGGGACTGTTTAGCCTGGAGCAGAGAAGGCTTAGCAATGCCTTATCAATGCGTACAGATAGCTGATGGGGGAAGGAGTAAAGAAACAGACCCAAACTCTTCTCAGTGGCACCCAGTGACACGAGAAGGGGTGAACGGCACAAATTAAAATATAGGAAGTTCCATTCAAGCATAAGAAAAAAATGTTACTTTAAGGATGGTCAAACACTAGAACAGGTTACCCAGAGAGGTTCCATCCTTGCAAATACTCAGCCTCCAACACAGCCCTGAGCAACCTGCTCTAGCTGACCCTGCGTTGAGGCAGGTTGTACAAGACGAGCTCTAGAGCTCTCTTCCAGCCTCAGCTGTTCTCTGATTTTGTGACTATGTGTAAAATAGTCTCTCTACTATACTTTCAGGAGAACCGAGATATTAATTCTGTTCCACATGCTCACATGTTTATATTTTTTCATCATCTCAAATCAGAATGAAAACAAAGTCATGAAATATTTTGATAGTCAAAATGTTTCAGTCTCTAACAATATGCTGTATTGTTCCCTTACAGAACAAGATGTATTGCTTTTACTAAACTTCTCAATACATCCTCACTGAAAACTCTGATGAAAGTAGTATGTCCCATGCATGTTCTGTTTATTGAGCAGGGATCTTCCTACATAAAACGTTTCAGCTGAAAATTGTTCAGCCTACTCTTAAAGGCTGGTTCAGACCACTCATTTCCAAACCCTAGAATCCTAGCATGCTTTATCATTGAATTTTTTTTTCCGTAAGTGCCTTATAACTAATGACACTTAAAACTAATCCACAAAAGGCCAGAGCCAAACATAGGAAGATTGTTATTGCTGCAACTGGCTTTGTACCACCTTTGCAAGTAGTTTTGCTTTCTTTTTTTCCAGTTGTTTTTTCCTTTGATCTAGGTGATAGTTACATGCTTTCTCTTTCAAAAAAGAAAATAAACAATAAAAGAGAGTAGAGATTGCGAGCAGTAGCAATATAAAATATGGGTAGCAGAGCGCTTAGCACAGGTCTCCTACGTAAGCATGTCTTAACTAAATCTTTTTTCTTTGCAGCTTTCAATACCAAGAGAAAGAACTCCACGCCAGCCTTGCAACAGCATTTCTGAATATTGTCTGACTGCGGCGTTATGACTGAGCGATTTGTTGCAAGCTGCCAAATTAGGGACCACGATTATTACCTGAGCCAAGATTCTGAAGAACAGGTTCTGGGTAATGGAATTGGAGAATACCTGCAGTTCCTTTCATTCAGTGTGACACAGCATTGTGCTGCAACTGTTGGAACAATAGTAACATCTCCAAAAAGCCTTCCTTTGCGTGCGCAGTGCAGCCATGTCAGCATGCAGAGCTCAGGGCATACTCTCCTCTACTGTTACACAATTTCTTGCTTCAAATCGCCTGCACTAAAACTTTACATGTCTTTCTCAATTATCATAGAGCACTGCATGCAATAATCATTTTACACGTTCTTTTAATTTGGTTGTAAAATGTGACCTGTTCCTTTCTGTAATATATATTTATCCAATCAAGAACTATATAACTACTAGTATTTACCATTATTTCACAGATACGAGCTAGGCATTGGCATTTTATTGCATGCCATCAATAAGTCAAGAAAACGCAGAGTCAAAGTCATCTCCCCTGCAATTATTCAAGTTGAATCTAGCCTAAAGTTTGACTCAATTATGCTAGGCAACTACAATTAAATAAATGCATTCTGGCCATGTTCACTGATACTACGCAAGTGTGTTAAAAATACACCTTTAGACTGTCAGTCTTTTTCAGAAAAAGTCATCAAATGAATCATATGCAATCTTATTGTGACACCAGTCACCATGTACAGCTGTGCTCGTTTCCCATTTCGGTCTGTATCTGCTGTGCTATCTCATGTTTCTCTTTTAAGATCATAGTTAGACTAAAGCTACATCTACACTTCTTCCATTGAGTAATGTCAGTCAGGGGTATTTCCACAGTACCAAAAGCTGTGGTGTGGACACAGTCCCACTGAGAAAAAACACAGCTTATCTCATTCAGGGCAGTGGCATAAGCAACTCTGACAAAAGCACTCTACTGATACAAGTTGCACCCACACTAGGAGCATTTTCAAGCAGAGTAGACTGTCTCTTTGGTGAATGTCTGAATGACCGGGATTCAATGAATTCAGTCTGCTGGTTTAATCATCAATTTTCCCAGTAAAGACCAGGTACTGACAGGGGACATGATAAGAACACCGATTTATTGCTCCCCTCTAGAGCTATACCGGTATATTTTAGCAGCAAATCTTTCCTAGGAGGCCTAGCTGAAAGGGCTGAATAAAGCCCCATGTATTAAATAAGGCCTCGTCTACACAAACCAGTTCAATTTCTTTAATTATAGTGTCAACTATATTGATAAAAGAGTTCCTATCATGCTAGAGTATACTCCTATATATTTAATATATTCAATCAGCTGGTCTAAGGCACCTTCACAGTGGCCTAACTGAGAAAATACTACATGAAAAATTATGTAAGATTGCATTATGCAAGTGGACCACACCAAATGAACGTCTTAACAGTGAATGTTTACCAGTTAGAACAAAACAAAACAAAAACTCCTACAAAAGACAGATAAGACTTCATTTTCAACATGCAAGGGGGAGAGACTGGTAGGAAATCAGGTACTACTACAACGTGTAAAAACTAACCTAATTTTTACCTCCTAAACAGTGGAGCACTGCTCACAAAGCAGTCTCTTGCTCAGAAGACAGGCAAACCCATAAAAAGACCAGAAGATTTGCACCTTAGTACTTGGAAAGGAAAAAAAAAACTTTTGAGCAATATGCTGTTTAGGCTCAGATACCAGGCAGTGACGGTCAGGGCTGTCTTAAACTCAGCTTTTTAGCTAAGACAGATATGAAAAGGGAAAGAGGATCGGCAGGGTAAACTATGACTGCAGTAGGTCACAAGAGAACTCACTAAAAGATGGAATATCTATCCTAACTCTGTTCTGTCACTGTAATTTAGCAAAATAGGCTATGCAACTTGAACTCAGTTAAGTGCAAGACTAGATAGTAACTGTGTAACATGGTTTTCAAAATCTTTTTTCTCTTTTCAAATAGTTAAACGAAAATATTTCATTTTAAGAACATGGTCGAGCACTGTCCTTCGGGAAAAATACAGTCAAAACCACTGGGCAAACTGCCTGTCACCATACATGAGCTTGTATATGCAGGTCTGGACCCAGTCCTACTGCTAAGGCAAAGAATCATGAGATTCCTCTCCAAGACTCAGTTTGTGGGGTGTGTGGATTCAGGCAAATCAGAAATTGTACAGTGTCCCTTCCTAACTATGACATTTACTGGGTGCTGAAACAAAATTACATCAATAGAAACAATTTTGATATCATAGCTGTTTACCACAACCACATTAATCTCAGACAACAGGAACCCTAATGAGAAGAAATTTAGTTAGTATAAGTGACCTAAATTATACTGGATGCGAATCTGCACCTCTCCGATTTTTGCTCTATCTTGCAGTGATACAGTGCTCTTGTAAAATAAAGCAAAACATGAATAAGATTGTATTTGATAATGTGTTTCTAGAGAATATAATATGATAAAATCTCTGGATAGCTCCTCAGCTGGCAGAACCCCTTGGAGTCCTGCCATTTACACCAATTGAGGATATGGCTGATTACCAAATTTTTACCCTAGGCAACGGAAAGTGTGTTTTGCAATGCGTCACCTACACTTCAGACGCACGCAGAGATCCATAATCATTTATGAATGGCAGTTAATTCTTCCTGTACACAGTGGCAGAAATGATTAGTGGGCAAACTAATGAATGGAGCTCTCTACCAGCACTCAAGACAAGCGTGGTGGGGTCTCTCATTATTAGACAACTTCAGTGAACTTCTGACTTCAACAGGTGATTAGAAATTGTAGTATTAGAACAACAATTCACTGAGTCACCACAGCATCCCTCTTTGCACTAGTGAATAAGATGCACAGACTATTCAATATCATGACACTTTCAAATAAATTACCAGATACTTTATTATTCATCCAGGGCTAATTGCATCACTATGACTTGGCGTTAGATCTAATGTTTGCAAGGATCTGCAACATGAAGCAGAATGACAATTGCTATTACAACATGGATGCAATAGAAGAAATGTATCCAGTCTGGACTCCCACATTGACAGGTTAAATCAATGCAGCTCTGCAAAAAGTAACATTGCAATACACACACACACACAAAAAAAAAAAAACTTTGGGGAGGGAAATGAATCTTACAAGGTCACTAAATTAACAAAAATAAATGACAGGATATGGTTAGAGACGTGCCAAAGTGCAAACGTTTGAAAAATACCCAAACTCACGAAAATATATTGTACTTAAACACTGCACAATGTGGTTTAGCAGTTAATGAAGCCAAATACAGAATATAAGGGTAAAGAGGAGGCATCCACTACCCTGACTTACAAGAACAAAAATAGCAGTACTTGTAATTTGCATTAAAAAAGGAAGCTGTATGCAAGGCTTCCAGACACTTTCCATGTTTAGCTCTGGTTTCGCCTTTCCTTTGACCCAATTTTAGCCTCTTGATCAAAAATTCCAATTCTCTACTTCAGGTTCATTTCTTATTAAAACAAACCAAAAACCCAACATCGCTTTCAGAGGGCATACTTACTCTGATGAATCTTGAAAACAAAATACATGTCTCAGGAAAAGAGGGAGGACTGATCCCTTCCTCTCTCCTCCTCCAAACAGTAAGGAAGTTACGCTCTTCTGAGAGACAGCATCAGGCTTTAGGCACTGTTTGAGGCTTAGAAGCCTACTTTGACTCCTACAATATAAGACGAGCAGAATTTAGGCACTCATGTTCAAAAAGTCAGCAGGAATAGTAAAGGCCACCTAAGTCTGGAGGGCGTCTAAAACACAGTAAATGGCTCTCTGGCCCAAATCCTAGTCAGACCAGGTACAGGCTAAAATGCCCTGATCTGGGAAAGCGCGTGTCTAGCTTCGCCTAAGCAACATTGTGAATTAGGCATTTATTTTTGCCTTTGTTTTGGAAGCCCCAATTAATGCAGCATAGCATATATGCACTTAACAGGCAAGGGACCGTATTTCCTGAAGAAGGGGGCCACCAAGCAGCCCAAAGTGAAAAACACAAGGACACTGAGTGAAAAGGCATTACTATATTGTTACCATATAAGGTACTGAGAAGTGCTGACATTCTCTTTTCTGGACTGCTTGATTAATTATAATAAATTCAAACACTATTACTACCTTAATATCCTTTGATTTCCCAGTTGCACAGTGGTCCAGCTCCAAAAGGAATATTGTGGACTCTGGCAGTTAGTGTCTCCTTTCATTCCCTCCTTCCCCCATCTCCCTAACCCAACCTTTTCTCAAGGCTCTTAAGCGTACAAGTGAGTCTCCAGACTTGTAGCTCAGAGTCAGATGTTCAACGGATAAGAGCAAGAGTTAGAAAAAGTGCACAAGAGAAGCAGGCTGTGAGAAACACTCCTTTCCTGGGCTGTTTTGGCTGATTTTCAAGGCCGTCTCCTGTTTCAGCGTGCAGCATGCCTGAAATGCATTGCTAGGCATCAAACCTTTCCTCCTGATACAGAATGTAACCACCTAAATTTATCTGTGAATTCTACTCCTAAATTACAGGTGATCTAGCTTGTGCATCACTATGAAGCCTTTTCGTGTGTATGTCAGACCACTGGTGCCTAAAATGTAAGCCTTGGGGTGCATAATCTGTGGGTGCCTTTATTTTTCACCAGACTCATGCAATCCTCAGATGGTCTGGCATTAAGTTGATAACGTTCCCAACGCCAGTGAATGCCTCTAAAAATTTGGATCTTGGGCTGGTCAGTGCTGAATGGAGGCTATCAAAACACAGTAGCTTTAGTAACGCGAGCCTCAGTGCCGCATTCCACCATATATAGCGCCATTGCATCATCAGCGATCAGAGATGTGCTAAAATAAACGCTGAAAGATCGTCAACTGCTTTAGTATATCTCAAAGCAGACTGTCAGCATGTATGTTCTGTAGTTTCTTTTTCTTTCTCCAATATTTTAAGAATAACAGTACAGCCATTAAAATTCTGCTGTCTTCTGTATCTGAGGTAAAAAATTACCATTGGCTTTCTACCCTTCATTAATTTTTCACGATTATTTTTTAACTATTATAGCTGTAGCTAATGATAGAAAGTTTTCATGAATAAATAATGGTGCAGACTGATACGCTGGCACATCTCAGATGAGGCTACTGACGGCAAACTTGCTCTTTAAGCAAAACGCTTGCAGGGTTTCCTACTCTCAAGTTTATTTCACAACCGTTTCTTTGTATCTCACCATTCCCACTGCATCTAATTTTATTCTGCTTTAAACTAAGAAAGAATTTTCTTTTAAGTTTTGATGCCCAACAGTACTCGTTATCAATCAACTACAAATCTTGCAGAAGACTGGGCACAACAATAAGGAAAATCAAGGAAATAACAGAGGAAGGCATGCTAAAAATATATCAAAGGTATTACTATAGACAATCATCCAAGAATCGAGGACCATGATCCCACCTGTTAGATAAACAACAGCTCACAGGTCTGTCTGTATCTAGGTGAGAAATCCCTCATCCCTCTGATAACGCAGTCTGACGTTCTCAAAACAGTATTGCTGGTGCAATAAACGGTGGTCTTCCTTTTCAGTGATACCTAAACCAGTCACATGGGTCTTAACACAGGTATCAAAAGCAAAGTGGTTCAGCGAGGTGATCCTGTGGCTGAGAGCCAAAAACATCAAAGTGTTATTCTTAGAAAGGCATTTTTATCAGTGTGTGCTTTTAGGCAAATCACTAACCCAAAACCACATCAGTTTCCTTATTTGCAAAACTGGGAAATAATGATACTTTCACATTTTTGTAGAGTTCTTTGAAATCCATGGCTTCAAAGGTTGGAAAGAGCATTTGATATTAATTATTACTATTGTGACTTAAATTGAAGGAAAACTGAGAAGAGTCACTGGTTAATATTTAAAAGGCAGTATGAATTGTGTTCATCTCCAGGGCATGAGTTAAAGGGTGTTTTTGACCTCCTCTCATCACTTGTTATGGAAGAGAATATTTCAGATAAAAGGTGGCAGATAATAGTTATGTCCTGGCACTTTTCCAGCAGAAACACTTGAGTTTTACATACTTAAAATTCAGTGAAGTGTGTATGTTATTCTTCACTACATGCTCCATGTTTTTGTGCGATGGTACTGAAAAAAAGCCCACAATTGCTATACTTGTTATTTTTGTACGATAGAGATGTATGGTCAAATTCTGCTAGTGGTGCACATGCTAGCTCAGGAATGTCAGTGGAGCTTTTGTGGCTGTAAGTCACAATTTGTTAAACTGAACTTGAACTTTGTGATCTTCCCTAATGGGAAAAGCTATGTAAGGGCAGAGGGAGCATAACCTTAAAGCATGAACAATAACATGTACTCAAGGGTAAGCAGGTACCCTGAGGCCCCTTTGATGTACCTCTAGTGAAACACAGCAAAATTGAAACACTTTTGAAAACTCCAACTGCGAATATATATATACACACACACATATAGAGGGAGAGAGATATAGAGATACAGATATAGATAGATAGGACTTACCTATAAAAAGGGCTTGGCGCTGAGATTCACCAACTGACCACGCAATGGCCATATGTTTATGACAACTGTCATATGTTTAGCCTACAACATCCTGGGCGTTCACCTCATCTGACAAGTCCACCCATCCTCAGTCTAACTACTGGTTATGGAACGGCCAGAACAGTTATGTTTCTGTTCGGGCTTCTTGTGATTGGCTTATGGACATTGGTAAGTACGCACTGAACCAGCCTCACTACACTAGCAGGGAACACGCTGCAACTTCAGCTTACAGAGTGAGGAGAGAAACATGCAATACTTGTGTAGATGTGGGTATATAATGAATCCTTCTAGAAAAATAAGTATCGTTTCATCACATTTGCAAATCACAATTTTAGTGAATGTTCCAGAGATAGGCAGGATATACCTACTCCTTTTTGCCTTTGCAGTGTGAAGAATGCAATGGAAGCAATAGAAGCTGCAGAGGAATATGTTTTATCATACGGGACACCACCAAGAAACTCGTCTAGAAGAAAAGACCATACGTGGACTAAGAAAACAGCATGATGTATGAGTCACACTGCTGAAATCAACCGCTGGATTAAATAGTGCCATTTGAAGGGACAAAACCATTATTTTCTTTAGCTATCCAAGCAAGGGAAACATACTAACTCAATTGCCAGCACAGCTACCAGAAGGAAATTGTGAACTCCTTTTAGTATTCAAGACATTGCTCTATCGCCTTACTCATATGAGATTCAGCATCTCCTTTGAAAACAGCAAAACAATGACTTTGTCTCCATTTTAATTTGGAAGGAGTCCAAATTAAGCTATTATGAGAGATAAATGATATAATGAGAGCTGCATGCAATTTACTGTAAAAAAAATGAACAAGCAAAATGACCTCTCAAATGTGTGCCTTTTTCTTTTTTGCACTTACTGAAATTTTTATGTTCTAGGTAGTGAAGTCAAGTTTCATATTCAGCTTTCCTGTTAATGTTAACATGCACATGACAGGTTCCAACTAAGCAGAAAAATAGGACATTAGGATGCCAACCTAGCCTTCCGTTATTAGCACAAATAACTTACACAGAGTTTTTGTATTAACTATTTCTAGAATATACGCCTATGTACAATACTGTCTCACAGCAGTTCTTCTGATTGGCAGATGCTAGATATTCTGGCACTGAAAAGAAACTCTGCGAGTCTTCATCATTCTGCAGCTATAATTGTGAACAAAAATATACCACAAGCACTGGTGAAAACAGGGACTCCTGGATCCTAGGATCATAGAGCTTTCGAGCAGTGAAGTCTGCCAGCTCATGGGCAAAGTTATCTTCCATTTTACAGCTCCAAGTTTTTAAGCCTAAGTGATTCAATCAGATCTGTATTAAATGATGAACATATTATGTTTATGAGCACAATTATGCTAGTGAACATTTCTTCAAGGAATCTTTATTCTTCATTCATTAGCTGGATATCATCATCTGAAACCAAAGGAAAATGTTTTGAAAAACTGAATTAACCCCTTCGGGGCAATCACAGACCTCGACAGGTTGTTTTTCAATACTAACTCTCCTATTTATTCCCAGATTTGCTCCTATAAAAATTTCTGTCCGTAGTCATCACTTCACTGCCTTTTTCAACTTCTTAATTTTCTTTCTAACAGCAACTTCAACCCTGTCTGAAAAAAAAAAACAACTATAATCATGTTTTATTTCTCTAGCCCTCTGTATTCCCCTGCAAGACCTAACATCTTGAATCAGTGGAAGTGCTGTTGGTTCTGCAGACTATCCCAGCGGTATAATCTCCTGAAGGGAAATGAGAAAACACTAAAATAGCAGAAAAGTTGTCAGAGACTGTCAGCACAGGACTGAAAATAGCATGACTAGCCAGGAGAGTTCTTGGGACTGGCGTTATACTGGAAGAGACTTGTTAATCACCAACATTTGCTCTTGCTAGTGCAATGAAACAGAGAGTCTGTGGACTTTGGACCACTGCTAATTTTTTCCACTGATAATTTTTTAATGTATTCTGTAGTACAAAGAGAACTACTTACTAGGGATGACACTTATTGGTTGGTACTGTACAGCTCCTGTTTCACATTCCTGATCCCACATGACTACACGTATCTAACTATGCTGACACTTTGATATGTTAAGGGACACGCAGTATCATGGTAAGCCAGTAACAGTGTGCACAAAACACGGGTTTTTACAGGCCAGAAAGCTCTTTGTCCAGATAGAAGGAGGGTGCTTAAATGTGACTCCATCCATGTGCTGATATTAACAGCATCCAAGTGTACCAACACAGAATTTTTATCAGTGGATGTAAATCAGCATCACTCCAGTAAACGCAAGGCCACTTCACTTCAGCTCAGCAGCTGACACGACCGGCTTACAGCAGATACGCTTAAGATACACTTTTCCAGCAGCAAAATAAAGGAATACGTCCACTGATAGTTCTGGTCTTCGCAATAAGCCTCTTTGGGCTGCTAGGTTAAGCTAATTTACGTTCCAGAATCAGCAGTTTCCCACCAGAGGGTTTTTAATATACTTTATTAGCTTAATATGCTCAAACATTGCACTTGTGCATAGAAAGGACAGGGGACTGTCAACCATGGACCCAGCTGCCATGAGAACAGAGCTTGGCAGCCCTGGCGCCATGGCTGTGTCAGGGAGCGGGCACACCGCAGCCGACCTGGCTAACGAGCCTCTCAGTGCTTATAAGCTCTTGCAAGTCTCTCCTCCTGGTGTCATTGCTTCACTGCATCAAAACCAAAAAATAAAGCACGTGAAGCACTCTGCAGTGATGACCTGTGTGATCCCACAGAGTTCACGGTGGAGACTGATTTATGATGACTGACAACCGCTTATGATTGTGAAAACTGGTAGCCAGTATAGCCTATGTTCCTCTAAACCTTGCCTGCAGAATGGGGCAGAGAGAAATCATTTTCCCTTTTAGTATTCCTAAAGCTTTACTGTTCTCAGCTTTATTTAAAGAAACTTAAGGCCCCATGAAAAGGATACAGCATACATAAACAGGGCAAACATTATGTCAAGCTATTTTAAAAATGTCAGCCTGTTACTTGATGTAAGGTTCTGACTTAATATGCACAGGAAAGTGAAGGCATTTGAAAATCTGTTTAGTAGTTCAGAAAATGGGATCTGAGATTGCTTTAAGCAAGGTCATAAAGACCTCTCAACCTTTCCTTTTATTTATTTTTTTGCAAACACATTGACTGGCTTGATGGTGCATCACAGGCAAATATCTACATGCTTCAAATAATGAAGTAGTGTCATTACTTTATCTTGACAAACTCGCAGTGTAATTGCAAAAGATCTTCCAGACTGTAAAAAAGTGTCAAAACAGGAAATAGAATAGCACAGACCTGAGATGTTTTCCATTTGCAGGCCTTCATATGGGTGCCCTTTTTCATACTTTTAGCCATATATCGGAGAGCATAATTTGATGATAGACGTGAAACTCTGTATTAGTTTTTATTTTGACAAATTCATTAAACATCACATAGCCTGAAAAATGAACCAGGAGGCACTAAGCCAGCCCGAGAAGATTGTACTTCATAAACTGAATTGCTCACATGGGCAACATTTTGGTAGAAGTTATAGATTTTCTAGCATATCCCTGATAGATAGCACTAATATAACTTCAATAAAAACTCCAGATATGTCAATATAAAATTTTTTCTAGCATCGAAAGATGTAAGATACTTCAGCTAATAAATTGGAAGACTCCCTGTTCCTTAAGGTACACTAACTTACACATCAGATTCTAACAAGTATCGAAATCATCTAAGTTAGAGCAGGCAGCTGCAGGTCTGTTGTTTATAAAAGCTGCACTAAATCAAGTTATCAATGCACTACAGGTTATTATTAGAATTTAAGAACTAAAACAGATTTTTGTAAAATGTTAACATTCTCTATTTTTAACTGTTTGATACTATGTCACTTTTCAAACTGGCAGATGAATGAAAAAGATAATCAGTATCTGCTGCACGCAACTAATGCCCTTTCTTTGTTCCTAGCAGTTGACATTTCATTTACATGCCTAAGATTTACTCACTTTTTTTAAATTGATGCCACTACCAAACTGAATTGGTATCAAGAATGCAAACAGATACCTTGCTTTGAGAGAAAAACAGATATAGGACCCTGAAGACTGCCAGAGCATGGGGACAGGGCGGTGTATTTATGTGTGTATGTGTGCGTGTGTATATTTAAATATGTATGCATATGGGTATGCATGCATAAATGCACGGAGTTAGATTCTTTAAAGACTAAATTGTACATATAATTAATTACATTTTCTAAAACTGAAAAAAGATTACAAAGAAGAAAAAGAAGGTTACAAAGTTTCAAGTACGTTCCGGCAGGAACTGAAGACAGTACTTGGACTTGGCTCAGAAAATTCTTTAACTTACTGTGCAAAAATTTATTGCCGACAAGATGAAAGCCATAGCACGCGACATACCTAAATGGCCATACATGGCTTCCTCAGACAATAGCTACTCAGTACTTTTGCAAGGTTCAAGAGAGATTTCCTAGCCAAGATTACAAATAGATGGTACAGACTTTGTCATCAGACAGTACTTTAAAAATTGATTACTGCATTACAAACCAAAAGCTATATTAAAATATGCCTAAATAAATTATATTAATGCCCTATTAATACTACAGAGGCAAGCATTCAGAAGTCAGGTCATCTGAACACTGCACGAGCAATATGATACAGTTCCTTAATTACATGATCCCAGGTTAATAATAAAAAAAAAATTTAAAGCCCTAAGACACTGCAATGCATCTGACTGAGAGAAAACTGCGTTCTCTGCTAGCTTTCATACTCCTGACCTGTAGATTCCCGTATTTTAAACCTCAGCACCAACACAACTTACTGTATTTAATTTCTAAGTATGACAGGCATAGTTGCACAGATTTCTTTTGTATTGAGAGCTCTTGATTCTACAATTCTAACTCATATATTAAAATTTCCTTACATGCATTGTCTGTTTCACATAACAGTATTCCTATACTCACAGTTGGATAGGTTTTTAATAGTTTGTCTTCAACTACAGACAGACATTCACTGGTAAATATGCAAGATTACTGTGCCTGTCCATCCTTTAAAAAGCCATTAAGTATGTAAATTAATATTTTGACGGATTTTTCTAGTCTTTTTGTACTTCTTTTTGGTATTTGCCTCTACCCCACCAAAATAACATGAGAAGGGTATAACACAAACTTTCATTTGAATTAAAAACAAAGAAAAATATATTAAATCTCATCAACTAGTAAAATCACCAGGTTTTTAGGGATCTGCAAGCAGCTTTTCTGTGTTCAGTAGCAGGATGCTCCAAGCTTACTGAGAAACATTTCCCACAACGCTGCTTATCCTTATTCAGTAGCCTAATTCAGGTTTCTGAATACTAAGGGCTAACACTAAGCTAGGATCAGAAGACATATTGACACCTAATTTGGATATCTAGTTCTGCCGTACCTGCATGCGACTTCTGGCGTAGAATGTGGATCTCTAAGGAATATACGCGATCGGCAGCGTCTAGCTTCAGCGAAGTACTTCCAACAGCGCAGTACTAGGGAAAGAGATGCAGCCGCAGAGGGGTCTTACTGCCTGGGGAAAGCAAGATACTTTTCCAGTACCATTTAGAAGAATGCATTGTCACTTTGAACACTCGCACTACAGCACAAAAGGAGCCCTTCGGCTTTGCCAGTGGCCCTGTTTTTGGGCCACTGGCAAAGAAGTTGATTTCCTTCCTCCACAATTTATGCAGGTATGTGTACTCCCCATTAGTCCATGCTTTTTTCAGAGTATGAAAGTGATCCATTACATAATCCATCGCAGTCTTCCACAGTATTGCTTGTTCCTGTCCAACTAGTCAAAAAAAAAAAGATAATAAATGTGGATGATTATTAACTTATTATTATTGGACCGCATGATCATTGCTTTCAAAGGAGCAGATATTGACCTGACTCAAAATTCAGTGTCTTGATACTGAAAAACTGTGTTGAATAAATTGGAAAAACTTTTCTTTTTCTTTGCAGTTAAAAAAACTGACAATTCTTTTTTTTTTCTTAAAAATTACCCACAGACTCCCCCTCTCATTGCTCTCTGACCCAATGAATTGAATAGATGTGCAAAACCTTTTGGTTGCTGGTCAAGTACAAGAGAAGGGAAAGAGGGTGATCGATCCACAAACATGACTGAATACAGCACTGGCAAATAAACTTGAGTATTTTTTTCACTTCTATGAAGAAAAGTAAGCCTTTTTATAATTTGTTCATTAAAGGCATAAATGGACAGGGTATAAATTGGTCCTGTATATTTATGTTTCACCTCTTTATGTTTTGGCTCTTGACAAATATGTAACTAACTGACTAATCTAGCATCTGTACTGCGTTTCTTTCCAGAATGATTATTTTACTTCTGATAAACTCACTCAAAAGACAAAAATCAGCAGATGATACTAACACTATACTGCTTTCCAGACAAATATCCATGGTTAGAGCATAATTTCCACACTGTGGATCAAGTGCAAAATTTAAACTGAAATACTAAAGTACCTATACAAATTATCTTAGGAATCCCAGGAAGAGTCAAGGAAGTACCGTCCTGTACAGAAATACTAACTTACAGACTAAGTTAGGGCTACAGATTCTCCCCAGAAGCTGAAAATTCAAAAATGTTTTAATCCTTAAAATACACATTAATTTTATATGTTCTGTAGGTTTGGGGGGTTTGGGCCTTGGTTTTGTTTTTTGAGGAAAGGAATCATTTTGAAGCTAACAGCTCATTTGAAGCTGAAGCAATACTCAAAATCGGGGGACTGCAGTCAGAAGAGTTTAGAAGGAAATTCTGGAAGTAAAGTTGCTAGGAACAAATGACAGTTTGCCTTGCTTTGTTCTCTCGTCAGAAGAATGTCAAATCCCTCTTTTCTTACATCAGTCTTGTTTTGTTTCTAATAGCAGAGACATTTACTGAAGGTCTTGCAGGTCCACCCACATTGCTTGTGAGCCATAATGCACAGGAAAAATAAATCAGGTAACAGTAGAGGTTAATAAAATTTGAAATGTTTGGAGATTTGACTTGGCAGAGGAAAACTCCTCCAGTTCCTGAATCTCCTTCCATTACTGTTGTGTCCCGGCAGACCATTCCTCACTTGTTCAGAGGAAGCAGTTATGGTGGCTGAAGAGCCTGCACAGATGTTCACAACAGTCTGAACCATGTTCACTACAGGTGAGAAAATATGTCGTATTGCTCAAACGTCTGAAAGATTTTTAAAGCTGGGGGAAAGGAAACACCAACGAAAGTGGGGAAATTAAACGTTGGACTGGGGCGGGTATATAAGATCATAAAAGCACTAAGAATAGGATTTGTTGTAGTCAGCCTTGAAATGGCATTTCCCAAGCCAGACAACTTAAAAGGGGTAGATGTTTCATACAATATATACATATCTGGTACCACCAATGATGACAGAAAAACTAGGTAGTGCTTTTGTGTGTCCTTGTGCGTGTACGCGCATGTGCACTGGCACAGCTATACCTGACAGAACAGGCACAAGGAGTACCTCTTGGCTGGCCAAAGCTCAACCCCTTTTAACGTGGAGGAACTTAGCATCATTTTAAAGCTTAATTTCAGACAGACTCAAACGTAGTCCAGTTCAGACTTTGACAGCACTCAAAAATTGCACTTCCTGGATTGGCTGGCTAATGCATACTATGAATGAACATATTTCCTGGCTTTAAAACTTACACAAATTAGTTTGGACATCACAACCGTTAAAAATTTATGCAGACATAGAAAGGGAATAATGTTGCTGAATGTTTAATGCTATTTGTTTTCCAGCGCCCCCTAAGAATAAACAGGAATGACACGTTCCTTTCTGATTACAGGCTGCGAATGACAGCAGCCGGCTCCTTCATGCTGATTTCCCTTTCCTGCGAGGTTCTCTCCTAAGCCTTCTCATCTGCCTTAGTCTTGTCACTCACGAGACTTAACCATATTTTTATCTATTTAGATCAATGGAATATAGAAGGCTGAATGTATGTGTAGGGCCTTACTGGTACATTTTAATGGCCACTCAGGCATTCTTCAAAATGATGGTCAACACATTGATTCAGAGTAATTAAGCTGTAAATCAGATTTTCCTCAGCATACACATCTGTTCATCAGTGTTAATTCAGCTATACTTTTCAATTTGTAATCTATGTATGTTCTGTGGGAATGTAAGTACTAAGACACTAGCACGTGTAATCTCTCGCTGGAAAGCTGCTGCTGAGCAAGTGACCAGTGAGTTACAGTTCGTGTTAACATTAATGAAACTGAATGCCACTATGGAAAGGGTCTCAAGTTTAGAGAGAAAAATCAGCTTTCTATCATGTGTGTTTCTGAGGAACTCCAACTACGTAAGACCACGATTTGTTCCGAGTATTCAACGAAAAATAAGTAAGTTTGTTTTAACATCCTTATGGCTACCTTGAAGAGCTAATCATTTGACCCTTAGAGTGAACGCATGCCACTCAGGATGCAATGGTGAATTAAATACCCATCTATCGGACGAAAGAATAAAAGAGAGAGAGAGAGAGAGAGAGAGAGAGACAGAGAGAGAGACAGAGAGAGGAAATATTTGCATAAGCTAGATGAAATGATTTAATATGAGGGAGCAGAGGTCAACATATAATGCTATAAAGTGAGGAGCACTTCACAGAAGTGTAATGACCTATATTTGGCCTAAACAACCTATTGTATGACCATAAATATACCGTTACTGTGAATAAATGAGGTTTGAAGACATAGTAGGTAAACGGTAATAAATACGTAATATACAATCTGTTGTCATGAATAGAGAAAGCATTTAAATTATAGTACTACAGTGGACTCTAATAACATTCCTTGTTATTTGCCCTTCAAAATCTCTCTTGCTCTTTATAGGACTTAGACGTCTACTCCCAAAAAAGCCCCGATAACTGAAATAAGTGAAGCTAAAAAAAGAATCTTTTTCTGAATTTCCCAATGTGTGAATATGCACATATATAAACTGGACTGAGCATTTCTGCAGAAAGAATGTTTACCTTTAGGCTTGGCCAAGAATAGGGAGAATTTGTGAACAGCTCTCCAGAGACAGTCTCAGATTCAGTGCAAATACAGATGAAAAAGGTTACCTAAAATAAGAAAAAGCATTAAATCAACATAGGCCTGAAGAAGTGAGATGACTTCAGACTCAAAGTTATCTATGAATGCTACATATATTCATTTTTTTAACTTCACCCAACAACGAAATTATGATGAGGTATATGCAGAAATCTACTCATTCAAAGATACTCCTTCTAAAATTAACTGAAATAGAAATACTTTCAATAGCATGCTTCTGCATAAGATTTAGAGGGACACAGACCAAAAAACCGAGGCAAGTGATCATCCTGCAGAAAGCTAAGGGACCACGACGATGTGACGAACAGGAGCTAGGAAGCTAACTGAGGAATGAGCGCAGGCAAGATTCCCTAGGCACGACACGGGAGGGAGCGCACGAGTTGCTGCGGGGCCAAGCGGGTGCTCTGCCTCGAGTGCTGACAACCACCGAGATTCACTCACCTCAACAAAAATTGAAAAGGCACAATCTTTCAAAACAACATGACCGTGGAGAACAAGCCAGGGAAGGTAAAAAGAATGGGACGAGTGAGTGAATTTTTGCAGACTTTAAGCTGAAAGAAAAGCAGCAGAGTGGAGGTCTTACAAAAACATAGATTGCTGTCAGAGCTTGGAAGTCTCTGTCTAGCAGGCCTATTAACAGTCAACAAGAGGAACGTAAAATGGCAAGCATGGGGTCCGTTCTTCTCCTTCACCTTTCTCGTTTGCTTTCTAGATACTGAAAACTGAAATCCAGTGGGACTGGTTAACGAGAAGTATTTTGCTTTGCTGCATTTATTTTCTTCATAAAAAAGTACTGTTGCTCAAGCAGCTCCTACAGTACAGAAAACATGCAAAGTTTCTGCAAGAACACACAAAGCATGCGGCAGTTCTTTGCACTGCTAGCAAGTGAGACAGGTACATTTATAAGGGAGATGAATGCTAATTAAAGGATAGCTGCCTTTTGTGAGCAAAGCAGCGGTTCATTTCTTCACTGTATTTCTAAGTAGGTGGTTTCCTGACCAGAATAACCATTTGTTTTTCATAAACTATTACTTTTTTCAGCCTTTTTGTGAAGTTTATTTTGACTGAAACTGCTTTAACTGCAGTAGACACCACCAAAAGGAGGATAAGAGACAATGATCTTTTAAATCAGTAATATGTACTGTAAAGAAAGAGAAACAATTTCTGCAGTAAAACAGTAAAAGCTCTGGAGTTTTTTTGTTCTGTTTTTAATACGTTTGCAAAGATTTCATGGGAAGGTAACTATAATTACCTTCAAGTACAGCTTTGACCTTAACATGTACCTCAAAGGACAATTAGGTTTAGCTGTGAAGGGCTTTTTCTTTACACCTCTTGCTGAATAAAAACATTTCCTTTTACCGTCCAGAACTTCGCTACATGCCAAGCACAGTGTTTGTGGCTGTGATAGAGCACCAGACATTTAATGTTCTAGCTGTTGTAGCATATGCATATATAATATATAGTTCATACAACCTTCATAAATTTCTCTCTGCTGACTCCCTTCTAATAGCTCTAAAGCATTTGTGGTATCATTCGTTATTTATTCTACATACCGTTTGCACCCACTGTGGATAAACATGAGTAAAAATTCTGGAGGTAAGAACAGTTTGCCATATAGAGACTTGGTTAGCTTTGAATAATATATATCTAATACATGCTGCCAAATATGCATGTCATGGAGCTCTGATGAGGTAAAAACATCATTATTATAATACAAGCATGATGAAAGAGATAGGTTTGAACCAGCCAGGACGAAGCTGAACAATACTTAATTTTGTATCATGTCAGCTTACGTCTGAGCAGCTTATTTGTTTTTAAAGTAACTGGTTGAGCTGTGAATTTATAGGGATCATCCCAACTAATTTATGAAAAATTGTGAAATCTGCAAAAGCCCCTCTCTCAGAAGAAGAGAAGCATGCAATGAAAATTGCCCTGTAGTCTGTGTTAACAAATTGCTCTCTAGCATATCTTAAGTAAACTCGCCTGAGGTATGTCCTGTGGAAAGAGCAACAAATACATGCACACTGCGTACGTGCATGCATAGTAAACAGATATGAAGCTGTGTAGTTAGTAAAAAGGAAGCAAACTGCTTCCTACAACTAGGGCTTAAAAAAAATGGAGAGATCACTGCAGTATCTCTAAGGACCTGTGAGCCCAAGAGGCACAAGGACAGAGTAACGATGAGGCAGATGAGGTATGTCTGTGCAAGGCTTAAGAGTACTTTTTTGCCTTTTACAGCTAAAATTGTAAGTCTATCAAGAAAATGGGTTTTCAGTCAGAAAACATGATATTCATTCTGTTCCTCTTATAGAAGGAGGATAATCACAAGGGACAGAAGAATAATCAGATCTATCTTAAGAGCACTGTACCCTAACGGGGAGAGTCCACGCTTTCTTCTCCTGAGTTTGAGCTCTGAAAAGGCACTTACAGCTGACCTAGGAATCACCTTTTTCTTTTTTTCTTTCTGTGCCTATATTCTTCATTTGTTTAATGAGGCTAATATCACCTTTGTACCTTACTAGAATAAAACCATTAAAGACTGAATCAGTATTAGGCTAATGGACACCATTTTGTAAGCAAGACAGATGGTATGTCTTCTGTAGACCTATCTGAGCTGGGATGAGATAGGCCTAGTTCAAATATAACAAAGGCTTTCCAAATCAGATGGTTTTGGGACTTTTAGACTTTTTAGCGTTTTTCTAGCCTTTTCTTTCCCCTCAACCCCCCCCCCCCCCGGCCCCAACTAATAAAGCATATTTCTTTTGAAAGATTTATTTATTGTCATACTTTTTCATATTTCCTGTGATACCATTATTGACCATAAAAGACATTTAAAAGCTGGTTATCTTCTTCCAAAAGCAAGCTGTGTTTTGCTCAATGCACTACAAATCCAGTACCTGGCCAACATAACCTTCTTCATGACTATGAAGAGCTCCAACTCTCCTTATGCATTAATGTCACTGGTTTCCTTTTTTTGTCTTTTGAATCTGATACAATGCACATCTTAATTATTACTTAAATTGTGTCTGCCCCCTTGACCGATTGTGAACGATCTTTACACCTGCAGAAATTTGGGTCCTGCTGTAAAAGGAAAAGCAAGTATCTGAAATCTGAAGAGAAATATTTTTCTTAATGGATTTCAGGAAAAATGTGTGGCTTCAGGAAGTTAAAGTGGTATTTTACTGACCCGAAATCAAAGCATATAGGCACCTAATTCTCTTCTGAGGCAACGAGATTTAAGCGCCTAAATATTTCTAAAAACCTAGGCCTCAGAGAAAGACAAACGATCACATAGTGTGAATTAAGGGGTATTTTTCTTACTATTTTCCCGCTCATTGTTCCTCATTCTCTCCCTCACACCCCATTCCTGTCACTCTTTTTACAATTCCTTTGCTAGAAAACCAATAGTTCATTCCTCTCATTCCTTGGCTTCAATGACCTACAAATCACCTAAGGACTATATAATTTTATAAATACAAAGAGAGAGTGGTCATGGAATAGGTGGTATAAAGAGGAGGAAGGAAGTATCTCATGAGTAGTGACCATGGTTTCAGGAAACTAACTGCCTCTGTCCTGAGTCAAAAGGTATACAGGCACAATGCACAGAGTAGTTTTACACACTATATTTATAATAGGAGACTGTAGAGGAGGTGGAGATCCAAACAGCTGTTACTTAGGACTGAAGTCCAAGCCACACATGTTTTGGAGGATTTATTCTGGACTAGCTCTAGCCAGGTTCTGTGGACCAAGCACTCATCACGATTTGGAACAGATCTGCTGGTTTAGTTCTATCTGGCTGGAATCCAGTTCATACGCTCTGAGATTACTCATGGCATCAGCCAAGGCACAGCAACAGAAAACAATCAGGAGATGAGCTTTAAAGCACCCCCCTGTTGCAAGATGAAACACTCATGTAAGCACATCCCATGGCATTTGGTATTCTCTTGAGTTCACAGGGATCCCACGTAATTTTCCCAACCAATTTCTGGGAAAGGGACCTAAAGGTAAATTGATCTGTAAATACGAAATCATATTTTCCTGACTAGAGAAAACAGTAATTTGCATAGTAATAAGAACTTCATACGTCTTGCTCCAGACTGGAGGGACAGAAAGAATATGCATGGAAGAAATGACACAAGTTTAAGATAACAAAAAATATGAAGTTTTAAAAAAGTGTATGAAAATACTTCTTGAAACTGAACATACTGTTAATGAAAGGTGCTTTACGAAATGCTTTTAAAGTTCTTAGAGCTTAAAGGATTCTCAAACAGTTCTCACTTGCGACATTTTATGGATAAAACAGAAGCCTGGAACATAAAAATAACAGGAAATTAGGGGTTTGTGGAGGAGTTTGCTGGTTTTGGAGGGTTTTTCTTAGGCAAATGTGGAACATGCTCAGGTGAAGCTGAAACTGAATTTCCAGACAGAACTCTGCTGCAGCTTGCAAAGCCACCTGAGTCAAAGTGACAGTCAGACCAAGAACTGAGAAATGTCACAACAGATTCCCTTTAAACCTAAAATAATTTCAGATGCTCTCCAGACCACTACCATTTTGTAATTTTAAAGAGAGATGAGGACAATCCTTGCACAGGGACATTTCAGCTGTTGTCTACTCTTATCCACACCCACTTTTTAGTCATTGTAACTCTTTCATTCTATTGTCGTGTTTATTAAAAGCAAATCTACAAAAGAGGCTTTATGTAGAACATCTTCTAGGCCTATAATCTTAAGGAAACCTTCCTTTACTTTTTGTCATTTGCATTTTTCCAGTACTATGAGTAACCTGTGTAATTCATTGACAAGATTTTTTTTTCCTTTAAAGAAATTAGATCTATTTTTTGGACCATTAAGTAGTGCATAAACTTCAAATGGGACATTAGAAACTGCAATCAGTGACATCACCATGACAACCGATTAAAAAATGTCTAGAGAAGCTTCTGAAAATGTAATTTTTTAATATAATACATTTAAATGAGTTCATCAGAATAAAGAACCCTACGTAGTTTCATTGTGAATTGAACATCCGAGAAATAATTTGGCTATACGATGAACGTTACATCTTCTCACTGTGATTTCGATAGACTGGGGGAAGCATCAAAAGAAAAATCTGTCTTTCTTGTACTAACAGACAAACCTTGACTTTAGAACAAGAGTTATGAGAGTATGGTAACCGATCCTGCCACCACTTTTCACAACAGCAGTGCATTTATTTAAATGGCAGCTTTAGCAAAGAAAGGTGATACTTTTGAGCAAAGAAGGCAGATCGGAAGCCTAAGAAAACATCACGAAAGAGTTTAACTGATTCCTATTTTGTGTGTGTAAAGGTCTGAAAGCTAACTCTCCAAAACCCCTGCACAGATGCCAGCTGACTTTAAAAAGCCCTAAAGTTCCTCACTGCCCATATCTGTCACCTTATAAGCATCCATAAATTTCACTCTGTTGCATTAAACAAATTAGAGGCTTAAACACAAACAGGATTCATAGACCAAAACTCGGCCATCTTTTTGTTTTGATCTTGCTGCTGCTGATACCACAGTGTATTGCATTTCATGAATTATTTTTTGGTGCACACTTCTTCCTCTATTTATTGTTTATAGTCTGCCAGTTTTTTTATCTACAGACTACACCAGGTGAGGGCATTTAAGAATTAGGCACTGCATAAATCCCCTTTGTGCTTTAGCCTCCAGTTATTACAAGATGTTTTGCCTACTGTCCTGTCGGCTCTAAATGAATGAAATCAGAAGCAGCAGAAAGATCATTATGGCATATAATAACAGTAAAATATAAATAATACGTGCATAAAGAGCCTACCTGCAGTATATTGTGTTACAAGGTAAAATAAATCATGTGCTCAATAGTTTAAGAAAGGCGCTCATGAGAGTAAAAACTAATCAAAACAATTTTTTAATGTATCACAGAAGCTCATATAGGATAAAACAATTTTTACAGATAATCCGTTTGAGGAGGTTAGCTACACTTGAACAAGAGTAAGCCATGCAGCTTGCTCACTGTTAAGCTCCTAGCTCACCTTCAAAAGAGCTAAAATAATATAGGAATTTCTTCTGCCCATCTTCAGGTTTCCAACCTGCCTGTTCAAGTTACATGAAGCTATACTGTTACTACGGCTTGTTCCTGTCTTTTATGGTTATGTCTCCTGGTTTTGTCAGCTGTGTTCATTATGCCCTTTTCTAGAATAGATCTCTCGTTACTTACTGTCTGTTGCAAACAGAAGGTATGCTTAAAATAAAGTATTTCCAAAATACTCTACTGTAATAAATGTTGTGGTTGCAGGATAGTGGGGGGTTAACCTTCCATATAACATACAGCTTTCACTTAGAATGATATAACCTTTTTCTACAGCAAAGGGTTCACAACAGGGACAGCATCTCAGCTACTGAAACTAAACTGCTATTGTTCTATGTACACTGTCTGGATCCGTGATATTTTATATTAACTGCAAATCTGTCTCTTACACCATGCTGTTGCCTGCTTAGGGTCCTAAAACACTGACAAACTCAAGGGTTTGTTAGCGGAGAACTTTGACTAAGACTGCTAACATCATCTACTGACGCTGGGACGCTCACCTTCAAAAACTTGAAAGCAGTTGCAGAAAAAGGTGTTTAAAGCCTTCCACAGGGTGTTTTGAGTTGGTACCAAACTAGAGGCATTCCTAGTCACCAATGCCTTTTGAAAACCCAGGCCATTATACTTACAAAACACTGACTATTGAACTCCTTGTTATTCTTTTACTAATGAGACACTTTACCGGCCTGTCATCACCCGCTGTGATTAATTCTCTACTTGTAAAACTTTAGCTCTCTCTCTGCTGCTGATGTTAATGTGCTTTGTACCAAATAAAAATGAAGTTGATGTTTACGAATCCTATCTGGAGGTTGCTTTAAAAAAAGCTCTTCTTTGGCTTGCCTTAATAAGGCCAAGTGCAGTGATTTTTGTTCGAAATTGCTCTGCATAATTAAACGCTTTAACAGACTACTGTGGAAGGCGTGAAACTCACCATTGCTTAAAGGGCTTTAAAATACGGTATCTTTTAAAATATACGCTTCGTTATTACAAGCCTGTCTATGGTGCACATAAACAGCAAGGTTTGAAGACCACATGCACCCTTCTCATCTTAAGAGTATTTGTGAATTAGGAATCAGCATGAGAAAAAAGCTTTTAAAAGCAAGATCTACATAGTCATATAAACATTTTGAATAAAAATTGATATGAAAAAACTACGGGATCGCATCTGGCACTGTGGAGTGCACATCACATTATTCTTCTTGGAAAAGAGAGTGAAATTTATCTCAAGGATATTGGGAAACAAGTATAGCAATAGAAACCTGTATTTCTCTCCTCCCTCATTCACCTCTTCTTTTTCAGTTCCATGGTTCTCCAGAAAAGGATTTCTCCTTATCAAGGTGTTATCCAAAAATATAGTTCAACAAGTGGATATAAAACGCATGCAAAGGATAACAAAGAGCCAAGAAACATTATGCATTCTTCTTGCCTCTGCCTCAACCCTCAACCCAGTTCTGCATACTCTCAACCCAATCCAACCCACAATCCAAGATTGTGCAACACTCTTCATAACGCATGAAGGAAGTGATACAATTGAGTTGTGAAGGATGGCCTAGGACCTTACAAGACAGTATGAAAGTAAAAGACAGTTTTGAATTATACTTTCACTGTTAGGTAGTAATGGCCTTGCAATACAAGACTAGATGCCTAAGCATCCTTCTGTAGCAAAGGAAATTTAGAAGCCACTCTATCTCACAACTTATAAGGAATGAAGGAAGACAAGGTCTAATTCATCTAAAAAGCACAGTGGCACTATTCAGATTGCAGGCCTCTCAGGAGCTAATGTGTTTACAGAGCTTTTATACTGGAGACAGCTAGCTTTCTCCCTTTTTCATACTAAATACATTTCATTAAATTAAATAGGATGAAGCCATCTGCTTTCTATAAAAAATAAAATAACATCTTCTACGGCCTTGCAAATCTCAAGCATCTAAGAAAGGCAGCGTCTTCATACAGTATACAGCCCTTGCAAGAATGCTGATTTCTAATTATATTTCTTTAGTTTACTCGTATTCACAAAAAAAAATCCCTTCACACAGAGAGAATTTTGTATTTTAATGCTGTGATTTTACATGTATGTGTCTACTGTTTTTCTAGAGCCTGCTAATGATTTCCATTGCCATCGTGGGAACATGCTTCACTGCCAAAAATTAAAAAAAAAAAACAAAAAAAACCCAGATAGATGAAACTTTAAATTTACTATAAGACCAAAGAAAATGAGACAGGAAAGAAACTCCAGCATATAATAAACAGGTGTGTATAAATTACCCTCGCTTCACTGAACAAGAGACAATAGAAGCTAGATTAAAATGAAGAACAAATACACAAAAAATGGAAGCCACAATCAGAGAAAAACAGACTACTGACTCTCTAGACCTGTATTTTTCTTCCCTAAAGTAAACCCAGCAGAATCTTAAACCATCTCCTTCCACTTGAAGTCTGAAGCAATCTTCAAAAGCATTACAGAAAAACACCGCTTTACATCACGCTGCTGGAATATTTGTTAACCAAAACCATAAATGAGAAGCAATCGGAAGATATGCACATTTTGGGGCCTTTAACAGAGAGGAGTGATCTATTCTAAAAACACTATGCCAACCAGAATTTCTAAATTTAGTCAATTTTTCCTATATAGTCTGAAACGTCAGATGACATTTAGAACATGGCAGAGACATATACACCTAAAAATAAAGCGTCGGCATTGTATTTGCTTAATTTTATTACCTGTGTCAGTTTGGGTGCAAGACACAACAGTTCTGGCATTGATGGGCACCTCTCTCCGAGAAATTAAACTGACTCAGCAGAGTACTTCACAGAAGCCCAGGAACAGTGAGGCCCTTCCCTTATTTTTTTCCTGGTGGATCTAAGCTGACAACCTAGGGTACGTCTACATGGATGGGTACAGACAAATCTGAGCTCTTTCTGCCAGCTCCCAGCTGTATGAATTCAATAATTTCCACTCAAAATGTCACGTAGGTTTCTTAGTGCTTAGTCAAACTAACGCACCCTACCACATGGCATGGTACAAGATAAACCTTTGGAAGCACAACCTCTTGAATCCCACGGTGCTCCCTTGCCACTCCTAAGTATTTTTAAAGTACCATTTTAGGGTTGCATCCTTTGGAGACATATACGGAAAGCAGCTAAAAACGTATCTTTATTACCATTGCCTACCGCAAACGAGAGCCCAGATCTGAAATGAGTACTGAGAATCACCAATATGCATCATCACTGAATCCAGTATTGCAAGCCTCGAATACTACTTTCGGTCACGGTGCTACCGAAGTTATTTGCAATTGCAGCGAGTGTGTCAGCAGAAGGCAGTTATTGGACTGATTATATTCCATGTGAAGTCAGTTTAGAAGTGTCCATTAACTTCTGTGGGAAAAGCCAGCCCTTAAAACACAAATTGTTCAATTCTGTTTGCTTATTTTTCTGTCATTGCATTTTTATTAAAATTATTTATCCATCCTTACTAGGAACCTGCCACATTGATATTACCACCATTACTACCATTTACTTTTTTAGGTACATTTAACAAAGCAAGCCAAATGCTTCTGTGTTTTATTTTAATACTTAACAAAAACAAAATGATTCTTTATCATATGCATAGAGCCCTAAATAATTTGCTGCACTCAAAACTGTTACAAACCTATAACAAATAGGCAAATACTCTGGGGAAGGTCTGAACTCTGAAATTTTAGCTTCTTGTTACGCATTTAGAGCCACGCTTTTTGTGACAAAGGAAAGAGAAGCAAGCCTGGCAATCACGTTCATAAAACACAGTTACCTATTCACTTGTGTTCACTGTGAAATACCAAAAGCTGAGCTCTTTGAGTCCACATTGGATTAGCTGCACTACATCTTTTCGCTTCTCTACAGGCCCATCTGCAGCGGTGCAATCAGCCCATGGGGATCTTTCACATCTGAGCACTCCCAACTGAAGCTGGTGGGCGCCCGTGTGGGTGCCGGGAGTCCTGCCTACTGACCGCACTGCAGATGAGGTCAGAGCTCATTAGAATCTTTTTTGAGGTCTCTTTCTGCATTACACTGGAGCAGACACTGAAGCACTAAACAGCATTAATGTTTTAAAGAGATAAAGAGCAAGTATCAGTATCGCTATAAACTAAGATGACAACTTTGGACACACGAATAAGGGGTACAGGCATTGCTTTTTCAAGTTAAATTACTGCAAGTAGCTTCATTGTGAAACGCGAGAGAGACATGTACAAGTAATATTAAAATATATTACTAGAGGATACTATCCATTATCCCGTAGCACTTATACATCATAATGTGCATTACTTCTTACTGTCCTACTCAACACTGGCCTAGGTAACTAAGGGAAAAATGTGCATTAATCATTTACTGATTACTAATAAACTATTCATAAATGGCCATAAATTAAAAGTGTGATTTTTTAAAGAAAAACGTATTCTTTAAGGCATACATCTGATGGACTTAATGTAGATTCTATATATTATATATGTTTAACAGAATTTATATATCATTTAAGAATAAAGAGAACTTACAGGAGTAGGAATGATATATACTAATGAAGTGCTACTCCCCTAAGAAGAACAATTTAACACTCTGCAACACACAATGCACGTACAAAGCCATAAAAACAACATTACCACTTGCCTCTCCTGCATTTCAGGTCAGATCTTATACAGATGTTGGTAAGAATTTTAACGCGGAGTTCACAGGAGTAGAACCAGGTCCTTAAGGCAGGGATCCTATCTCAACTTGGAGTGCTGCAGAGCCAGTGACGGCTATTCCAGTTGCACCTTACAGGAGAATGAGGGTTAAGCACTGCAGATGTCTAGGAAAAGACTAGTACTCCAAACTCACAAATGTGGAAGCAAAACCCTCTAAAGGCTTAAGTGAACTTTTGCTGGAGAAGAAGCAGCTGTATAGCATTCCCCATTCATTGCCACATCAGCAGCGCTGTCTGTCTTCAAGAAAAGGAAACTGCAGTGAACAGCCTCAAATCCTAACTCTGGCTAGACTCAGCTTTAACTTACAACGATGCTTTAACGGAAGGGTCCTGTAAGTAGGAACTAATCACATTATTTTTGACAATTTTACCACCTAGCAGCCAAGTTTGGATTCAGCTTTGATCCCACTAGAATTATTTTCATGCTGGTAATGGCCAACATACTCAGTTTATTGTCATGAGATGAGTTTTGAAGCAACTGAAACGGAAGGTGTGGCCAGCAGCCGCATACGATCAACGCTGTAGTAGTCTGTCCTACGCTTGTTTGCATAGTATGTCCCTGACTCTGTCACTGAAGCTTGGTCTGACCTGCTGCAGGTACACTAACGATATGAAACCCCTCCCCCCAAGAGTCATTGTTAATTCAAAAGTTAATTTCACAGAACTAGTAGGTCAGGTTTTATCTTCCTCCCATAGTTTACCCATCATCGAACTACAGATTCCATTACAGTCAATGGAAAAAAGTTTCAAATGACTTAAGCGAGAGTTGATTGACCCTTCAATATACCTGAAAATAAATTTAATGTAGAACTGCCTTCTCCTCTCCTGCTGAAGATATATGCAAGAACAAAATATGTTAGTAAAGATATAAATGTCAGGAATGTCAACAGGATTTATGGATGGATTATATATCTTGCAGTTTTCGAGATATCCAAAATGGTTTCAGATCATCTTTAATGACAGGCAAAATGCAGAGCTTATCTGAGGAATGACAGGAAGACTGGCCCACCTGTGATTTGTTACCTGCACACCTTAAGAGGAAAGTTGTTCTCCTGCTATCGCAGAATCAAATCAGGAACCAGGTTAAGAGTTACCCCATGGTCTCCCAATACTCCTGGCACAGAGGAAATAATCTAGGCACTTTTCTTGGGGCGATCTGCCCCTTCCAACTTTTCTTGCTGAAACACCTGCACAGAGGGGAACAGTGTGTCAGAGAGCCATCCATTGCACGGCTGCCTGGACAGAAAAGGAAGCACTCAGGCCTACCCCCTACCCTGCTAATCGCAGCAGTCAGCACATGGGAAATTGAAATCTTGCCTTCCATCTATTGAATAGGTTGTCCACGCGTAATAGAATGCTGACGTAGAATACGTTTGAGTTCCGTAAGCTTGTAATTAAAAAAAAAAAAAAACCACAAAAATTTGTGTTTACTATAGCAGCTTGGAGGAAGATGATGCACCCAACATCAAAATGCCATCAGCAGTATTTTTATCAACTGCAGAATCATACATGAAATCCTCCTCATGACCCCTGCAAGCAGCTGGATACTATGGATAGCTTCTCTAAGATATGTGTGGGGTTACCTTCAGATGTAAAAGAGATTCCAAAGTGTTTCTTCTTCAGCCAGCTTACTCGCATGACTTTAAAGTGCTGATGGTGTAATTTCTCATTCTGTTCTTTACACAAAGTCTTTCCAGTGAAAAGTCTACGTGTTTATACCCTTTACACTCATTCTGATTGCCAAGATTTTGTGGAAAGAAAAATTTATAGTAACAACTCCTGGGTGAATCTCAAACTCCTGAAATCCTAGGGAAAAACAAAATTTAGGTGAAATATGTTTTTCTTTTTCACAGGTAACTGTTCTACATTTTTTTTTCTTTTTCTTTATGCTCACAAAGATTGTAAGACAAAAGCACCCTTTGGTGAGCAGCACCCGTTCAGCATGCTAGCTCAGGTAAATACTGCCTGATAACTAACCAGGCTTATATGTTTTCTAGTGGTTTTTCTTGAAGCAAACTTTGCTCTTTCTCGTATTTCGAATCTCCTAAGAATAATTCACCCTTCCAGTGAAGCACTCTGAAAGAGAGAAGAAGTAAGTAAATTATTCTTTCTTGAAACATACAGAACATCACACAGTAAAATGAAGCATATGGAAATCTTGACATTAATACTTTTGTAAGTAGATCTACACCACATTTCAGAAGGCTAAAAGGCTCATTTCAACTAAAAATCCAAAACATCTCCCTCTCATTTTTAATCTGCTAGTAGGTACGTTATATAGATGGCAATAATACTCAGTATTTTACATGCCAAATTCAATATGCAAATATAAACTAACCAATTTTTTTTTAAAAGTAGCTCAGTAAGCATTGCTAGCCCCATTTTCTAGTTGGGGAAACTGAGGCAGGAAGCAGGACGACTTTCCTGAAGGCCACCCAATTACATTTTGCATTCCTTACCTTCCTTTATGATTCTGCAGCCTCTTGTTTCTTCATGGTGTAAGCAGGGTCAAAACTCAATTTAAAGAACAGCTACCTGCAGCTTGTTTAATGGCACAAAACAAATACATACAACAGTGGCAGATGGTATGCAGTTTTTCACATTCAAGTAAATCTTTAAGTATTCCTATTCACATGCCCCACAGATCTTAGAAACTACTTCCTACTGTTACAAAGCTAGTGAAAACAAGAGAGACCTCATACGTGAAAAGGAACCTGTTAAAAAACGTGAACAAGTTTCCAAAGTATGTGAAGGGACTGTGTGGCTCAGGGGAATAGTTACTGAATTTTAGAAGGCTTGAAATCGAAGACTGCTTTTTGACTCCAGCCCAGATTTGCTGCGAATGAAAACCACTACTATCGTATACATGCTGAAGCGGGGGAGATGAATTTCATGTCTCAGTCTAGTGTCTTTTGACCAGTCATTCAGACCACAAAGTCACAACGACATCTTTCAGTAGCTGGCATCCTTACTGATGGAATCAACAGGATTTAATGGCCACGGAGAGTGAACCACCTTCACTCACACTTCAGGCATATTGATGAGCTGAAGGGACGCTTGTGCTGTCATTGAGTATACTACTGCAGTCTGAAGGTAAACACGGCGGTTTCAGTTTTCAAGGCTGACAATCTGACATTTTCAAGAATAAAATTCTGGAAAGAATAAAAAGCTGGGAGGGTCGGATGGAAGGGGATCAGCACAGGTCCAAATGACACTAATGAATGCCTTGTAAGACCATTTTTAATATCATTTCTGTTTGTTTAAAATAGAAGGCATGTGCCAAGCTTTCAGTTCCCTGATTCTCAGTCCTTTTTAAAATGACTGAGTTGTATGCAGACAGTGCAGGGAAAGCCACCACAAGTGCATACTGTAGCACTGCACTGAAATGATACCAGCTCTTTGCACACAGCAGTTGGAAGCCCAAATATGACATATTTCTGTATTTCAAGCAGCTTAGGCAAAACAAGCAACTAACCAGAATGAGCGATGAGCAAAATTCCTTCCATACAGCTAGTTTCAGTAAAATTAGTCATTAGGGATGGGAAATATCCATTAATTTTTTATTTTTACTTGACAACTAGATTCCAAACTGTTGACAAGTTTATCAGGAAACTTGGTGAGATTTATTATGATATTTCACAGCAACTGCATTTTACCTTATAGGAAAAATTGAAATGACTGCCAAGATTTGGGATAAAAAAAATATTTTTATAGTAACAGCTTCTGGGGGAAACTTCATGCTTGGAGATTTCTATTCTTCTACTGAGCAAGCATCTGAAAATGAGCGATTTACTTCCCATGGATATGAACACAGGTAGACTTCTTTGCTCTAATAACTGAGATTGAAGTGGAAGATTAGTCTTTGACTGTTTGCTTTTTGAGAAGAAAATATTTATCCACTAAAAAAGTTTTGGAAAAAAATTCAAAAAAAAATCCCCCAAACTTCCACAGGTCCGTTACGGAGTTGAGATACACGTCAGGAATCTCATAGACAGCTACGAGATGGAAAGGGAAAGCGCTACCAACCACTCCATTTTCTTAATAGCTCGTTGAGTCAAGCAGTCTCAAAATATTTTTCTTTGCAATGCTGGGATAATCACTGAAAACAACCATGCAGAAGTCTTCTAAGAGAATCGTTTTTCTTTCTCTCATTACTGGCTACCAGAAGTCTCAAAGACAGCCATTTTTCCAAGATTAATGTTACAACTCTGTTTTTCAAGCCCGGGAAGTTTATTTGTATGAGGCTATGCAATTCTGCATGCTTAGCTGAATGAATTTCTGAACCTTTTGGTACGTTCCCTATGCTTCAACTGAAGACTTCCTTCATTCAGTCATTTCACCTCTGGGCTTGCGACACTACAGATTACTATATGTCACCTATACCTGACAAATGCATAGCCTGAAGAAAATAAGACAACGCATGATTTCTATCACAACTAATATGCGTTCTAGTAGTCAATCAATGTGTTACATATCCATAAAGATATATAGGTTAGTTTGTCAGTAAGACGACCTTTCTGTCACCCACTCACAGAGCTGATGAATTTATCAGCCTGCAGGGTACAAACTGGGACTGCAACTATTCTCTCATTGCATAAAGGTACCCTAAGAGAAGAAGTTGCCTTTCGTAGGCTAAACGATAAAACACCATTTAACACAAGTACACGTGAACATGATTGCTTGCCAGTCTCATCCTTTTGAACGCTCAGGCTTTGGTTCTTGTCACTTTTTTTTTTCTCTTTTTCTTGACCACGAACACTAATTTCAGTCACTACTTTTAGCTAACCAAATAGCGTATGTAGGAAACACTCATTATACAACAGAATCTTCTCAGATTTATCACATTTTTAACTGAAGAGTCAACACAGTAACAAAAGCTACTCCTCTCTGCATTTTCTTTAGTTTCACAGTAACCAGCAAGAACAAATAATTTCTGAATAAGTGAAATCTTAAGTTTAGCCCTCATTAAGCTGGAATTACTAGCATACCCAAGTGAGTTTAAGCATTAAGTTCCATGGAGGTTTCTTAAAGGATGAAAAGATATTAGGAGAAACTGATGGATACTACTGCTCTCAGGGATGCACCTTTTAAAAGTTCATTTTCTGGTAAAGTCCAGATTTCATCACCTATTTATCCTCTGATATAAGTCATCTTTGCTCCCCAGGGACGAGCTAAGATACATAGGCTGGTTTTACCAGGGAAAAACAGAGAGAAATAAAATCACAGATGTCACTGACCGTAAGAAACAGAACGGATCAAAACTTCTTATTTTGATGCCTACTCCGCCCCCAATAACAAAGTTTAAATGTTGACGGTAACTAAGGCCTCGGTTTTTGACCAATATTAGCAAGGAAACTGCTGTTATCGCCTTCACTGGAAGTCACTCTGTAACACACTCTGTTTATCTGCTTTTGTATATATGTTATGAATATGCAATATATGTATAAACATATACTTGTATGGGTATATACATGTATATTGAATATGTATATACTCTCCTTGCTGCTCCATAGCTCCTCACTGGACATTTTTATGAGACAGTCTTCATCCAAAATCCCCATCTAAAGCCTGCTGTGATTTTAAAATATTGCATCATATCAACTTATCTCCTGCCTGTTTAATAACCTTTAATCTCTTGAAATGTTCCCTAAATGCAGTATACAGTTTTCAAACTGGATTGACCAGTGCATGTCTCATAGGGCACAATTAAAACATTGGCAAAGAGGCTTATGAACAATCCTATCTTGTTTTTTCAATGGCAAATTAGTCATACCTGAAGCACGAACACAAATCTTCACTTCAGTTGGCTGCCTTCAGAAAAGCTACAGTTAATTTCACATGAGCAAATTTGGGCTTATAATGTAAACATTAATGAAGTCTATACCATATTCGTGCTGATGGAGTGCACTAACAGGACACAGTATCTACCTTTCCAGATTGCCAGTATTAAAAAATGGTAACAATGTTTCCATGGTTGGCTGTTCTCTGAAGATAAAGTTATGAAATTATTCCCACAATACTGCAGACCGCAGAAAATATTTGTTTAAGTATCTAAACTTCCTTGTCTGAATAAATTAAAACAAGCAAACCCAGTATACACGCCTAGAAAACATTCACGAAAATGAAGGCTAGCTGTATACTTGAACAGACGTGAGTACTGCTGTCTAGAACACAGCGAGTCCTTGCAGACAGCTGAAGACAACTAGGTGCACACACCACAAGAACAGAGCCACTGCCTTTGACTTTCTGCAGCTCTCTATAAAGTATTTTAACATCACTAAAATTTCAGTGGCATGACTAGGATTCACCCAGATGCCACATCTGGAGTACTGTGTCCAAATCTGGGCTCCCCAGTACAAGATATGGATTTACTGGAATGAGTCCAGTGACGGACCGTAAAGATGATAAGAGATTGGAACATTTCTTGCACAAGAAAGGCTGAGAGAACTGGGACTGTTTAGCCTGGAAAAGAGAAGGCTCAGGGGGATCTTGTCAGTGCGTATAAATATTTGATAGGAGGGTGTCCAGAGGATGAGGGTCTTCTCAGGGGTGCCCAGTGACAGGATGAGAGGCAATGAGCACAGACTCAAACACAGGAAATTCCACTTGAACACAAGAAAACACTTTACTCTGAGGGTGGTTGAACAGTGGAATAGGTTGCCCAGACAGGTTGTGGAGTCTCCATCACTAGAGATATTAAAAATTTGACTGGATGGAGCTCTGTGCAACATACTGAAGCCGACCCTGCTTGAGCACGGGGGTTGGACCAGATGACCTCCGGAGGTCCCTTCCAACTCCAACTGCCTTGCAATTCTGTCAGAAGACACATTAATTACTAGAGGCTTGTCTATATGAACATGTGTAGAAAGATCCAAAGTTTTTGGCCCATGCTCTGAGATGATAAAACATAACCCAGTGCAGTGTAGTGCCAAACATATAAGCCCAAATATGCACTAGGTAGCCAAAAGGCAGCACGTGCTCCCTAGGCACTATGCTACATAAAACCAGACACCTGGTTTCTTTGTTATGGCTATCTTACATACACTAGCTTGCAAAAAGGGCACAGAGCTAGAATTTTTTTGTGACTACCATGACTGTAAACTATCACAACACAGTAACTGAGCACAACTTTCAAATATAGAGTATTGCACTCGCATAGAAAATTCTTCAAAAGGATTATATTGAGAAAAAGAATGGGGAAAAAAAAGGCAGGCAGTTCTATATGCTCAATGACATTTAGGGGACCCACCACCCCCGCATTAGACAAAATACGTAATTTACTGTGCTCTATTTGGCTAATTCTTGCTATTATTTAAACTGTGCACAAATAAATTTACATGTGCCAAATCAAGAAAACTCTGTATGTAACAAACAAGAAACATTTGCTGTGCTTCCCTAATTTCTGCTCTATGTTTCATGTTAGAGGGTCATGGGATTAAGTGCTTTTATCTTAATTTCACTGGCTTTTTAGTTTAGCATTTTGCCTTATTGGAGTATAGTTTTATAATGTTTCTATTAAGGCACTCTGAGGCTATTAGATATCTGGTGTCAAGAAACAGAAGTAATTCACCAATATTAAGAAACAAATCATTTAGGATTCCATTTTTGCCTAATTTTAGAACACATTCCACGTTAAGACTACGCCTAAAGACACAGAATCCATCCGTTCAGTATTTATCTGCCACTGCTCTGTGTAAACCATTTTTCATTTCCAGAACAACAAATAGCTCTTAATCTTGTCTTCTGTCTCTGCCTCAGGAAAACCATACCTTTGCTTGAACCTTTGCTTGATGGTTCAACAATATTCCAGCACAGCGCAAAAAAACATTCAAGGTCCTGTGTATATTCCCAGTTACATTCTTTACTTCAGTATCTGCTCTATACTTTCCTGTAAGGACATTTGTCCATATATACTTCCTGCCTACAGCTACATGTGCTCTCTTGCAAACCGCACAGCTAAAACCAGTGCTGCACAAGATTCTGAGAGCGTTCTCTATTTTAGTACCTTTTATTAGAGCATCCCATAGTAGCTAGGGAACCTTAGGCAATGAATTGTACCCATGCTGGATTCAATGCTGAATTCTGAATTTGAAGGACCAAAACACTACAGGGTTTAGTTTCATACCTATGCTTCCTATGTGGGAATCACAAAAGATGTACTAACTAAAGACACCCAGTTGAGATTTCTATTGAAATGAATGAGCTCCTTATTGATACAAACATTCTAGCTTTGTACTTGCTGCCTTCAAACTTCTTCAGCTCATGGATGAGATCAATTAAGCACACAGCATGGCAGAGTAACATTCTAATAGAGTTATTCTCTTTTGTATAGAGTCCACTACATATATACACATGCATTGCTGCAAGCAGAAGCGTCTGATAATAAACGAGTCTCTTGGGGGCTCTGGAATTACAGATCTAGAACTAGGACCTTCACTTAAACTATCTGCCTTGACACAGAAACATTGGATCTGTGAGAAACATCCACTGCAGAGTAACTGCAACCGGAAAGTGTAACTCAGGGAGTGAAACAATGACACCGTAGCTGGTTCACTACTGTTATTACCACTGGTTCTGATGTCTACATGCACCTTAAAAACATACTAATTTCCTGAGTTCTTAAAGAAATGTCATTAGTTCGTTGTCTGCAATATTACCTCACAATTTTTTTACAACCCCCCACAGAATATTTTAAGTATCATTCACTGACATAACCTGGTTCAAGCTTCGTCATATCCCACACACTTTTAACCTGACCATTCCCATATGCGCAGGCACAGGAAAGTTATGCAGCTTGAAAAGTAATTATTTCCTTCTCACTATATACATACATACAAGCACACACATATATATGTGTGTGTGTGTAGAAAAATATATACACGTGTTTATAGTTATATGGTTGTATATGTACACATACATGCATATATATAATACATACACACATGCAAAGTGCATGGGACACACACAAAGTGACTGGTCTGCTGCAAGTTTAGGCTCCAACATGAAGGATAACAGATAGAGAATAAAAGCCACAGTTTTCTTAATTTCACAACTGCACAATGATCCTATTGTGTACAAGACTTGATGTCTTTTTTTTACTTGGCTATTTCTGTTGTCAAACTGAGAATGTGATGATACTCATCAGCAACATAGAGGAGAAACCTCTGAAGGCACTAAAATGTCTCATTCACTACAGAACACAGAGACCTTGTGTAGAAAAACTACAAATAAAATACACGAACCTATGCAGGTAAGGAGATGTATGGCAGAATCTTTATTTGGTTACTGGACACAGTGACGCCATCAATCTGCTGGATTCTGTAGCCCTCACCTAGCCACTGCTGCTCATGTCCTCAAATCAGAAAGCAGCCTGGCAGATGGCCTAAATCAACACAACAGAATAGTCCTCAATGGATGTGAATCAATTCACATAAGCTGAGATCTAATACTGAATCTTGACTGAATTAACTACTTGGGTGGACTTACTGATTGTAGTGTCGTGCAAAGACAAGCCCAATAATATTCTGTAAGACTGCGCCTGTTGCACTGAGTTTAGCATTTAAAACAGATCTCAGAGAACAGACCCATTTTTGTTTGCCTGGTTCAATGCAATAAAACACAGAAAATTAGAATCTTGGGCAGAAAAAAAATTGCAAGGCTTTCATTTCTGTAAATGGGAAAATGATTTGAATTAAATGGACACGGCCGTTCTTTACAGTTGCTAACGTTCTAGTATGTCTGAAAACTTTATGCTTGAAGTAGTTTATCATAAACAGACGTTTCTGAAGCTCCCTCAAGGCAGATGAAGGCACTTTTAGAGAATTAGACAAAGCTTTGTTTGAAAGCAGCCTAAATGTCCTTAATCTCAATGAGAAAAACTGTCAATACGTAGTTTCACTTGCACTGATCATCTCTGATGAATTAAGGCAGTAATATCAATTCTTAATTCAAAGTATACTCATTTTTACTTTTTCTGAAACAGAATTTCCATCTCAGTTTTACCACTTACAGAGATTATAAAGTAAATAGCAAGGAAAACAGGTAGACTCTGTTTATCCATAGGCAATCACTGAAGACAACCTTGAAAAATCACTTTGATACTGTCTTTGTAGAAAGCTGTCTCCAATATGAACTCATAACAACCTCTGAGGTTAAAGGTTAGAAGATTTCTACAAGATTGACCCACAAGTCAATCTTCTCTGATCCACTCCTTACCTTTTTCTGGCATAGCGGAAGTGCTACATTTAGAGGCTTTGTTTAATTCATTAACAGTACAAAGAAATAAAATGATTTAAAGTTTGCCAAGTATTTATGTAGATACTTGAAAGAAGCCCTCCCAGTACCAGGTTCCATCTCTCACACCAGTGTATACTGGAGTAGTTGTACTGACATCAGTGAAGATACTCTACAAACTCATCAGTGTAACAGAGATCAGAGGGTGCTCTCTTGGCTCTGTAAGATTTTGACCTATTCAGAGAAAGGTCAATTTGCTGTGGAAGACAGTTTATAAAGTGGAAAAGAACCTAACCTATTCTGATGCTACAAACTGTTGATCTGACCAGGGTAAGGAATATTTTGCACACGCACGAACTAACAGAAGCACTCGCAGACCATCCTGAAGTACGTGTAAGCTGATCTTGCGGAGTGAGACATTTTCCAGCCTCAGGCACTTACCACTAACAGAATTTAACTGAGCTTCCTCACTGTGACACTTAAGCAGAAACTTAATAAGTCTCTTAGGCAGACATTTTCATTCCCTTACACACGTTATGTTCTTGGATACTTGCCTCAGTCAGTGGTTTACAGTGGTTTACTGACTTTTGAAAGCATGTAAATAGTTTAACATATAGACCTCAACTCTAAAAAATCCTGAAAAGAACTGTGATCAGAAACAAAGAAAACTAAAATGCTTGTTAACTTTTCCATACACAAATCCTATCCACAAAGTATTGTCCAAAGTCCTGACCCCGTTTCTGTTCCTCGTGCTTTCATCAATTTTGTATACAAAATTAGTCACTGAAATTCTTTCTGCTTCAGATAAACCATTGTGAAATTTGGATATTTGTTTCACGTTTTTATGAAGCTGAACTGAGCTAGCTGCCAGCGTAACTCACGCTATATTGATTCAAAGCCAGTGCTAGTTAATGGAGAAACCGATTCTCCCTGAATGTATGACCTGCTGATATCCCAAGGCAGTTCTTGTTTCAAACACCTCCAAACACACTGAATTATTTAGCGTGAAAAAACGTTACAAATGCTTGGTACAGCTGCAGTATCTATACCTATGTATATAGGTATAAACCCGTCTTTCAACACTTTTGTAAACATATGCATGGAAATTTGGCTGAACACACAACCACCATGTTGTTTGAATAAAGTTATAAATCGAAGCTAGAAAGAACTATGTAAGAATACAGAAATATTTAGACAATTTAGGTATTTATCAATGTACAATCTTTAAGGAAGATATAGATATGTAAGCACATTGTGTTTCTGTTGTGTAAGGTTCATCTCATTTCACACATTACGGGTAAGGACTCAGAAATGTGCCACAGAACATCACTGTTAAATACACAGCAACCACATGTCCTTCAGTCTGTTTCAGAAGAAATTACTTGCAGACTCATCGGGCCAAATCATTTCAACTGTAATTTGATTAACTGTAATGGAGTTACACTGGTGATAAATTTGGTCATTGTTAGTCAACTGCCCTAAGGTTTCAGGAAATGCAATTTACTGATCCTTTTTATGTCATTAGCCACTATTTTCAAAGGAGTACACTATGGCATAGAGTATTTGCTTTCTGAAGAACTTGAACAAATAACAGCGTTTGGGATAAGCAGTCTAATTTTTCTGTAAAGTATAAAATCCAACTCTTCTTTAGACATTCAAGTAAAATATCAACCACGACCATTTGTATACTTATTTTCAAACTGGCCCATGGATAGTGACACATATATGTTTCAGCGTTAAGAAATGATAAGAGACTTAAGAACAGATATACTGTGAAAAGATAGCTTCTTAAATTCGTTATTCAATCAGGTGTGAAACAGTATAATATCTTAAAGGGATACATTTGGTAGCATGAAAGACAAGTGCAGTGAGGCTTGAGCTTACTAAATTCATTGCATTCTTCAACCTTAGAGCTGCAAATAGATTATTTTTTAACCTATCAGGAGGATGGCAGATATTCCGCAAGCAACTGGCATTGTGAAGCAATTTAAATCTTGTCTATTTGTTAGCTGGTTTAGCGATTGCTGAACTGTACAGTTTAAGTTTCTCATAGGACTTCTTTTTCCTCCTCCTTCCGCTCAGTAACTTACAGGCTAATAGCTTGCGTTTCTAAGCCTGGCAGAGACAATGCATCCACTGCTTAAAATGGATTTGAAGGTACAGCTTTAGGAAAGCTAGAAGATTGACTTTCGAAGCAGAGTTTCCAGGGCAGGATAAAACACGTCTACAGTAAAATACAGAAATAGCTGTTATTTTCTGAGCTGCAGATTTGCCAAACTGCACTGAATTATTTGGTCAGCCTCTGGGAAATTACTGCAGCTTTGTAAACAAGCCCACTCTAGACTAATATGACAAAGTATCTTTTGAACATCCCTTGCATTTTCCTGATCACCTGGAACAAGAAGGGCTAAAGTGTTATTCCAAATCACAAATTTCTATTAATTATCTTCATGAAATGAATTTATTTTGAAAATTTTTAAAACTTTTATCATTTCTATCTGGCAATATTTTAATATTGAAAAGTTACGGAAATTTGTTGAAGCCCGGAACTTGCCTGCATTATTAACTGATGTATATTACTTATCTTCCTTTGAAACTTGCACTTAGTACAGAGACAGATGGATGCACTGAAGCATGATATTAATCAAAAAGAAATCAAAAAATACACCGTAGCATACGGGCATCTTAGGCCAACCACATATTTGAGTGTGAATTTCTAATCTGGGCAGAGAGTTAGGAATCCCCTCGGTTTTGCATACAAAATCACACACATTTGCATGCAGATAGAACACTTTACATGGTATTTATCAACAAGGAAAGATCCTTCATCTAGTCTACTAATGTGGCTTGTTCTGATGCTGCAGCTTCTGATGCCCAAAAGGCTGTTGCCTCCATATGCTCACTTGCAACTGCCACGACAAAATCTCTGCCATAAAGAGACAGAAAGGGAGTACAATCTCCGGCTTCATACAGGAAGAACAACAAAGTCATCACTGTGTAAAGGATGAAAATACTGATGCAGAAGGTCCCAACTCTAGTTGGCAACCCAGCTCACTGGCAACCGATCTCTAGCTCTGGTAAATCAAATGGGAATTCCAAAAATGCAAACAATACGCATGCTCGGGCATGCTCAGGTGTAAGCTAATAGATAACATTTTCCAAAAATATTAGGAAGTCCTTTGCATCATTTAGGATGAAATTCTTGTAGTTTCTTCCTTCACTGCATCACAAAAAGAAAATACAAAGCAGGTATATTTATGTGCTTTAGGACTCACACATCTTTTACACCAACTTAATTGCATACATCAAGCATTTTCCTGTATTTACAGTTAATATCGATGCAATCTTCCTGGGCCAATCAATATGATATCAAAACACAATTATTAACATAGCTTAGTTGCGAGTTCAGTGCATTTTAATTGCTCGTGCTTCCCCTGTGCTTCTATGATCTGTTTCATGCCTGACTTTATCTTCCTTCCAGTGCTCCCTAGCTTGATAGCACATTCACCCGATAACTTCTTAGCAGCTCGTACTAAAGGGATTTTTTTACTGTGTGGGATTTTCACCTCACAGATCAGGTAAAAAAATTTAATTATGATGCCTTTGACTTTTTATGACAGGAGAAAATCAAATGAACTATGGACCGCATTATTTTTAAACAGCAACATCTTACTACAGAGGAAGTACAGGACAGGTGGGTATGAAACAGTCCTGTGTGCGCCCCACAACCAAAAGGGACATACAGATTAACACAGGATGTTCAATGCCTTCAAGAGCTCAACTCCTTCAGAGGCAGACGAAAAAGGAACGGGATTCCCTATGAAATCAGATGTTCCTAGTCAGTCCGATTTTTCTAGGTGAGAGACAAAAAGTTCAGTTCCTTCCCTTACTCAGACTCAATCTTCTAAGGCTGTTCACAATGTCTGCTTTTGGTTTGAACTCCTCTGTTTGCAGCATTCATAAAACTGGTTTTCTCTCCTCACAGATGTTTCAGGAAGGCACTTTGTTTTTTTTTTTTTATGAGGACCATGAGGATATATGCATGCAAACAACTGTTTTTGCATGCATCTGTGTAAAAACATCTGCCTTCACCTTGGAACTGGTTATCTCACCTCCCCTAGGTGTACAGGGAGAGGGAGGTTCTGCGTTTGAATGTCTCTGTAAGGAGCAGCTATAAAACTCTGAGCTTACTCCAAAGCCTGCTTAAAACCACTGGATCATCTCCATTCACTTTAGCGAGCTCTGGAACCGACCCAGAGAACAAAATGTCTACAGTGTGGTCAGGGACAAAACTGTGCCAAACTATCAGAAATAAAAAAAATTGGTATGAACCACCTCTTCCTCACGGCAAAGGGTCACATCCACATTTTTGTAACCAGATGCTTCCCAGACACTTTCTTTTTATGGCTGGCCACACAGAGAGACATAATAAAGATAATGGGCAACACTGAAAACATAACATCAGTATGAGTTCTTCCACACACTGTACTTTTAGGACTATCTTCAAGATGTTTCTTCTCCGATAAAAGTGTTCTTAAAGTTTTTTTATGTTTGAGTATGCTGTTCGCATTTCAGTTTATTATTCTACATGACCATGCATTTTTAAATGTGTATTCCTTTGACAGTACGAATTGTGATAGATTTTAGCATTCACTTCTCACAGTTTAGCTTCAAGCTTTTCTCACACTTGATTTGTATCTCCTGTCTTGGTGGATAACAAAAGAGTCCTTGTCTAAGAGCTATGGATTTTATGCAGATTCTTTTTACATAGAACCCCATATTCAAAACCAAAATTACATATAAACAGTATCTGCCAGAACAGTAAAATTGACATCCAAATAATAACAACTAACAATGATATTTTCAAGAGTATAAGACAAATTAATAAAAAGAGCATTACGAATCCTTTGAAGCACAACAAAAGGAGCCATGGTTAAAATTTTAACAAGTTCGAATCATTAGCTAAACAAAATCTGACAGCCCGGCTTTGCACTTCCAGTCACACATGCTCAGAACAAAGGCTTGATATGTGAGGCAACTTTAATAGGTCCCTCTGCAGATGACTAATTTTTCCGCAAACAGTCATTTTTTATTTTATATTTTACTCTGGATCCTGAAATGCCACATTCTATTTATCTGTGTCACTCACACAGATTGTTAAAAAGAAGCGACTGGCATTGCAGCAAGTGCATCTAATCATTATCATATCTACGTGGGATGACAAAGGAATGCGTTAAAAATTGGAAGAGTAACAACTGAAAGTAGAACAACCTACTGTATAACCTGTGTTCCTTCAGACTACACACCCAACCAAAATATGCACATACAAAGGGCTATGGCAAAGATTTGTCCAGAAAAGTCCTGTATAGCATTTGTGCCCTCTCTAAACAATGAAATGGGGACACGTTCACTGACATGTGCACTAGCTAGTGTACAGCTGAGTTGATCTCACCGAAGAATCACAGACAAGAAAACAGGTCATTCACTTTTATTCTTTTCAGGTGCCACTCCCTGCTCGTTTAAAATGCAGTACCATGACACTGGAAACATTTTCATATACTTAGTAGAATTAGGCAAAAGCAGAAACAATAAGTTATTTGAATAAACTGACTCTCTCCTTGGATAACACTGATTGACTGAGGTAATCTATCCGACAACTCAAAATACCACTGCAGAATTGAGCATAATTACATTGCTTCTTAATGAAAGTACAGTATGCACTTGAGAAAGGAAGGGGGTTGAGAAAGATGTTGGTAAGATTTATCTGAGCCCTGAAGTCTATTCTAAAGTGCATACATACACAAGAAAATTGTAAAGGTATTTACCATACATTTTAAACATATACTCTTTCTCTTAATAACAAAATATAATTACAAATCATTTATGTTAACTGATAAGGAGGGAACGGAAAAAACAAATGGTTGAAAAAATATAGAGAACTGTAAAGAATAAATTATACAAAATCGTAACATAAAGTCAACATTGTCAATATTGAAACATTTACCTTAGGAATAGGCAGTCCAAATTTAGTTACATACACTATCCCAGGGAGGAAATAAAATCAAACAAACTATTGGAGTAATTATCACTCAATTGTTTACCAGTCTGCTCCAACTGAAACACAGTATCATCAAAAAAATAAAATAGCCAAATTGCACTGGCGAAAACCAATGGGGAAGGGTATCCGATGTAACAGAAAGATACTTAACTGTTTACATCCACTAAATGTTACCTAATGTTTAGAATGAACAAACATTTGTAAACATTTTTAATTTGATACTGTGAAAGAGCTTATTTGGTAACGATCTCAGTTAATGACCCACGTTTATACTGCAGCTTTTCTGTCTGTGCTTTGCAGAGTTCTCTGGTCCTAATTCCCAGCCCTGCTTCCTGAATTTTGTGGACTCGTTTCAGTCTGAGGAGAGACTAGACTGAATAAAACAGAAATCCTCTTCCTCTCACTGACTGTTCGGTGTGCTCATCGGCACCTTTACGCACAACTGACAACCCTCCTTTTAATCGATTTAAATTAGGAGTCTCTCCAACTTTCCAACTGTTTCTCAATTAAGTACTAGATGAATGATGGCCCTGAATGTAGATGTTTGAAAGCGGAATGTAATGAAGCAGAAAATGATCTATTTTCAGACATTAAAACAGGGCTGGGATGATAATCCATACAGGTCAGTGACATATATGTAATGAAAACAAACTAAGCTTAACTTGCGTTGCATGATAACATATGGTTGTCTTTTGCATTGCTGTCACTTCCTGTGACGCTTTCACTAAACTCATTTTAAGTGCCTATAGTCATGACAAGCTATAGGGCTTTGAGCTCTCCAGATATTTATCTAGATATTTATCTGTTCTGTTATCTACAGACCTCATAGTGTTGCAGTATCCCACACTTCTCCCTGCTCCATTCCCCTCCACACTTCTGTCCAGTCTCTGGTCAAGAAAGGGATAACCTGTTACCCATGGACTCCAAAAGAAGCAGAGAAAACTCAGACCACCTGCTCTTTTCTCTTCACTCTAGAGAAAAAGATGCACAAGCCACTGAAAGCATCCAGGGGAATCTCTCTTATCTGTAAGAGAGGTGACATCAGGCAGCGTACACAACGGCATCACACACAACCATGACTCATTTTAAAGAATAGTCGTACCTGCATCTTTAAAATATGATAAAGACTTGCATAGCTATTGAATGGGGAAGACATTACTAAATAGCCTAAGATATTAGCATATAACATAAAAACGGGCTTTGATCTTTCTTACCTTTATTTTGCTCCCCCCAACTACTGTTTGCACAACTACCTAAGGAGGAAGTAGGACAAAAGACAGAGATGGTAATATACAAACAAACAAGGAAACCAAGTTGGTCCTGGTAGCACTGCACCATGACTAAACAAGCAGGCTTAAAAGACGAAAATGTAACTTCATTAGCATGCATATTTTGCTGCTCATCAATTCAGAAAGAAATGAGTAAGTGCTATACAGATGTTAGATGTTGCTGAGCAACATATCAGGACCCGGTAACCTGTTCTCACCTTTCTTTGCACCACAAAATCCTAGCTCTGAAGATGATAAAGGGAAAAAAAATTGAGACTTTTTTTTCTATATTAACCTAATGATTTTTTTCTGATGCAGAGAAACAATTCCAGAAGTGGAACATTCAAAACAAAGTAATTGCCTACATGTACATTTAGTGGGGTGGAGGAAGAGAAGAGAGAGTAACATTAAATCAAAGGCTACGTAAAACAGGAAAATAGCAAATACTCATAATCTCAGCAGAATATGTGGAGAGCAAGTTGGCAATTATTCAGCTACATCTGCATTTCCATCACACCCTGGGACACCCTAGTGTTTACTTGCAAAAGATTTTGATTAGTGATGTATTGTTTTAAACCTCTTTGTAAGTGGTTCTCTGAGGAAAGTATGTCTTGTGCTTTTCCCCAGAGACAGATGGTTAGATAGAAATTAAAATCAATCTTTATTACCTGCCACCCCTTCTCCACATAGCAAGTAAGATTTCCTAGAGAGGAGGAGCAAAGAAGATCATTACACACTCCTAAATGAACACAGTGATGTCAGGATCCACATGCTGGATGATAGAAGCAAACAACAAGAGAAGTTGCCCCTAAAGTGTGAAAAACTTTTGCTGAAAAAATTGTCACAAATCAATCAGTGCAATTATGCTTAAGCGATCCTTACGAATGCTCCACTACCCCATCAATCTGATTTGGGAAGAATGATTTCCCAGCCCCAAATCTGCCAAATAATATAAACCTGAGCCTTTGAGTAAAACATATAAACTAGGCCTCTCAGAAATGAGGTATTATGACAGATATAAAGGCTATAAAGTCAATCAACAACAAGCTCCCTGAAGCCTATGACTTCTGAACTAGAATTAGAAATCAACAAATATTTTAAGCTCAAGCTGTGTTTGGGTCTGGCAGGCATTCAGTTCTGGTCTACTTCAGGTTTATTCCTTTGGCAGGCCTGAAGATAGGAGAAGAATTACTTTCCAAGAAGAATCTTTATTGCTTGCATAGCACAGTCTTCCATTTATTAAGAAATATAGATTTTTTTAAAATTAAATTTCCCATAAGAAGTAAGATTTTAAATTAAAGTCAGTCTTCTTGCCATCACCTTTGATGCTCTACAAATCTCTCCTCCTCCCTTCTCATTTGATTTAGTCTCTTATCTCATCACCCTTTGCCTACACCACTCCAAAAGCAATTTACCGTGATCACGTGTCCACTTCTCCCAAAGATACTTCCATATTGTTCCTTACCTTCTTCTTTCAAAGAATACATTTCCTGAGATAGTTTACAAGTACTACTGTCTAGGCTACCAAGCTCAATTTTTTGCATTCACTCTGGAAAGTTATTGTACAATAAGTTGCTTGGGATCCTTCATTTCATCTATTTATCTCATTATTTCCTTTAAGTTTCATTAAGCTAGGCACTGTTTTCACTGATGCGCAGTCAGGCTGCTTCAACTGTAATATTAATTTGCTAATTTCCCCAGGGAAGCAATTCCTGTTTTCATTTAATATTGTATTTTACTTCTAAAGACAACAAGAAGACAGACTGGGGTTTAAGATAACTGACTGAGTTGCTCCTATTTTACAGGAAACAGTTTACTTCATCCTAATACTGAAGAGGTGTTGATAATTTAGGCAACAATTTGAGGGGGAAGACTAGAATGGAGTTACTGGAATTTATTCTAGTACTGTTCTGTGTCCACATTTCAGGAAGTTAAAGGTGAGAGGTCTGTACAAGAGAAAAGGAAAATACAGCATGAATATGCTGGCACTTCCAGGACTAAAATGTTGTTCTCAGATCTACTGTATCTGGAGGTAATAGTGCACTACTGTGATTGAAAGAGTTCCACAGATACTGCTAAATATATGTCTGCCTAACTTCCCTGCCTCCGGGATCAGTGAGTAACCCCAATCTGAAATAACTTAATCTTCACAGGAGAATTTGAAACATCTGCAGTTGGAGTTCGAGGAACTATGTAACATGGATTTTAGGTATTTTAAGGAAGCCTGACAATCAAAATCTATGGCCTACCATTTTACTCTGAATGAAACACTGCTCCTACATTGTTTCATGAAAAATCTTTTCAAGCTTTTGCACCAAATAACTGACAGTAACCACATTTACACCATTTTCTTCATCCCATTTTCTCACTGTAGGCATCTGTGTGCCATGCAGCTTCAAGAAGCAAACAGAAAAAAGCTCTGCAACCTCTCTGACGACGAGTATTTTTGGCAAACGCACTGCACTAACATGAAGTGTCAGGATATCAAAGACTCTCTGAGGAGTTCAGCAAACATATCTAAAGGAATTCAAAGGAGTGATTATGAGTCCTTTTCAAGACTGTTAGACCCTTCTTCAAAATACTGACTTCAAAAGTCTGAATAAAGAGTCAGTTGCTTATACTGAATGACCTTCCTGATAAGACAAAAAGGGGCATGAGAAATAAAAGATGTTGACGTTAAAAATAATTCTGTACAATCTGTGATAATATTTCCATGTGCAATTAGTATTCAAATATACAGCAGTTAAGATCTCTAACTACTTCAAATGTAATATTTAAGACATATACATGTTCCTTCATCAGCCAGGCACCTGTATGATAGTGAAAAGTAAATCACATGAGTACCTTGACATAAAGATTTCTCCACCACAACACATCTAAATGTTTTTAAACTTCTTTATAACAACACAGAAACCTTAAGCCGTTACTAATCTGAATACCTCCAAGATATTCAGGTTGTCTATTCATAAACTGTTGGATTCTGCCATTTTTTCTGTTAAGTAGCACCTGAATTAATTTTGCTTAACTGACATTAATTAGCATAAGAGATATGCAGAAAATATTTTCATAGTAGTACTGAGTGCTGTCACCTAGTACTTTTTTGGATGCTTTCTACTCTAACAGAAATAGTAAAAATGTTTCAAATTAATTTGATGTACACAGAATTTTCACAGTAGTTAGTAGACATTCTGAAATCATTTATACCTGCAGGAGAGTTTGCATCTTCACTAGTGATTGTTCGTATTATTTCCCCTTGTACATTTTCCATTCAATAAACACAATACTGAGCATTGACAGAAACAGACCAGAAGGTAGCAGCTACGTGGACGTGGGAAGTGGTAGAGAATTTTCCCTGAAAATGCTTTTCACAAAAGTAGGGTTTCCATGAGATTAAAAAATCTGTATGAGAAAATGTCAATTTTATTGCAATCCTCTCCAAAGACTTTTGTTTTAATTAATTTCAGCAGCACTTCCAGAGTTACTGTTACGCATCAAGAGAGATGAAACCTGACTGCGTGCTGGATCACGACTCCTCTGTTCCACCGGACAGTTACTACACCTGAGTCATCCAAACACCTCATACCCGGATGCAATTTACTATTTAGGAATATCAGAATGATTTGTTCTGATTTCAAATATTGAAAACAAGATATGTTGAGCAGCCATTTTTCATAACTCATCTTTAGGTGAAAAGTTGTGACATAAAATATTGTCTCAGTTTGAGTTTAAAACTATGCTGAAACACTGAAAGTGAATAAAATGCTGTGGATCATGTCTAACAGTCTTAGCCAATCTCTTCATTTCCCCTCCACATTCAGGCGCATCCTCCTCTCCACAAACGTTTTTTTTTCTCAGAAATCCCTCCCTACTGCCAAAATCTAACCCTTTCCAGGTTTCTGATGGCTCTATTTTAACCTACCTTTCCATATTACAGTTCCTTCCCAGCTGATACAGAACTTTTCCCAAGAAGCATAACATCTTCTCAGACCTTAAAAAAAGTAACGCGGATTGTTTCCAATTTATCTGAAGAGTGCCAGTTTGCAGAAAGGCTAATTTTAGGAATGGGAGTCGATCCAGATTCACTCACTGGAGAACTGAGAGTGCCTAGCTGCAAGCAACATAATTTTAGGGAGAAAAATTGTATCAAGCATTCCATTCTGATGCAGCTGTTAGAATTTTTCGTGGAATTTCACTAGCATCCTTGAAGCTGCAGCTATTTGCATGGCAGGGCTGGGAAATTCAGTCATTGTCAGATTTTAACCTTTTTCAGTATGAGCTAAGAAAGCAATTTTCATCTGCTTTTCAGTGATTAAAGCCCTAATCAGACTACCAAAATATATGAATTAAGCGTACCCACTTAGGAGGGGGCTGGGACAGTACAAATGATTTAGAAAATGACTAGTCTAAGGAAAAAAAAAAATCCTTTAAATTTGACTGATTATTGATCCATGATGGGAAAAAACTCCAATGCTTTAACTACTGAAGAATGTGTCAACTAAATACATGCAAAAAAGAGCTCATCCGTATATTCAGAGAAGAGCAGGAAAAGAACTGTGACCATGTCATTTAGCAAGCACAAGGGCACATCCTTAACCTTTTGTAATTACATGTCATTCAGTGAGACTGTGCACATCCCCGCTTGTTCTTCTGTGACAGCCGTAAACATGCTTCGATGGAAACTGCTAATTTAAAAATTAGACACCAAAAATAGACTCTTAATCTGCAACTCCAGCAAGTATGACAACATAAGGGATAGATTAATCTGAACTTTCCTACAGCAGACAATCTGGTCTCAACAAGGGGTGTGCGACAGGCAGGTTATGGATGATGATCTTAATGAACCACTAATTCACCATGTAGTTCTAGTAAACATCCTTTGTTTCTACTCTGCTTCAACCAACTTGAGTAAAAACACCAAAAATTTCCACACAATCTGTCTGATGCATTTGAGTATTCCTTCTCTTTTACTGCAAATCCATTCGCTATCTGTCCTGCAATTCAATGAAAGATACTTCTCTAATTAATAATAAAAATGTAGCCTGGTACGGCACTTTGTATTGCCCTACCTCAACAAGAAGAGGAAGAAGGAGGGAAAAAAAAAAAACCAAACCACTGACCATTTGGCACCAAAGATTTATTGCTGAAAGAAATCTCTAAGATCACAGAAGGTCTCACCTAATCAAAAGGAACGTTATCAGTCAGGCACGCTGCCATGCCAAAATGACACAAAGACAGTAGCTTCAGTGCGATTGCAGATGTTCTCTGTTCATTGCTCCAGCCTGTAAATGGACAGAGGATGCTACGAGAGACTGACCCTAGAGGATATGCATCCTCGGTTTTCACTGAAACATCTCCTTCTTTGGTGTGGTGACGCTGTATTCTGGTGCCAGTGAATATTGATTCCAGGAAAAAAACTAAGCGCACATCCTCTTTTGGTAAAACGAAGAACATGCTCTCATAGCAGGCAATCGTTAGCTTATAAACTATATTACTTTTATTATTAACCTTGAATGTATGGCCAGCAAAAGTAAACATTTCCTTTATGCATAAATATATGTAACATAAATGTAACAGCGTGTGTGCATATATATAAAACAGTGAATGCTATTTCAAAGTACAGTATTATTGTTTCCCAGGTGTCTGAGGAAGCATGAAGAACAAGAGATCTCGTCTTACCTGAAAGAAAACATGTTCTTCCTCATCTGGGTATGAGTAATTCTTTCTTAGTCATCTGCAGTTTCACATAGTTCTTCTCTTAGCACGAGAAGCCCAGGCAGAAGTTATTCTTTGTGATACCTGAGAGAAAGGTATTTCTGAAACACACAAAAAAATTGATTCACAAGATACACATACAACATACGACAACATCTAGTTTCTGTATATCCTGAGCCACAAATCACAACTACTTCAGACACCCTAAACAGGGATGGACTCCATCCACTTTTCCCTCTAGCGTAGCTAAACAGTTAGAAAAAAGTTAACTGCAAAGCAATACATAGTCCTTTTCCTCCATTCTCTCTGCAAGTTTAGCCTAAATCCAGTATGTTTCTACTGTAGGCTATGTTTACTGAAATAAAGCTACATTCAACTATGGGCAACCTGTCTTTGAACATATGCTGTAGGCAGCAATCTAGCAGAGAAATGGGCAACAAGCTGTGAGACTAAACTTTTATCATCGTCTCTATAAATCAAGATGAAAGCTATAGACTTCCTCCTGCGGACCTCATACTGCCTTCAGGGAAAAAAGTTAAAATATTTAGATTGAAAGAAATATAAAGAAATATAAAAAAGGAACTGAAAAATAAAATTAGTTGAAACAATTGTCCAGGACTAAGTGCAAGTCCAGTTCCCAAGAATGAATATTTTTAATTTGTTTTTAAAACGAAATACTCAACACCAATGACTAATTACTAAGATTAATGATGGCTGTCCCATCCACAAATGGTTTTTTTGTTCAGTTCCATTCATGTTGCTAGCACAGACAACAACTGAGGATGAACTCTCATTAAACTAACTGACTTAGTACAGCCAAGTGAAAGAGACCACTAGATAATTTTGATCTGTGAACCAATTAAGTACTTTACAATGTTTCAGACAGACATGTAATATCACCTGAAGTCCCTGAAACATGAAATCCATACAGATTCCATTAGGAGTTCAACATATACCAAATTATTGAATGGAACTGGGGTCTTGCACTGATGTTCTTTATAACAGTAACAAATTACAAAAACACTGCTGTTTGTCCTTCCTTTGGAGGATCTCAAAATTCCTCAAAATATAGTCAAAATAAACTCTGCAATTCCATTGTGATCATGCTTGCATTTTGTAGTGGGAACATTAAGGTAGAAAGACATTTAGTAAAGGACCAAAAGTCAGAATCAGTCCAACCAAAACTGAATTCACACCTGTTGAACTCTATTTGTATCAAACAATTGTTACCTTGCTTTCCTGAAAGAGAAAGAAAGAAAAACTGAATTAACAGCTACTAACTTCAGCTGTCACCCGCCTTTGTGCCACAGGTTGTCACCTCTTTGACACAGTCAACAGAAAACAACATTGCTAAACAACTAAACAACTTCAGTTTACAATCAGATTAGCTAATCTCCCCAATAAAGAGTAAGGGGTGGGGGTGGGGGTGTCTGCCCTCTTCTCCTTAGCCTGTCCTAAGAAACCTCTTGCAGAAATATAATGAGAAATAGTCAGAGGTTGTTAACAACTTAAACAACTGTTTGCTCAGTCTTCTTGCAGAATCTACTCAATTTTGCAATTAAAGGAAACAAGCCCATGCAAAGTGAAAAGCTATCTTTTTCGAAGTTATTACATTCATCAAGAACACTGTAGTCTTGTTGCTAAGCATGGTGAAGAGCTTGGTGCAGGAGGAAGAACGTGGCACAAATAAGGTTCAGCAATTATCTTTCTCAAAGTGCCTGCTGCGCTCACTCCTGCATTGCTTCTCCCCAACCTGTCTGGCTGGTTCGGAGTTCTAGACGCACGGCCCCGACAGCCCACTTCTGCCTTGCCACACTGCATCCGTGCTTATCTACTTGCCTGCTTCACAGGAGTAAGAAAATTTTCCTGTAAAAGGTGGATTGACTGAAGGTGAATAGACTTTACTGCCTTCCTTCTATCATCAAAGATAGAGCTGAAAAGCATCAGTTTATTTTTCAGGAACTTCTCCCAAATTGGCATATAGTACGTACAGTCAAGTGCCACTACTTCAGCAGCAAAATTTCAGTGCCAGTGGCACACAGATGGGAGGCAGAGACCCAAAGATTTTGACAGATCTAGGTCTTTTCCTTTTATCCCTCTGCACAGGTAGTCTTTAACCGGACCTCGGTCATAGCATTCTCTAAACACATCAGACACATACCCATGTATCTGCACAAGGGACTAACCATGTCTGGATAGATTCAGCAATTTAAATAAACGTGTGGCCTGCTGTTTAACCTACACCTTGCTGTGATGGCATCATTCTTTTGTTGTTATCAGAAAGATAACAGAAACAGTTTCAAATTGAGCATTAGCATCAAATACAGAAGCTACATTTAAACTATCGTCTACGCTTGTGTCCCCTCCCCCACCTTGTTTTTAACAATTTTATACGGAATTATCCTCTGAAATGTACACAGATCTCATCTCCGATACTCCATTCTTCCTCTGTGTGCAAAGGTCCCATTGATCTCACTGTGCGTTCCACTCATAAAGGGAGAACTGCATATTACAGTTGAGCTTTGCTGTGCACATGTCAGATGGAAATTTTGTCCTTAAGACGAAACTATGATCAAAACACTAATTTAGGCCAAAAGAAAACAGGCAGGAATAAGTACTGTACTGCACATGCAAACCCGGCAGCAAGATACCCAGTGTGAATGATACCCAACTGCCTTGAAAAGACCTTTACAAGGCTACATAAGAAAAACTGTGTAGAGATACAGTGCAATTACAAAAGGTATTCCTGTACACTAAATTATGGCATTCATAGCAACCAACAGGTGGTAAGAGAAATCACTCTAATAGTTTTGCCCTCCATTCTTTGTCTACTGGACGGCATGTCCTCTTCTACTGTCTCTCTAGTATCCTACATATTCCAGCCTTTTGTTTAATCCTCTGTCCAGGGAATAATGAGCAAACTAAAATCAACGGTAATTTTCATACTTTATAGCATCATTACATATTGCCTTATAATAGCATCAAATACAAAAAACTGAAGTATCCTTATGACTTGCATTCTTCTTAATGTGGCCCTGATAGAACCTACATTTCACAGACCTTCTACACATTTCTCTGTTCTTTGAATCAGAGCTTTCCCATTTCAAAGCTATTTATTATAACCACTTCAGACTAATGGGTAATATGCTGAAGAGCTTAATTTTGAAGTATCTATTTTGAACCAGGGCTTACTGATTCCCTCTGACAAAGCCTACTGAAGAAGCAACACTTTTGCATCTGTTTTTGTTACTGACTAAATACGGATAAATACATTTGACATCATGTTTACAACCAGAGAAGGTCAACTTACCTGTTAGCCATCTTAGAAAAAAGTAAGCATTTCCTAAGCACTCTCTATATAATTGCTCTTAATTTAAAAATTTGTCTTGAAATACAACGTTTAGAACTCATGCTAATACTAATGTGTCAGTACACAGTGTGTTGCTGAGGCCAAGAACGCAGAGATTCAAAGTGACTGGCATTTGTGAGAGAAAGGATATCCAGAATCAGAATATTTAACACTAAAGACAACACTGGCAGAGAGAACCTCAAACTTCTATCTCTAACTATCTAAAATTGCTCTAGACAGAATGCTCTATATAGATGATGCATAGGTGCAATCCTTCACCGTGATGTTTCTGTTTCTGTCATATGGTGATTGTGACCATTCTAACAATTTAACAGGTTTTGAGATCAAGCGCCAGTGCCTGGGAGCGTTCCATGACGCTATTTAACTTATTACTACAAAGACAGACTCTACTTAACCTCAGCGAAAAACTTTTGAGGAACCTTCATGGGAAATTAAAGGATGTCAAGCGTAAGTACAGGAGTGAGGTCACAAAGCTCTGAAGGATGTTCTGCTGTTCTTTCATCACCATGAAGCTAATATCCTTGGCAAGTACAACTCTGTCCTATCTTTGCCAATTGACATTTAGAAGATGACAAACTTAGCTCCCACTAACGTTTCCCAGCTGTCACTCCACTGGAAAGATTGTGCCTTTTCAAGATAGAGCAGTAAAGCACTGCTTTTGGCCCCCTGATAAAATCCCTGTGGTTGCCCTCTTTCTGTTCAGGCCACTGACAACGGGAGATGGAAGCTCGGGACTTTCTGATGGCCTTGCGGTCACAGAAGGGCTCTGAATCTGTTACTGCAGCAGAGAAGAAAAGACCTCTGAGGAGGGTTAGTACAGAAAGGGTGAGAACAGAGAGGTTTTATAAGCAAAATCAGAATTTGTTTATTCACCTTGAATCATTCAGGCTGAGGCAGTCCAAATCCTAGAACAGACAGCTACACAGAGTTAAAAAGTCATCCTGAATCATTTTAGTGAAGAGAAGTATTTTTGGAAAGTAAATGCTAATACCTTACCTGCAGTTTTAAGAGATTATAAACCTCATCTCTTTGTGCTCTGTAGAATCGAATGGAACAGAAATAAAACTAGGTTCAGCAGCTTTAGTAGATAAAAGTGATGGTACCATCTGCTATTAGATCTGTACTCAATTTCTTCAGAGAAGGATGAAGCGTACATTAGGAGCAAAGAAACACTGACTATGCAGGTGTCGTCATTCCTTCCACAAATGCACAATAATTACATAGCACAATTACAGCAACAGTAGCAAATACATCTTGTTATTTTCTTTAGAAAACATGAATTCCTCTCCACAGTTTCACTTCTTTCTAGACTTCTGGTTTTACGCTTCTCTCCTGTCAGACACAGCATTCATAGAGCAACTGGAGAAACAGATCTGGTGAAATCTCCATTTAAAATATCATCAGATGCATGCTCCTGCTAAAATTTCAGTGTTTAAGGAATATTTCGCAGGTGAGTATTTTTCTCAAAGGGAAATTATAGCTGGAGCCTCTTAAGACTTTTGAAACGTATGATTTATGAAACGAGGAGTCCCAGATGGAGGAAAAGAATATAACAGGACAGGGAACAATTTCAGAAAGAACAACAGATACAAAATCTGAAAACCATCCAAATTCCCACATTCAATACTTTGGTATACAAATTCGGATTCTAGATTGAACTCTGAATCCACATTTGTCTGCTCTGGCCCTTACCACGGTATGTTAATTTTGCTTGTGATCATACTAAAAATGAAAATTTGAATATTTGCCCACTTGGACAAGAAACATTCTTATAATTATGCAATGCCTTATATTTAACAGATCGTATTACTTCGGTGAAATCAAATTACTGCGGTGGATACTGATGAAAGCCACCGGCCACCCTGAGCTAGTTTCAGAAACAACATAAAACATCTTTTTTCTTTACCCTTTGTCTCCATCATGTGCAGTCAGGCACATCTACACCAACATCCACTGAAAAACTGTTCTTCCTGTTCTAGCCTTGGCTCTCACACCCCAACTGAAACGCACATCATCACATACACGTTCTTCCACAAGAATTCCTGCTACAGAAGGCAGTGTTTTGGTTGCCACTGTAATTCTGAATAGTTCTACCAGATGCTGTTAACTGCCCATAAGAAATACATTAAGTTACTAGATAGTGAGTTTTTCTCGGTCTGACTTTCTATTCTGGCTATCGCAGCTTTTGGAGTTACAATCCATCTGGTAGATGAAAGCTATGGCCCTTTCATGCCATCACAACCTCTCCACAGACCACCATCGTCCGGCCTGTGACGAAGACAGTGTGGTGGAACTAGACAGTAAAAAACACTTCCAACAAGTCTACTTGCCACAGCTACCGCACTCCCCCTCCTTGTGGACTCGGTCCCTGACAGCCTGTAAGTCCAGGCTGTCCTGGTGGGGAGAAGTCAACCACTCTTTGCAATATGTCTGGTTTAATCTGTCCTCTCCTGAGACAACCCAGAAAATGAATTTAACTCTGTCACTGTTTTAATGCTATTTAAAACTTTCCTTTTGACAGCCATTACGTATCGTTTTGAGTGGTTGATATGTTTATAAAATGTATATGCAGTGTACACAAAAGCACAGGAAGACACTGGGCAGCCCCTCCTCCTGAACAACGCGCTGCAAGTGGCAAAATATCTCCTTAGAAATTAACCTCCCCTCCCCACAAAAATCATGCAGAAAACTCGCACCAGCAACAAATACTTAAAAAACGTGTGTAGGGCCCACATGAATAATCCACTGCACAATGCAAAAAGGAACCCAGGAAAGCAAATAACCATAATCCTTTCAATTATATCAAAGAAGAGGAAAAGCATTTTTGAAAAAAATGGAGAAATACATAAGTTAACCTTCCTCTCTCTTCAGGTAGTGAATGAAAGGCTGTTCCTATAGGTAATATGACTAAAAAAGTATAGGTAGGAGAACTCTGAAGGTGCAGACATGGTAAAGAAGATACCAGCAAATAGGAGAGAATAGCAGGGTAAATAATATCCACAGCAGAGTACATATGACAGTTCAAAGACTGCAGGCACTGTTGCTCTGTCCCATTCACAGCCTACTCCTTGCAGCACAAGGCTCAGTACAGAGTATCTCACATTGCTGAAAAGCAGCTATGTGCCTGCGTTGTGACCATACCCGGGGTAAATTCTGCTTTAGCCATTGGTTAGTGAAGAATAAAGTAATGAATGAAAGTAACGGACACGCTATCATCCCCCCTACTGGATACCATACCAACCTGCAGTTCTCCTTTTCCTTGTCTGCCTTATATTTCAGAAGAGTTAAGCAACATGTTTAAGCATATGAGTAATTTCACTCACTCTTAGTAGACTGGTAAAACGTGCAGAAGAGCTTTTAAACGCAAACATTTTCTTCCCTACAAGGGACCAAACCATGGGCTGTAGAGAACAGTTTTGACCGTATACGGTTTTGCTTTTCTCTTCACGCATAGCTTCCCATGAAAACACACTACAGTTACTATATCTTATCTCAGAAAAAAAGCCAACTTATCCACAGCCAATCCCATGTGGGTTACTTTACTATATTCATATTTATGCATTTTAAAACCGCATGCAGTGCATAGGTCAGGTTCAGTAACGTCTTGGCCGCAGAGTAACAACAGCAGGACCCTCACTGGGACTCTAATTGCTAGCAGAACTCCTCAGCTACTCTTTCATATATGTAATGTGCGTGTATTTTCTTGGTTAAATGCTGTCTTGCCTTTTCATCCTGCTCCTGCTGATGTTGCGGAGTGATAATGATTTGCCTGTCTGGCTCATTGATATACATATAAAAATGAATAGTACAGTTAAAGACAGTTGGGGACTCTTATTTACTAAGACCTAAATTAACAGAACAAGGAAAACTTCAATGTGACTAAAAGGCAAGAAATATAAAGTCCATTTTTAAAATGGCCCGTTATTAACCTTTTAAGCCTCAAGATCTACTGAGGCAAATAGCTGACAATATTTAAAATAACATTAGGCATACAGACTACCTAGAAATTATAGCCTTTCCAGTTTCACCAGTTAGGGTGCTACTATGACTGTCTCTCCCCCTTGTATAAAGGCAAGTACTTTTATATTGCTGAATTTGTCTTATAACACTACTAAAAATAAAGGCAACCCACTACACGGGTGTGACCGCAAGGCAAGAGAGGGCTGGACACCGCCAGAGAGAGACACGCAATGTTCATAAGGGGTTAAATAGGATGGATTTAATAAAGGACTGACTTACGCTCCAAACTGCACGGGGGGCCCTGGGAAACCATGCAGAGGGGTCACTGATGGGAGGCTGCTGGAAGCGCGGGTCGGACGCCTGCGTCAGACGCCCAGGCAGGACTCGACTCTTTGCATTCTAAAGGCCTCTTAAATATACAAGAACTAATCCCCTATCTCAGCTGTGCTGACCTTGAGCAGCTGCTGTCCGGGAAGCAGCTAGACAGTGTCGACAGAACGGAATATGCATGCCTGGCCCTGACGGGAATTTGGTCAGCGTGTAGTTTCACATGCTGGACCTGCTACCACGTACTCTGCCAGTCACTGACTCCTCACCAGATCTACCACAGGTGTTCTCACTACAATGGGCCATTACTTTTTTGCAATTATTTCTATTCCTTCCTACTCAGACTCTTACTAAATGCAGAATAGCTAAATGGAAGTTAGGTAAAAAGCTAGATTTGAGCAACAGCTGAAAATAAAACAAGAGACAGTCTCTGAGACATGTAAGTTAGGTAGAAGGATAAGAAAGGATGAGCCAGGAAAAGTGGCAGAAAGGTCACTTTCACATTTGGTTATGCATTTTATTACATTCTGTACAGCTCTAGAAAGTTTTACACCAAGAAGCAATTCCTCCCTCTGCCCCAAGATAAACAGAAGCTTGGGAAGGACTGACGTTTTATCAGAGGACATACTACGACATCACATAACCTTTTAATCTACAAATCAATTTACAATAAACTCAAAAATATAATTATAGGAAATCCTAGAAATATCTAACTCTTCACAGCACAGTATTATTTTTACAAGCACAAACTTCCTAATAAAATCAGTTTGGCACATGTAAGATCTATACTGGCATGAATGACAAGGGAGACTGTACAACGATACAGGAGAAATCAATGCTAACCTGGAGAATCTGATCTTGGCAAAAGGACAGAGGTCCTTATGTAGGAACGACTTTATGAATCCCAAGTAAGCAAGTAACAGATAGCAATTTGGCTACTTCCGTTTTACTGTTAGAAATTGCTGGAAAATAGGCCAAGATTTTCCTCTAAGACATCCTGATTTAAGCACACGACAACGAAGACAGAGGAATTACTTAAAATGCACGTAATCACATCACTTTAAGTACAATATTCCATTGGTTTAAAGTTTGATGGTATTATCTACAAAGAGTGTTATTATTACAACAGATTATTCTTTTCAGTGAGACTGCAGACAGAAAAGTGATACTGTAGAAGTATAATACTACATTTAATCAGAGTTCTCAGTAATCATAATTCCATTACATTAGCATTCGAACAGCTTTTCCATGAATCAACAGGCACTGTGTCTTCATCTTTTATTTCTAATCAGCTAATAAATCTACAAGATGCCAAAACCATGCCGAAATGTTGGCATGCATTCTCATTTATCATAATTTGACTTCAGCAATGTGCAGTCCACTTTATGACTTCTGTGCACAATATCTACAGGAAATAAAGGTTCATTTTTACAATTACCTTTGTGTAATTGGTCCATCAAACTGTCACCTCAGCATTTTGTTTATTGACTGAACATTGTAGGTTAGAGACTCTTACAGAATAAATCACGTTGGATGCATAAGAAATGAAAGCACGCCAGCATGTCGGGATTTCTTAAGGACAGAAATGGGGAGAGGGAAGGGGGAAAAGATATAGCTCCTAAAGCCTAGAACCAAAAATACAGGAAAAGAAAGCAAGCAGTTTAAACCTAAAAAACTGCGCTACTGGGCAAAGTAAAGAAAAAGGCAGGTTTAAGGCTTTAATTGTTTGGGGGTGCTTTAGAGACAAACGGGAAGTGGAGTTAAGACAGGTCAAAGACACAGAACGGGGAGCAATACACTGGAACGGCAGAAAAACAATTGCTTAGGAACCTAAGAACAAGCGTATCAAGTCACACTAAATATTCCTCCAGCCTAGTAGCCTGCTCATGACAATGAGCAGTACCTAGAGGAATATAACAAAAAGACAAGCACGTAAGGATACCTCCCCCGAACACTTCCCTCTTCTAATAATCCGTAGCTCTAGCGCTCTGCAAGTGAGAGAGAATCCTCTGTACTACATAACCCTTGCTGGTTTTTTCTTCCATGAATATGTCCAGTTGCATTTTAATCCATCCAAACTTTAAACATCCACAGCAATCTATGGCACAAAGTTATTCTGGCAAGAGGTAAACAAGAGCTTAATTACACATTTTGAAGTACCTCCCTTTGTTTTGAATTTCCCATCTACTCGTTTAACTTAGTTCTGTATTCGAAAAGACGGAAAACGAGCATTCCAAATTCACCTTTTCTGTGCCTCTCGCAATTGAACAGATGTCTATTATATCCCCTCTACAGTCATCTCTTTCCAGGCTGAATACTCTTATTCAGTGTTCCACATACAGCATCTCTCCCTTGTTTGATTATCCCTGATGATGTTCTTGAGAAAACTGACATGTTTTTAAAACACACACACATTACTGCAAGCATCCTTAGGAGAGTACTATCTAGGTCAGAGGAGTATCTCTTAAAACTAGACATGAGCTACTCCTTAAGTCGGATGACTTAGATATGGATAGCCGTAGAGCCACAACAGCCTAGATGGAATAAACAGAAACGTGGTCACAGTAGCCTAGGCTAACTTCCTAAGAGGTTTCCAGACCGTAATGTAGGCTTTCCAGTCCATGCCGAATGCCATGCTGCTGCTATTACAAACTGTGCAACAGATAAATCCTACCAGCTAAGCACAGGAAAACTGACGTATCAGAAGCGGATAGCTCCATGGCTGCATGAATGATACTTTAAAAATGAAATATACACTATACTGCAGAGCAACTTGCTAATGATCCCACAGTCGCATTCCCAAAAGATGCCTGCTTGACAGAACCTCTCAGGGTTTTACACAGTGCTTTCTCTAGCACTGGGAGCCCAGTCAGGCACAGGCACTCAGCTGTTCGGGCCGAGACAATTAATTCTGGCTATGTGGAGAAAGCAAACATTTCAAAAGTGTTTATTTTCAAAATGAAGGCTGTGAGCAATACCAAACTTTTAAGGAGTTAGGGGATTTTAAACTGCAATTTCAGATTTAAGTATCTGAATCGTGCTTATGTCTCGTGAAAAGCCCTGTGCTCTGGTTTATAATCGTTGTTCTGCAGTTCTCTATCAGTCTGACCTGATAGCTGAAATCACATGAAGAAGATGGATCTACTTGAAGAATGCAGAAACTGTGATACAGACTTCCTAATATCAGAGTCAAGACACGTGGTTACGCTTTGCATACCTCATCTGCATTGTTTTCGTTTACTTAAATTTCAATTAGATTACAAACTATACAGGGATTGAGGTGTTTCTACTGTGTGACCCATTCAATTTTGCAGTCAATTGATTTCTACTTATTTATTAAGTGTCTGGACATTAGTTGCCTTTGCAGTGAGGTTTACAGTTGAAGTCAACTCTCCAACAAGGCAAAACGCTCAAAAATTGTAATTTTCATGAATGTAAGAGAGGAAATAGTAAGTTGTAGAAAAGGAGTTTGATGAACATTTTTCACAAATAAACCATCTTCTGTCACAACTTAAGTCACCAATGGCATGATGAGGCAAAGAAGGCAAATGCTGTGGTAGGACAGGTCAACAGAAACACAATCTGCAAAACAGATGAAGTCATTCTTTTATGCCACCTAGGACTTCAGCTGAACATGCGTCTTCAGTTTTGGCACTTTTCCCTCAAGAAAGATGGATGGGAAAAGACTAATGAGGCAGAGTCTAGAAAAGACCGGTGCAAATTGTAACGAGGTTTAAAACAAAAAAAAAAAAAAAAAGATGGATCAGAGTTGTTCACGGTAAAGAACAGAAGACGAGAGGGAGGGGAGATAGCACGGAAATGATAACAGTCTTCAAAAAAACAGTAGGCTGCTGCATACAATGACTTTTCAAGTCAGTGGTCAATACAATAGCAACAGGATTAAACTGAGACAAAGATGATCAGGGTTAGACAAAAAAAACCCATTCCCACAGTACTGACGTCCTGAACAAGTTAACTGGGGTAGGTTAGTCTCTGTCATCAGAGATCTTTAGAAGAAGTTAGACAAGCATCTGTCAGAAATGACAGAGTTATAGTTCATCTTGCTTTTCACAAGGGACAGAAAAGATGACCTTTTGAGCTTCTCTCTAATCATGTGAAAATCTATATAACATCTTCCACGTTAATCTTCTCTGCCATCCTAAAAATCTCCTGAAAAGACTCAGGGAGATTTCTTTCTTAAGGGAAGGGATTTAAAAAAGGGGTCTAGAAGAACTCTAACATTTTAAACATTAGATTTAGTGAAAACAGAGATAGGACTCCCTGCTGGCAAGCCAGTCATCTTAAGATGTTAGTGGCACAGATGTCATAAGTTAATAGGGTGATACTGAGACAGAGGCAATCATTAATCAGTCACTTCCTTTTTGCATGTAATCATTTCAGCAGGCCAAATTTCTTCTGACTCTTCACTACATCCATAGCAAAGATGAGACGCTGATAATTGCATTAGGATAACTAATAAGGCAGTTAAGAGGGATTCTGGATATTCTGACTGTATTTTTAGAGCTTTCAGTGGAATGACAACATATGGCAGTTGACATTGGTGTCTTGTAAGCAGCGTGCATCTACAGATGTGCAAAGGAAAAAAGCGTTTCAAGATCTACCGTCAGGCTTAGTGCTGTGCTGAAAAAGAAATAGTTAAAGGAAGGGCAGCTACACTATTACTGAAGAGCAATTACCTCACTGAAACCTTTTCATAAAAATCACACCTGCGTCTCGCACAGAAAGCAAGATGAGCTTTCACTTCAACCGCTTGCATGCTATTTAAAAGAACGATTGCACTTGATCTCTATTATGCACACAAAAGGAAGGAACACCTCTTATGCCTCTGCAATTGTATTTCCTCCAAGATGTTTGGTAACAGCAAATGCAAAGCAAAATGACCACAGAGAACGTGTATTTAGCACGGGACAGGCTATCTATAGTAAGTCCAGTATGAGGAAGCACGGGAATACTACTGACACTGAGTTAACCAGTGTAAGTAGAACTTGCCAGATCTCCCAAAAAAGTGTATCACAAAGCTGAATATAAACATTTTCTCAAAGTGGAAATTCTTCTATTTTGTATAACAGAGTTCAAATACATTCTTTTCCCCCTCTTCCCCAGTCTCTTCTACTCAAAAGAACTGGTATGTCAACCTTCGCAAAAAAAGCCTACCAGGAAGAAACTTGCTGGCAGCTGAGAGCGCCACTTTTTAAGCTAACATTTCTGCTTACCTATCATGTTTTATGTTAACTCAATTTGCATTGCTCTTGTTTAGCCTTGCTGTTTAGGGGGCTGCTCTAACTCGCTTTGTGGATAGAGTGGGTATGTTTGCCACACAGTATTCAAGAGAAATTGCTCCAGATTAGTATTCCAGTCCAGAGCTGCAGCTCTATTTAGTTTCTTCCTTACTGGGTTTGCAAAGCAGAGAAATAGTGACCCTCCACTGTTTCCATCATGTTTGCCTTCTCTTCACTGTGTTTGCTCTGGATTTAGTTTTTTTTTTCTTTTGAAGCTTCCGTTTTACTTTTAAGACTCTGGGCACAGTTACTTGACAGAACAGCAGTCAAATGGGGCACAGACATCAGCTTGTACATTAGCACATAATGAATGAAGGATATCTATGTTTGTGCTTCATCCTAAAAACACGGATGTAAATAAGAATACATTCAGCTAAGTAGTCAGTACTTCACAGGATCAAAACCTGAGATGACAGATGATTCCACTGCATTTGTAAGTGCATTAAAAGTGATCTGGATGAACCATGAGAAATTCATTCATGAAATACAGGAATGCAGTGATACTACTGCTAAGTGATTCTTCATGAAGAAGAAAAAAAAAAGTAGAGTGATTTCAAAGAAAGGTCTTTGAGGAGAGTACTGAAAGAAAAAGAATAATTACAAGTAGCCAAGTAGCTACCATGTAACAAGCAACAGAGAAGAAAGAAATGAAGATTGTGAAGAAGAACCTGAAGTAAAAACATTCAAGAAGTGGTTTTTGTCTTCTCCTCCGGCAGGTCTTGTTCTACGGTATATATCTAAGTCATGCTTCCCAGCTAGGAAATCACTCTTTGGATGCAGACCAGAAAGTACAGTAAGTGGAACAGAAATAGTCAGGAAGAGGAAAGAAAACACTGGAAAACACAGTGGCTTTGCATAATGCACATGCACAATCAGCAACCGGGTCAACAATTATCACATTGATTTTTAAACAAAAAGGTTAAAAGAAAAAACAAAAAAACAACTTATCTTACTCACTGACAAGTTACATATAAAAGAATCAAAAACACTATTATTGCAATTCTGACTTTGACTAACCAGAAATAATAAAGGAACTTCAATGACTTTTTTTCATTATAAACAGAATATGATACATAGCAATGGAATCACCCATCCAGTAATGCTGGCAATAATTGTTGCATAGTGATCTAGGCTCTTTGGGCTCTAAGTGAGACACATTATTCAGGCTGGATTCCCAAGCATCTCTATGCAGCAAATCCATGTTGCCTCTCAGAACAACACTGCAGCCACACGGGAGAAGAAGCACTGGGGTCATATGCCAAGCCAAAACAAACATTCAGGGCTTTATCCTCTAGAAAGCTTCTCTAACTCTTAAGCCTTCAAATAGAGGCAAGCGCATCAACCTACTAAGTAAATACAAACATTCCCATATTTGTTGAAAGGTAAGCACTTTGCTCCAGTTCCTTGCTGACCACAGCCAAATAATTTTGTGCAAGACTGACGTCTTGGAAACTATCCGCAACTTTGTGCCATCTAATGCCCACTGGTTTGTTCACTGAATAGGTACTATTCTTGCATGAACACTAAGATTGCCTCTGCACTGTAACTGAAGGTTTCATTTCAGCACAAGAACACGTGACCAAGTCACCTCCAGTCGTGTAAGCCTGAGGATGAGTAGCTGAGAAAAAGGAGCAGCAAAGACTTCACCAGAAAGGAGTATACAAGTTGCTGGCAGTGATTAATGAAGCTTGTGTCATAATGCGGGTATGTTACAGCAACTACATGGGGGTCATCTCTCCAGAAATCACAGGTATGACTAGAACACGAGCATGCATATTAAAACCAGCCTTACGTACCAGTAACAGCAACACTGGAGACATGCACTTCAGCTAGAGCTGAAATCTGCGTGGCTTGGGCCTTCACTTGTATTAGTGGCTCCAACAATCTTTACTAAAGCCGACACACATACCCCTGCACCTGCTTTGGTCACGCTAGCAGTGCAATGGAGACGTTATGGCTTCACTTGTTGTTTGAAGATGCTTCAGAGCCAGACGGACTGTTGCTAGAAGGCTCTTATTTCTTTGTTATCTAACACTTACCAAAAAAGAAAAAGTACTTGTTAAATACAAGTTTTCTGCACCTCCATAAGAACAGCGCAGCTTACAAGGAGAAAAGGATAATTCCTTACCATATGGTCCCACAACTAGAAGGAACAGAGCCTGATGAAAGCAAGCAGTTAAAAGACCTGTGGAGAGTTCTAAGCACCTCAGAAGTCATAAAGAATCTGCATGAGAAATGCACTGCATGCCATTCAGTCCTAAGGTCTTGCTCTAGCAAGATAACTACTGACTACATATTCTGAGGATATCTTTAAGTTCAAATAATACACAATAGGACTTTTTAGACTTTTGCAATTTCCTGACAGTTTTATTACCTTTGTTCATGCTGCTGTATATGTGTGGTTTGCTATCAATACTACCCTGCCTGTCATCATGTGTGATTTTGTTTGCAACATTTTCTTTTAACGCGTTGCACTCTGATATAATATATATGTATAATTGAAACATACTCTAAAAGGAGAACAACTGGAATAAAAAAAAATGACTTTTCACTTTCTACTCTCATAATATATATTCATAAAACTGTACAAATATAATTCACTTCATGGAGCTCCAAGGCTACTGGTAGCATCCCATTAGAAAAAAAAAGAACAACATCAAAGGAATGTTCCAAAGAAACTAAGAGACTGGGGTTAAGGAAAAATGAATGCATTAAGCATACACTCAGCAAAGCAGGGAACAAATGAGATATTCGGAACCCTCGATGAATGATATATCCAATGCATGGGAAAAAAAATCAGCCCATCATTCTATTTTGTTAAAATGAACATTCAACAAACACGGCTGGTTTGATAAATATTAATATTCAATTTCATTTCACATACTAAAATAAAAAAACAACTCCAAGACAGCAATATAATTTAAAGTATATTTACTCTGTAATAACCAAATATTCCCTCAGAAAGAGAAATCTGAAAATATATGATTGTATATTGCTTTTAGACAAAAGGATAAATTTAAAATGCAATAACTGCTAATTTATTTCTGATTTTTATATGGAAATGATTAATATATCTTTTTAAAACTTTGACATTTGTAAATATGATCTCAAGTTGAAAAACAAAGAAATATTTTTTATTCCTGGGATTATAAACTCCTATGCTATGAGTGATAAAAGGGCTTTTCCTTCCACTTTGTCGTTCCATCACTTTTACCAGGAAAGCCTCTTGTTAAAAGGATAATTTTCCATCTGTGGACTCTGCCTCTCATTTTTTGAAAAAACAGTTTAGAGGAGAGCTCAGAATGATAGGTTTTAAGTAAATCTCACTTGCAACACTGGATAATTTATTTTTCTATGACGCCAGTCTTCACATGCTGCCACTGAAAGGAAACAGCAAAAAAGTGCAAATACTATTTTTCAAAGTAAAGATCTGTGTAAATGCCAATTGTTGACCCTTTTGGCCTCCTACCTACCAACACATGTTTTTTCTCACAGCCATTATTTGATTTGTTTATGTCGACACGAGCCTGTCTGACAAGCCTACAAGTCATCTTGCAGCTTTCAGCCACGTAAAGCGATCGTGTTCTTCAGAAAAGACTGCAGAATACACAGATGGGCTTAAACTCTACAGCCAGGTAAATGATCTAGCATTTAACAGTCTTATTTTTCTTGTTTAACACAAATGATCCCTGACTAGTGTAGCATGAATAACCTTCATTTAGGATAGTTAAAAACATACTGTAATAAAGCATGCATCCTACTGCAATGACTACAATGTCATCCATTCAATTTCTGCTTGAACAGGCTAACCTGTAAGTTATCACAATATTGCTTTCAATTGTTATTTTTTTAAACTATGAAAACCCATTTGATCATGGATAAACACTGCAAAGACTAGAGTACAGAGGTCAGTTAGGATGAAACCTGCCATCAACAATATTTTTTATCATTTTAATATGACCATATTAGAATACAGCGTAGTTCTCCATGGGAGACATCTATTTTTCCATTAACCAACCTTTTTTTGTGTTATATTCTGACTCATTTAGTTTAATGTGTTAATGTATGTTTAATATATAACATTATACAATCACTATGAAAAGTTACCTCAAACTGAAAAAGTCAATGCGTCATTCGAAGCCTGTTAAAATGGGATACTACACAGTATCGGAATGGTTTTCTCCTTTGCTTCTGGAAGACGTTCTATCAGAAGTTCTCTGCCAAGTACCCATTTTAATGCTTTCCTTGCCATCTAAAGAAGGGAACAGAGAAGCCAAAGAGTTTGCAAAAATGTCTAAAAAGAAGTCTATATGAGAGCAGAGACTTCAGCCAGCTCTTCTCAGCACATTCTAGTAGCTATTCACACAAATTATCCTTTTCTTACTTCACTCTACCTGCATCCTCTAACACATCAATTCCATTCACTAAAGGTCCAAGAGTAACACGGTTGCTGTGCAGCCTTTTCTTTTAAAGGTTTAATGCCTAACAGCAGTGCATTTTTTCACTGTTTATGTTCAGGGTATTCTGTGATGTGCAAACATTCACGGAAGTGGGAAGAAGGGCTTGATGAATGCAGTCTCTTCCCTCTTACCAACGTACAGACTAATAAAAATCAATCTCCAAAGCACAAATAACAGTAATTAAAAATGCTCAAAACTAAAGAATATCCAACTGCAGAGAATAATATTCAATATTGTTTTAGAATAAATAATATTTCTCTACTCCAGTTATCCTTGGGCATTCACTGCCTATTTTAAAACAGCCTGCATGACTTGGCTTTGTATAAATAACTATCGCTATGGGCACATAACTCAAGAAGTTTAGGCCATACCCACGTTCAGGTATCTTATACTGTATGAGGGCAAATATGTACAATGTACAGATGTACAACAGTACATACGCAATTCTACTGACCTGGGACACACACTGTATACATCAAAACTGTCCATTCGTATGTACCCTAAAGGATGCTTAGATTATTCAATACTTGGTAACTTGTGGTTCTCTTATTAAATTCCTAGGACAGTATCTCTGAAAACTGCACCTTGCATAATAATGCTATGACAACACTCACACTTCAGCGCTGATTTATTAAACGTACGAAACTTTTTCTGACAAGGGTACTTTGAGGAATAACCCCATTATTAGCATTTCTACACTAGCATTTTCACAATTGATAGATAACCCATACATTCCCCCAAAGCATCTGTTGTATGTTGAGCACAAGGTAAACATCAAAATCTCCAAGATAACTGAGACAGGACTCTCAGAAGTAAGCATGCACTATTCCAGCCTGCTCAGGGACAATTACCTTCAGAAGGGTTCCAAGGTGTAAGGACCACAAGGGCATAATCGTGTGTTCACCATGGTTTATAGTACTGGCTATGGACAATTGTGTTATGGACAATTCAGCCAGTTAGGGACAATTTCCACGTTGTTGCATTTTTTGGCAATGATAAACATGAACACAAAATTATTAAAATCTAGAGGAGTGTATATTTCTTGGGAAATGTGAACAGTTTTCTTAAGATATTACGGCCCTTAAAATACAGCATTTGCTCTATCTAAAATTGGTTTGTCTTGGATTGACCAAGTGTCGTCTATAAACGGCTCTTGCACGTCATACCAGCAGATGATCCCTAGCTGTAGCACAGCTACATCTATACTAAACGTTGCTGTGTGGCCTATGGGCAAGGTAGCCGTTCCTTTACAGCGGCTTTCTCTGAAGTGTTTGAGTAGCTCTGTGGAAATGACCTGATGAGAGACCATGTCATCAACATCTAGGCAAGTATGAATGATCAGTAAGGCTTAAGAACAAGAACGCAGTGCATGCCAAGGTGACAGCAGAGAAAACACTGAAATGGAACTCTGATTAGAAAGATTTCTTTATTAAGAAGCATTTGAATTATTTACTCAAACAAAATGAAGTTTGAATGAATAATGATGATATATTAAAAAAGGTTAAATTCAGAAGACAAATATGAATACAATTATCGAAACAGTAACCTCAAAAGTCTGGCAAGAGAACTCATTTTTAGTTTCTCTTCGATGTGAAAAGTTAGCTGAGAAGAAATGGTATGAAACGAAACAAAGCAGTTATCCAGTGCGTGTGATTTAATTCTTGACAGCTTCAAGCTCACCTCTCCCCAAAAACAAAACAAAACAAAACAAAACAAAACCAAAACAAACAAAGAAACCATCTTAACTGAAAAGTTTTAGTCCTCACAGGGGCATATGGGGAACCATTCTAAACCACTTCCTGACCCAACCTATGCATACGTTCATAAAGCAGAGAAAGCAAGTAAGAGTCTTACTTGAAAAGTATATACTAATGGAATGACGAATTTCAAATCAGTATCAGAATTATTACTTGCAGTGGCAGTTACTGTCAAGAGGCTGTAGGTACTCAACAGAACACCGATACTGACTACTGCGGTGGGGACCAACGCACAAATTCCCCTAAGTACTTAATGTAGAACTGCAAAGAAGGTATTCGAGAGAAAAACTAGACGACATCAAGAGTCTTAATTTCAGGAGCCTGTTTCTGACTCAAAACCAATCTTACGTTGTCCTTAGGGGACCAAGCTTGAGTCCTGATTTTATGACCTTCAGGGCAAAAGACCACTTCCTTGTGTTTGGTTACTGGAAAAAAAAAAAAAAAAGTACATGAACTACGCACTTAGAACTGAGAATTAATATTTGCCTACTATCTTGAAAGAGACGCCTAATCCAGACGACATCTTGCTTAAACATTCACATTCATTTCCTTCAGTCTAAAGACTTCAGAACTGCAAACAACAGTGATGCAATATCATTCCGAGAAATGCAAGCAGCATGGGAGCTAGTTCAGTGCGTCAGTAAAGGAGAGCAGAAGAGCAGAGTTTCTTGAGTTGCTAAGTGTGGAATGTTGCAAAAACTGCTGGTAACTCTCACACAAGACTGTGCTTATGATGCACTTGCCTGGAGAGACACCCTCCACTCTGAACCTTCACACACACTGACAAGGAAGCCAGGCAGTAAGTGCTACTCAAGGGGCAGGGAATTCCAAATCTGTAGGAAAGTTTGGCTTGGCAGTGACATATGACAGCACATTATGTCCAAGCCACTAGGATGCATATAGACAGAGCAAAGATTAAAAGGTTTAAGTTAACAAAAGTATCACCCTGATGAGAAAAAGAAATCCTTGCCATGTTAAGCTCAACCTTGTGAGTCCAGGCTGAGGAATGAATGGTGGAGGTGAATGCAGACTGGTAGAAACAACGATGACAGAAGAAAACAGAATACGGTTATATAAAGGAGAACTGGTGAAGATATTCTTTAGAGAACTAAAAATCAGAAGCAAATTTACAGAAGGTCGAAAAAAGGCATATGACTGAGGGTGAAATGAAAAGGAAAAGTGCAAGCAAGTAAAGATAATATCAGACAAGTTATGGTGCAATATTAAGTACAAGTAACAAAGAACATGAAACGCCAGAAGAAACAGTTCTTTGAAAGAGAGGAAGACAAAGGAAAGACTATTCATTATGGAGAGAGAGAGCAAAGTAAGAATGATGCAGAAAAGGCTGAAACAGTCAATGGCTTATTTATTCATCTTCCTCTTTCTCCCTCTCACATACATGCACACAAACACACGCTTCATTATAAACACAAACGGAATTCAAATCAGTTTAACAAGATCATTAAAATACAGATAATGTAGAAAAAGAACAGGTTAGAGGACATTCAGAGCAGTCAGAAGCATTCAAAGTCAGATGGTGCGGATGAAATTCACCCCAGAGCGCTCAGACTATCTGAAACAATGTCTGAGCCACTAGCAATTACCGTCAACAACTAATGGAGGAAAAGAGAGGTCCCAGAAGGATCCGAGATCCAAGAAGGACAAACATTGAACCCCACCCCCACCCCCACCAAAGTAGAAAGGAGAGAATTATAAACCAGCCTGCTGAACTTCGATTGCTGGACAGAATCTGCAAAAAATGATTAAACAATCAATTTATAATCGCCTACAGGACAACAAAGCGATAAAAACAGCCAACATGGGTTTGGTATGGGTTGTTCTGGACAAATCTATCTCATTTCCTTCTTTTACAGGAAACTAGTCTAACTGGTAAGACACAGTAGATGTAATAAATACAGCCTTACTTTAATAAAATTTTAGATACTGCTAAACATGGCATCTCGAGAGGCAAGATTGGGAAATATGACCTGGATTAAAAAAAAAAAAAAAAAAACTTGACGTAAATCTATAATTAATTGAAAAGATGCTTTGAAGCAGCAATTATCAATATTTTGCTTTTGAACTTGGGAAAGCATTTCAGATGGGGATCCACAGGGGTCCACCCAGACCTGGCTCTATGCAGTATCTTAATTATCCCCCAGTGAGGTGGTCAGGAGGAAAACAGCAGGTGAAAGCAGGTAGGCACTGCATGCAGGCAATCTGGATCTTTGTGATCCAGAATAATCTTTACAAATTGGAAACACAGTCAAAAAAATCTGTAGGATAAAATCTGGTAAAGACAGATTCAAAACACTGCATGTGGAAAAAAGTCATGAAGTGCACCAATATGAAATAAGGCATAAGGGGCCAGACTGCATAAGAGAACGGAGGGTCTAACACGTAGATGATATTTTAAAAAGAGGCAAATTCATTCTTGAGGGTACTAGCAGGACTCTGAAATACAGCAGACAATTATTCTTGACACTGAGTTCTGAGACCTAAAATTAGATGCTGCTAAGTTGTCAAGTCTCTACAGGCGAAAAACAATAAAGTTTTAGAATATGACATGTAAAGAAAGGCTGAAGGAACTTACCTGTTTACTTAGAAAATAAAACATTAAACAGATTTGTGAGAGACTCGTGATGTAAAAATCTTTTCCAAAATGACAGTCATCCTATTCAGGTCAGGAAAGAACAAAACATAGGCAGTATAATTTGGATCAAAGATTTACTTTAGATATTAGGAAAAGCCTTCCAACTAAAAGGGGCACTAAGCATTCAGACATCTATAGACAGGCTGCAGACACCATTTGCATTTGTTGTCGCTATAAATGCATTAGACAAACAGCTATTCGGGTGCAAAGGAAATAAGATTATTTTCTACAGACCTCCTAGCCTTACATTTCCACAGATAACAGATTAACTCGGTACAACTGAGTTGACTGATAAGCTTCTAAGAAAACTTTAAATAAATAAATAAATAAATAAATAAATAAATAAATAGATAGACCTAATTGCTCAAGGAGAATGGACCTTACCCATTTTAGCGAAAGCCACTAAACTATACCGCATAAATTGGACTGGACTGTTATAGAAACTGATCAGAGGTGTCAGGCAATGCCGTCAAATGCTGACAGGAATGTCCTATGTATTTACTGATTTTACTTTATTCAGAGAAAGTATTTTTTCCAGTTGTGAATTGTTACCACAGATGACGCTTCTTATTTGCAAGCACAACTTAGTTTACATTGTTTACTGGGGTTCAAACCTTGCATTTAAAGGTTGATTATAATTAGGAAAAATGTAAGAACCCAATAGTTTGGGCAAAATATTTCTAAAAACAGATCTTTCAGATGGAAAAGCTGAGCCCCTTTGACATTCAGGACAAGAATTTAATGAACTGTAAACCATCACATATGGTGACAGAATCCCTGCTGCAGGAAGAAAGGGACAGAAAAATGAATGGAAGAAAACCACCTTCTCCTCAGTCATTTTATCAAATGACTCCAATTGAAAATCTGAATATAACAGAAGTGCCAGCCTCCGTAAGAAGGATTTTCACCTAGTCAAGACACTTGATCATTTACAACTGTTTTATGATCAACAAACAAACGTATCTAGAGATTGTTTTGTACAAATGACTTATTATCTGTTTTCTAACACTAATGAGTTAGACCAGGCATGGCCTCATGAGTGAGATTTTCAGCCCTATGGAGAGGATGTTCAGAACATATCTCATATAGTAAACCCATCTGCTTCTCTAATACAACTCTGCTGGCTGACTTACTGGTGGTGGTCTACAAATCACACTGCTTGCTCACTTTTAATTTTTTTTTCATCTCTATTGGAACTTTATTGGCTGTTCCCTTAATACGTTTTGCTTATGAAGGGAGTTAGCGTTTTTTCCAATCATAAGCAAAAATATTAAGTAGTAAATATCACGTTCAAGTAGCATGAAAAGGAGAATATTGGGCATGAGAATAAAAATAACCAAAAGATCTGTGTAAAGTTCTCTTGGCTTCTGAAGCAAAGAACTGTAACACAAAACTGACCATATATTTATAACTGATACTTTTTTTTTCCCTATATTGTATTCTATCAACAGAAATTCCTACGACTTAGGACATATTTTCAAATACAAAAGCAATTAAACTTGGAATTTGCAGTCAAAAACTGCTCCAGTGTTGTTGCTATCCGGCAATACGCTGACCACTTTTTGTGGTGCTGTTATAGCCTGTTGATAAAGCGGAATGTATCGATATGAAAACAAAACAAAACAAAACAAAACGTTATTGCTTTTCTGGCTAATAGACTAGCAGGCACACAACAAATAAGTAACGTAATTAACATACTATGTGGTGGTCCTATTTATTAATAATTATCTCTTACAGTAAGCTTATGTACCTGAAGGTGTAGGGGTGCCCTAGAGGAATAAAAGCAAGAATTAACACTCTAGTGCACATGCTAATTAGGATTTAATTAGGGAATTTTAAAAATGCAGAGTGCATGTTTTCAGCAAGTGCATAATTACCAACTTATTGCTTGTAGGGTTTATTCATATTTTTTCATTGTCCATATCTAATTATATTTGTCATTTTAGGTAAAATTCAGGAAATTTACATTCTATTTCAGCTTTCAGGAAATAATATTTTTCCTCTGGCACATTTTCACCTCTCGTAATTCTTTAATGTTTCATCCGAATTTATCATATTTTGCCTATATTATTAATTCAGCATGGAAGATATTAAATTGTTTTTCTTCATGCTTTTACAGTGGAACACGGGATGTTCCCTACAAATGACATCATTAACAATTTCCTTCAGCCTCTGCTATTATTCTGAATAACAGTTATGAGCTAGGGGTCAATATAACCAGTCCCCACAAAACAAAAAATAAGGTGGAGACCTTTCTACTGTTATTTTCTTCCAAGGGAGAGACTACCACGAAAATTACAAGCTATATTTCAATGTAGCAGTACTCCTGCTCCCCTTTTTCCTGCTCCCACCTTTATTAACTGGGTTTCTCACTTCATTCAGAAACGGATGGAATTCTGACATCAGTAATTTGTGAATTCTGGTCCCGATCGAAAACCGTGTGAAGTTAATGGGAAATCTTCCAATCATTTCCGTGCATTTTGGATCATTTCTTGAGGAATTTGCTGTGCATGTTCACCAGAAAATCCACCCAAATGAGAAATAAACAGGCACTAAAGGCAATTTTTAAGATGACTCTAACCCGGTGTTGAAATGAACTCCCGACTAGGGATTTTTTAATGAATGGGAATTAACAAGATGATTAAAACCTTATGAAAATTCAATTTGCATTAGTATTTCAATACTTTCAGAATAGACTCTCTAAACATAAGGTAATCTTGTCAAATACCTTTACTCCGTAATTATGAATACTAATTGCTGTTCTTCATCATTTTCTCTTCAAAACCGAAACTACTTTTGATTGCTATTTCTACAGCCATAGTCCTCAAGAAACTTTTAGACTAGGCCCAGCATGTAATTTGTTTCAGTGTATGACCATGACAGTAATAGCCTCCTGGGACTTCTTTCTTTTCCACTTTAATCCTTGGACATCTTTAATTCACACTATCAAACTCCAGCATGCTAAATATAAGAACGTGAGTTACTACAACATCCTTTCATTCCCTTAGAATAGGACCGTACAAAGAGAAAGGAAGTAAAACAGCTGACTGTGTAAGAACTTCTTGGGTAGAATATCGGTGAGAGCATTGACAGCTGAAGCCTGCCAGATCTAACCTTTTTAGAAAGCCATGACAGGATTGTATACAGAACAGAAAATACAAAAGAAACAACAGCGCAACATTTTTTTGCATTAGCAGCAGTGACAATTTCTGGAATGGTGAGGAATCAACTTGTGAGTTTGGGGATTTGAATATCCGCATTTGCTTTCTTTGTTTCCAACTGCTGCATTCTTATCAACTTGCTGAAGGTGTGAAAGAATGAAATGAAAAACAAGGAAAAAAAGATCCTGTAATAAGACAGAGTCCTGATACTATGTTTAGTTGCAGAAGTGATTTTTCCTGCTCTTATTTAAGTATGCAATTTGAGTTCTGCTTCACTGAAGTCACCAGGGTATTGCTGCAAAAAAGAGAGATAACGACCCTTTGAACATACAAACATTCAACACAATTGAGATAGGCAGAAGGAAAACAATACCCAGGATGTTAAGTGAGAAATGTTGTTCATACCCATTCACGTCATCTAACTTCAGACACAAATATTTTATCTTAAAAAATAATAATTTCTGAATTCTTCCCACAAAAAATTGTTGAACTACTTTAAAATTATTTGGAGTTGTATTTTACTTCCTTTAATAAAAGTACTAAAGTGTATTACGAATGATCAAAGTAGTGAAGATTCCTGAAAAATTAGGAGGAAAGATTTCAGACATTTAACCATTCCCGGTATTTAAAAAAAAACAAAACAAAAAAACCAGTGCTTCTAAAGATCACGCCTCATCTAACAGACTGGTTAAGTATATTCTTATCGTTCAACATGCACATGATCGTCTCAATGAATTTTTTTTTTTTTTGCAAGTTAATAAGCACATAAGTGACTTTATTGTACTGCATCTACACTGTCAGAATACAAGAAAAAAAACAACACCCAGACCTCAGACTTTATTCTTTGCTTTCATTCAGCGCATAGGTTCACCCCCACTCAGACTAGATTGTAACATAATACTAGGCAATAGCTAGAAAATCTGTGCTTTCAGTACATCAATCAGCCGCCTTTGATATCACAATATTTAAATGATCAATCACAGCATGAAACACTTGAGCTTCGTCTTTGTAAAGATTACAAATTAAATCCTTTAAAAACATTATTTTTATAACCCATCTTGTTTGAAACATTTTATCTTTTCAGTAGCTGTATTGAATTTCAAGATATCATATTGGATTATGTCAAAAACATAGCAGAAAGGCAAAGCTTTTATTAAAATACAGTTGCATGAAAGATTTCAGACTGGATGAAATTTAGCAGATATTTTGTAGATAATCACTAGGTCACTTCAAAGAGGTATTTCCTTTTTGTCCACATGCCATGTGTACAATAAAACAGGCATTTTCCTACTAGCACTGTTAAAAAGAAGATCTTGGGTAGATTTTATCTTGCAAAAATGAAGTTTAGCCAAAACAACTGAAGAACCACATAAATCTTTCCAAGACCAAACTCTCTACAGAAATACTGAAAACATTTGAAAACATCAGATCACAAATTTAAACTGGCAATAACCCCTTCTCTGCTCTTTATTTTTTTTCTCCGCAAGATTTCAGTGACATCAAAATCCAGCATATCACCGGAAGTAAATGTATTATTAATGTTGCATAATTTTAGGTGTCCCTCTACATGTCCAACAAAATAAATGGTGATGAACAATTCTAGAAAATAGGTATGGTCTGAAATACTTTCTGGAGAAACTCATCTCTATCTAGTAGCTACTACAGGGAGCCTGGCAAGACTAGGTTTGCATCTAATTTCTAGGCTGCAGGAGAAGGACACCATCCTTGCCAGGACCAGAGGCACCATCTCTCCACCGCTGAGAAAGTCAAGCATTTTGGCAGGGAGAGAATGGAAGTGCATACCAGCCAGATCCCCAAGCTGAATGACCAAGAGACCCTCAATAAAATGTATTTTATTGACAGATCTCTAACCAGCACTGGAACCTACATTGTCAAATAACATGCTGGTTGTTATCACAGCCCAAAACAAAAACTGCAGCCCAACATGAGCAATTCTGCCTCAAGAGACAACTCTAACAGACAGAATCCAAAAGAAAACTCTCACGTTGTGGCTGTGGCACAGCTTCACATGCACAAAATCTGCTTTCACAGAGTTCTGGAGAACCAAGAACGGTATATCTCTACCTGAAAATCAACACTCAACAATGCTTGCTTTGGAGAAATTAAATAACACCACCACAACTTTGGTATTTTTGTGCACAGTTATGTTTTGGAGCATTTCTGAAGTATTTCAGCTGCATAAAGGAAGACTGCAGATTCCAGTATGGCATAGAGATTACTTTAAGTACCTTTTTTGGGGTAGTAGAAGTTTTCTACCTGCAGAGACAACAACGGCACATATTCTCTGTGGAGATTAATAAAATAAGACACATTTGGCTTAACAAGGCTGCTTCCACTATCCAAGTCATCTCCCTTAGATGTCTCTATGTTGCATTATGAACTATGATCTGCCTCATCTAAAAGCACCAAGTAGTAGGATTAATCACTGTGAACACCATGAGCTCTGGCATTTTCTGTTTGCGTTTTCTTTATCCTTTGTCCTGAAACTTTATCCTACAGCATATTTAACACAAATTAATCCCTAACCTAACCACTTCAGTCTATTGCATTATTTGAAGTTCTCCAAATATAAGAGTCACAATGACTGATTTCACAGTATTTGAACAAGGGATTCAAGAGAACTTAAGGTTTTATAAATCTTGAATTATATTTTGGCTTTGCAAAGCTAACTCCATGATACATAGTTATATATATATATACACAGACATACACATATACACACACACACACGCACACATATATACACAAACACACACACACACACACACATATATATGTATATAAAGAAAGCCATAGGAAATTTTCCAGAAGGGATGTTTTATTGTTAAGCTTTTTCTTGATATGAAAAACGTAAAAAACAGTTGAACCTGAATAGAAAAGATGCAGAGTTCCTGATTCAGAACCCATTAAAAGCAGCAAGCACTGTTCCACCGATTTCGGGTGGAGTGTGTGGCCCATTCCGAGACTGTAAAGGGATGGTAGAAACAAGCACTGAAACATATGAGCTAGTGGACTGGCAGGAAGAGGAGAGACCACAGTGAAACTGAGCTCAACTTCTGCAAAAGGAGGAACAACAGCTGGGATCAGGATAGGAAGGGTTTTTCTTTTTTTTTCTTTTTAAACAGCTGGCCAAATCATCTGGTCCAAATCCAGCATATCTTGTCTACTGCAGTAGCTTACAGATAATGCTATATGTACACATGTATAAAGTAAATCATTGTTAGTAAAAAGTTACTTCTCTCTTATCTTCCCCATCCAATTATCTCAAAATAAGCTAAATAAACACCTGGTTACACTCCTGCCACATTTTTAGACAAGGAATTTTACTTAAGTCTAACTGCTCTTATTCAGATGTTTTTCTTAAACCACATATGCTAAACTTCTAACTAAAGAGTCTGAATTCTTCTAGTGTCTTCCATTAAATACATCCACTCTATTTAATATAATTAAAAGGAGGAAATATAAACTACAGCATTTAAAAATTACAGAGTCTGTAACAACAGAAAGATACAATATTTGCGCCGTCTCTCATTCCTTATTGACTACACCACCTTCTGACAGGACACACGACAATATTGCTGACGAAAATTCTGCAAGACTCAATGAGCAATTTTGCTTTTTATTCTACCTCTCAGCTGTCTCTAATTATTTTGCTATTTTCCAACATTACTTGTTACTTTACTTCCAGGCCAGCTATTTACTGCATCTGTAGATTTGTATTTAGACGGAAAAATCTCACAGAGATACTCCCTCATACACAGCCACAAGCCTGCACGTCCAGACCTTGGGTAGCATACTCTGTGGAATCCAAAGCTACACTATACTTACAGCTGAAGACCACTGGACCAAGAGGAAAAAGGAGTTTGCATACTGACCCAGCTCCAACAGAACTTATTCAGAAAAGATGAAAAACTGTTCCCAGCCTTTTGGGGAGGCATGTTTCCAGGGCAGTTTACGGCTATCAAAATTCTGTTCTGTTCTATTCCATAAGCATAGGAGCTTATAAGAACAAGTCAGGGAACCATCTCTGAGACTTAAGTTTTCACCTGAATAGCTTTTGTTTCCAGTGCTGCGCCAAGGGAAGAGGCCAGATGATCTGTCACGACTAAGAGAGATTTCTGCTTAGGTACGGGAAGCTCTGAGATGCTATCCACAAACAGACCCTAGTGAATGGCTTCTGCTCCAATTCACCTATCCTGGTTTTTGCACAGAAGAAGAAAATCAGACCGGTTACTATCTCACTCAGGTGCCTCATATTTAAACAGTAAAAATGTGAGTCCCACTAGAGAAATGGCAACACCCTTATTCATAGTGCATCTTAATGCGAACTCACATATCAACTTCCAATAATTTATTTTACTAGGACTTCTAAATCAATTATTTTCCTCATCACTGCTTCTTCCATCTCTTCTTCTCTCCTTCCTGACTCTGCAATTAAGTCATAACGCTGGACTTGGGATATCAACGTCCTGGCTTTCCAAAACTTAAAGCTCACTGAATGGATCATTCCCCGCTTAAGAAGCGACAATACGTGATGTGGTTTTGGCCAAAGGTGGCAAGGACAGCCCATGCCATGCTTCCCTCCATAGGCTTTTCATGATTATCATGTAATCAGTAATTATGGTGATGGACAATTAACAACTAACCTCCTAAGCAGGATTTCAGATTGCAATTCGGTTGCAATTCTCAGGAATTTGCTTATGATATGTCAATGTCCCATACGCACAACCTGTCTTATAGCTACAACACGACATTATTTAGTATGGATTAAACAAGTGAATTTCATTATCATAATGCAACTCTTCTGGTGTACATTAAACAAAAAAATACATTGTGACAACCAATCTGGTGTAAAATGCCATGTCTTGGTACTTCAGCTAACGGTATCTTTTTGCTTTAACTTACTTACAGCTACTTTATTGTCTGAAGTTCAATGCTTACTCTCATTAGAACGACCCCATTATTTCTTTAAAAAGCAGCAACAATCACAAAAATTAAAACCTAAATCCCCAATACTGCTATTAATGACTTGTAGTTTAACTCTCTTCCATATTTGTAATTATTTCACAGATTTCGGAAGAAGATTTTTTCAACTACAATTTAGGGAAAATGATGTTCCTTACTGTGATCATAATTATTAGTATTTTTCTACAAGTTAAACTAAAAGAGACAGTTTCATTTGATTTCATACAGTGTGGTCATTCATATAAGCGGCTGACCACAGAACACCAATACTGGCTGATGAACAACATAAGCGAACAGGATAAAAGCCTTCAGGATCTGGAAGTTAATGCATGTAATACTTCAGTATCATTATAAGGATCATTTGTTAGCGCCATAAACAAACTTATTCCTGAACTATGCATTATTTTGAAGACCTAAATATGCATGAAGAATCATGTCTGTAACAAGTAATGCTTTTACAGTAACAGAGTATCTGGACCTTTAATTCTTTATTCTTCAATTCTACCTCTTTTAGTTTATTTTCTTAGTGTCCTAAAACATCCTGGCTTTCCCTCTAAGAGGCTCTATCTTTCTAAGAGGCTTTAAGGGTGTATTTGTAATATACCATCTAAACACTATGATGGGATGTCACACAGGTTGTTAATCCTCACCTGTGAAAAGCAGTGCTACTCACTCTTGCTTCCTCACTTTTGACTAGCTACCACTGCAAACTCATCTGATAAAAGCTTTATACTGTGCCTAACCACCAGGTACACTTTCTATGTAATTACAATCAAAACAATAATGCTTTTAACTGCTGTGATAGTCTCTCCAAAGATCTGATATAATCTAAAAGTGAAAACACAATCTGCCAAGATGCAGCAAATTTTATTCTGTGCAGATATTTCTCAAAGGACCCATGCTGCTCACAGCTGTACCAGTGGTAAGTGGCACGCAGAGAGATTCAGGGAAGGGCAACAATTCTGAAAACACTGCCAGACCTCACGATTTGAGAAAGTATTTGAGCTTTCACTGTAAGAACAGAAGATTAGGAACCATACTAGCTGGAAGCTTTTCATACATATACTTGCATGCAATGAGGCAATTACCTTTGGAGCTCATTCTGACCAGAAATTTCATGCATTTGCCAGAAAAAATAATGATGTGTGTAATGGAGTTTCTGGTGAAGATTAGCCACTGCACAGCTGATTTGTACTGAAGAGAATGTGTTCAAGATGATAGGCAATTATCTTTGATTCAAGCTTGACTACAGTTTACTCGAAGACAAGGTATGCTCTGATTTTTCCCAATACGGGATACCTCCAGGTCTTCATGACATATCAAGTTGGGGTGGTATGACTCAGCTTTTATGGAGAGCTGAATTCTCCTGCTCCCACATGATCTTATTTTCAGGTTCTCTTCACTGCAGATATTGTATTCAGGACTATAGACCCTTACTGCAGTTCAAATTCATATTCTTTTTACCTGTCTGAAATACCATTAATATACATCTTGCAAATATATTCAGCCCATCATGAAAATACCATTTCGTTAAGTCTGAAGTTTAGACACGGTTTTGAGGACCAGCTGTCTTGCTCATCATCACACACAACACACATTCTTTACTGCATCATTACAATCAGCTTTCTGAGGTCTCCTACTCACAGTGAACTACAGGGTCTTACAAGGTCTTACAGAGCCTTTCGTAAGCACTCACACTGCCAGTACTCTGAGCTGGCTGGAAGTTAGGTAGCAGCTTCAGCATGAAGCTGAACCTGCCTTAGAAGCACCTGACAGTCTTCCTAAAGAGCTATGCTCAGAGTATTTCACATATACAGGCCTGACAAAGAGCTTTGAATGAAGGAAGGCATTTTCTGGGAATAACATGTATCTCAGTAGCTCTGCAATAATAAGAAATGAAGTAACACATTCCTGAATGTCTTTCACTCTTTGCCTATCTCTGTTTCACAAACACCTGCTAGCACCTGTGAAACGTTCCCTCTCACTTTAGGAGCCTCTTTATATTAAGCTTGAACGTGGAAGAACTTTTTCCTCATACATGTTTTTGCTCATAGGATAATATTCAATATTTTTATATATATATATATATATATATATATATATATATATATAAAAAATATTATAACATATCTCTGTGAAAAATTACGTGCTTTTTCTCCCCTCACTGCCCATCTTTTCACCCTCTTTGAAGACATTTAGTGAGCAACTTAGTTGAATGCATTTTCCCCCTGGAATACTAACGGAGCTTTAGATGAGTGGAAACAGGTACCTTGCAGTTCAGACAGGTTTATATCCCTATGAACTTACTTATTCCTTCAAAGTGAGTGATACTAAAGATTCTGTGAAAGAAAAAGAAGGTGAGGTGCAGCTGACAAGCTATTAGGTCAAGAGAAAGGCAGAGGATTCAAAAGACTCATAAAAAATAAAAAGGCTTTGCATGCTTCTAATGGCATTTCTTCTAGTACACTGGTGAGCAAAAAAAAAGGCCACTGCAGGGGGATGTAAAGGGTGTGGGCATGGGGATTTCTATTGAAGGAGAATGGAGAAAAGGCAGGCAAATCTTGCACGGAGATCTCAGAAACCCACTGCGCTGCTGCGTGCGAACAAAACAGAAGACGGAGAAGAATTTTGGTGAATGTTGGAAAAGTTTAAGAATTGACTAGGGAACACAAAATTCTGCAAATAAAGAAGATCACAGGAACGAAACTATAATGCAGCTTCTTACTCTATTCAAAATTGAAATCTGAAGACTGGGTGATTCTTGACTGAAAATGTCACAGTCCAGCTGGTGGTCCAGGGGTTGGATCTGGCCATCAAGCATCCTTATCTCTTAACTTCTGTCTTTTCCTGGCAAAGATAGGAAACAGGGAAGTTTGAACAGTGAACACCTATCTAGCACCCATAGATGTGTTGGCACTATGCTGCCCCTAAGAAGTTGCTGTTGCCACAGAAGAGGGGATGAGCCTGCAGGCATACATTTCACTGCACAGTGTGGTCCAGCACAGAATCAGCAGAAACTGTGATTACACCCACACTTCAAAAACTTGGGTTCAAACCTCCACACCTGCTGGAATTCTGTCACACTAGCCAAAAGATACAAAACATTTCCTCCAGGTATACTTCTTGACCACAGGTCCACAACCAACAACTGCTATGTTGAGCTGGCACATGTTAGAACATTACTGACATGATACAAAGAGCATTCTGTAGACTAATTCAGGTAGGTTTATACTGTCTGTAAGTATTTGTGGAACTGCGGAGAGGGGGAGAAGAGACTGGATCACAACTCCAGCCGTGAAAGACCACATAAAATAATATCATATGATCACTTCAACTTGCATCACTGTTATCCTTAACCTTTGCAGCTAAAGTAAGAGCCTGTCCTTCTGCTGGTGAATTGCATTACCTGTCAGGCTGCCAAAGAGCTCCAGCAAAGCTTCCCATTCAAAGCTCTCTGAAGTCAATGGTAGCGATCAAATTTGACTCTGGCAACTCTGGGCAAATTTAACAAAAAAAATTAGCTTTAAAACAAAAATTTACTTGCGGGGCTTCAGTTCTGCTTAATGCTACCACCTGAAGGTACCATACCCAAATCTATTCATTTATTCCTTCCACATTCTTTAGCAGTTTTCAGAATTTTGTGATTTAAAAGGGATAAGTCATTTCAGAAGTTAATAATATCTCAAATCTGTTTCAGTTTTTAGTCGTATTCATATCTAATCGAGCTGTACTTGTAAGATTTAGCTTCCACTTCTTATGAAATTATATGTGAGTTTAAACATGGATCTACTGCAGATAAAGGCGTATTCAATTTGCAAATTAAGTAAAAACTAACACAATTTTCTTTAACACTGTAAAACTGAAAACAAACAGATCACGGGAAGCATCAACTCATCTTGTTTTAGCTGACACATTCATACCTTTTCTGATAGCTTCTTTTGGCTAGAGACAGCTGTCTTCCAGGTTGAGTTAACAATGCACCAGAGCTTATGTTTACACAGCTATAGCTGTATCCTGGAAACCGAAAGAGATAATTTCTTGAGTAATTCAAGAATATAACTTATAATCTAGTTTCTTTTCCTTCTTCTTTTTATGCTTAGTGCTGCTTCTGATTCTAAAACAATGGCATTTGGAGAAGTTCCTGCATATTCCATGGAATTAACCTCGGTGCAAGTTTGGCAGAAGTGGTCAGGGAAAAAGTATCAAAATTCTGCTGCTTTCAGTAGCAACCAAAATAAGGCTTATCCTGTAATAGCCTGTATTTTATTCAAAACCATTTCAAATTCAGGGACAATCTTTTCTGTTCGGCGTTTGAGTATTCCCCAACAAAAAAGACTCAGTCCAGGACTAGAGCTTCTAAGAACAACAACTACAATCATAAATATATGCATTTTATATGCTTCTGTATAAAAAGCGAGGAGGCAAAAAACGAGAACAGTCATTATACACAGGATTTTTCCATTAAGCTTCGCTTTGAGGATAGCTAACAATCATTTGGCAAATTG